>NW_025335349.1:15669014-15975836 GCF_004798865.1 Varanus komodoensis | reverse complement strand
AGCATTAAGTGAAAAGCCATTCGTAGGGTATACTCAATGACTTGACCCATAAATACAAAGTTAAAATACTGATGCTGGCTTATTACTAAAAAATGAACACAGGGTCAAATTTCTTACCTTTAAATAAATATCTCTTTGCAGCCTCATTTCATAGCTTTTAAGATTCAGGAATAAAAGTGCTCATGGAGGTACAAAGAGCCCAAAAGACGCCAGCCCACACATGTAAGCTCCAGGACAGGGGCGTGAAAGGGCACATGTGTGCCAAGAACCCTGCCCCATCAACCAAGCACGTTTTGTACATGACAACATGCCCAGCCATTCCTCTGCCTGGGAGCCCCACTTGCACATCCAGTGGCCCCTGCCTCCACTTCTTCTGCGAAACAGAATCCAAGATGCTACAGAAGAGCAAGTGTGAGGATTGCTCAGTGGAGGCTTCCAGTTGAAGGCAGCTGCTGTCCGGAGCACTTTACAGAAGGACTAATACTGAGATATAAGAGTATTTTTAAAATGGAAATGTTGTTACTGCATTATAAATTATTTCTAGGATTTTGTTCTCTTCATCCCTGTATTCTTCAATGGTAGACATGGCATATGTTTGAAGGTAATATCGTTTTAAAGTTGGTCACCATTATACACCTAATGTTTAGGCTAATGATTGCAGAATGAATGGTGACATCTTTACACAAGAAAAAACTAAATTCAAGGCAAGAGATGCCTCGGTGTTATTTAATAAAACAAAGCTAGGCCTTTATTCTTTTTGTTGTTGTTTGCTTGTTTATTCTAGAAACCGAGTTTTGCATTATTTACAGCTAATGGCTGTTCGGATCATTCTTATTCATGCCGACAAAACTGTCATGTTACATCTGCACCATTTATACTCTTTGTAAGACAAAATATTAGCTACATTCCTGCCTAAACATGAAGCTCTTACGCTTTATTGATTGCAGTCCACAGGTTTCTCTTTTAACTCTGAAGTCAATGACCAGGGTGTGTTAAATGATTTATATCAAATGAAAACTGATAAGAAAAGTCCTTGAAAACATCATTGGCTGCTATATCCATTTGTTAAACTCAATGTGCTGCTAAACATAAGCTCAGAGTTTGAAACTCGATAATAAATGCTTAGTGTCTGGCCAAAAATATAATAAGAAATAATAATACTGTTTCTATCATTAAAACAACAATTAAAATAGCTTCAAACTAGAGACTGCTGCTCTTTTGAGTTCTGAAAGATGTTGTTATATTCTTCAAAGATATCTAGCAAAATACAGAATTCTTCATACAGAAACTGATGCAAAGCTGATGTCATAAGGAAACAAGTGCTTAGCAAGGCAGAAAGTAGCACCAGCTCTAGCATGTTGTTTAATGTGTTTTTG
Source organism: Varanus komodoensis (assembly GCF_004798865.1). Lineage (NCBI taxonomy): Eukaryota > Metazoa > Chordata > Lepidosauria > Squamata > Varanidae > Varanus > Varanus komodoensis. The sequence continues at coordinate 15,974,460 of NW_025335349.1, read as the reverse complement.
AAAATAAGCTACCTTCTCACAAGAATGACCCTGAATAACTGCATCATGCTGATTCATTTCTGGGGGGAAATGAGCACCATTTTCCTCCCAAGAATGCCCCTGGAACAACATGACTTCATTATGTAGTGTCATTCCAGGGGCATTCAGGAAGGAGAAATGGTAGCTACCAGTAGGAACCACTGGGAAAAGTAGCAACAAAAATACAATTTACAGTTCTTTAAAAGATGAGGGGAATGGAAAAAACACACACACAGCAGCTCACCACAGTTAGTTCCCTATCAAAATCTTTCAAAAAAAAAAACCTTCAGCAGCCTGCTACCAATTCATCACCTGTATGCAGCTTGCCAGTCCAAATCATATGCCATGTACAGAAAATGATGCTGCATGATGAAGGAAAGGTGCATTCAGAATCTTGGATATGTTCACTTTGACGACATTGATCAAATGATTGAGAAGGTAGTGCTGGTCTAGAATCCCTACAGTCGGTGCCCCTTCCTCTCAACCCTATTGGTTTGCATAATTCAACATATGAATTGTGACTGTCAGTGACCAATAGAAGATGTTGTTGAATATCTAGATGACACTTCTAGATGACAACTGACATGAGATGACATCTGTCACTTCTAGATGACATCTGACATCTGTCAGTATGTGGGTGGTACCCTGGTCAACCTCCCTTCTACCTGAACCAAACATTGCAGAAATAATAGTCAGAATTATGGTGAATACAAGATGTAATTTCTTATGGTGCAAATACATAACCTGGATACCCTCCCCCCCACACACACATACGGTTGAGAGAGCTTCTCATTTGGACTGTTCTTAGATGGCCAGGTAGAAGTGGCAGTCACTGTTAATGTTCAAAAGATTATTACAGTAAAGTCTATGAAAACTTGTGTGTTCTCTCTCAGAGACACATTACTTTTTCCCCAAAACAGAAATAAATGCTGATGCATTTACTAAATGCAAAACGGACTCTGTTTCAGTGTTACATTATATACATATTTCCCACCCCTTTGGAGGATTTCTAAACATAGCTTTACAGATCTTTAAATCAAAGACAGATCCTGAGATAAATATTTGCCTTTAATTTTTCACTTGGCAATTCTCCCTGTTATACACTGAAAAATAAAAATGAAATTCTGCAAAAAATCAACCATTTAATATATATGATCACTAATAATTACAAATATTTTTTACATTTCACAGAGACAAAAGAAGTTATCTCTTTCCTTGTTACTTACCTGAAAAAAATTCCAAGAAAAGTCTTTGCACACATAAAAGGAAGTTATTAGAAATCCCTAAGCTTTATGATAACACATTGACTGTATATTCAAATGAGGAAATCATTAGTGAGAATTGCATCTTAAGATGTTGACCATTCTTTTATTTTTCTGTTTTCCTACCTGGTCCATCCCAGTCTTCTGTCTCAAGCGTAAGTGGTCCAGGTTTCTCCAACCGTGCATCTCCGTCAGAATCAGCTGCCTCTTGGCTACCCTCTTCATCACCTATCAATTACCAAAGAAACATGTAAAATTAGTACCTGCTGAATCACAAAAGTCACAGTTGTTTCTCTTATATACACATAGGCACGCTCACAAACATGCGAAATATATGAGAACATAAAATTAAATATCTTAATTTTACAAACATGATATATATCTATAGTAACATTAAACATTTTACTTTTCTAAAAAGTTGTTAAAATAACAATAAAACCTAAAAGAGTCAAATCCACAAGACTTGGTTTATGCAGTTCAATCTTGTAAGAACCTATGGTTCTGTGCAATTAAATTAATCCAATAGACCATTATAATACATATTTAGGAACAAAGCCTGGAATTCTCACTCCCATCTGCAAAACAGCACAAAAGAAAAAAGAAGGTTTAAAGGCAAAGTAAAAGAGTAGCAATTTACCCCCAACTTTATGGGATAATGATGAAACTCCTCCATGCTACATGTAGGAACTTTGGAGTGAGGCATAAAATCAATGGTGTGGCCGATATTTTGGGAGTTGCTTTAGATGGAAATAAAAGGTGCTCATTTTCTTACTGGGAGGTACACTAAGATGGAGCAGGCTTTCACCATGAAAACAAAACATTCTTGAAAAATTCAACATACTGCTAAGTATCAGATTTAAGTACAGCTGGGAAATAGAATGATTAAAAAAATGGGACCCTGGTAATTCAGTGTAGAAACTGAGCAGTGGACAAATCATGCTGTCTGTTAGTTGGAATTGTGACTAAAAGACAGCATAACAGGATCTCGCTTGTATCGCAAAGGTTGCTGTCATTCCCACCCAGAGAAGTGAAGTGACACATTTTTTTTGGAGCAGGGTGTTTGTTATCCAAAAAGCATCAAGTTGGAAGCCCAGGCAGATTGTTTAGGACCGAAGCTCCAGTATCAAACAAGCATTCTCCAAACTGCAATATTAAATCCATGCACCTCCTATCAATACAAGACTCATATGTGTGTGTGTGTGTGCGCGCGCAATAGTAACTGTTGAGCTTTCTTCACTGAGTAGCACAGCCGTTAGTCCTCCTATAATGTATTTTGCAATCAGCTAAATCTACAAAGTATATTTTTTTTTAACAATGAACAGTTCAGAACTGACAGGTCTAGTTTCTTGTTCACAACTGCTTATCACAGCATAGATATCATATATGTTTTCCAGGTGCTTTCTATAGTTAGGATACCTTCAGAGAAGCCGCTCATGAAAGATAAGGTCATAAAAGAGATGAAAAATGTGTGAGCTTCATACACTCATGGTTTTATTATCAGACAAGATAGGTTTCTGTAAAGGACTTCCAGTTACAAACAGAAACCTGCCTGGAAGACAGAAGGGGAAGTGTGGAAGTTTGGAATGGAGTTCAAGTTTACTCTTCTAAACTACCAGGCTCATGAAACAGCCAAACACAATGAACACTCTCCTGCAAATACTTCACAAAGAAATATTACATTTTGGAATGCCATGAGAGAGCTCATCCATGGAGGGAGGGGGGCAGGGACTGTTTGCATGCCACTATTTGCATCCCATTATACAGTATATACACATTGCTGGGAACAACACTGGCTTCCAGATGTGGGGCCCAAGGTTTCTCTGGAGCTCCCTACTGCTACAAATTAGGCAGATACCTCCCCTTTGGGGTTTTCAGCACCTATGAAAAACAGGTTTTTCAGCAGTCATTCCCAGGAAAATACTCTAGCCCTATTTGCATCACTTAGAAATATCATTAATATGAATAATTCATAAATATTGCCATATAAATAAGAATATAGAAAGTGATAAAGGCCCTGTTAGATCAGAGCTAAGATCCATCTTTTTCTAACAAGAGCCATACAGATCTTGAGATAAATGAAGCATAATACAAGGATGAAGGTAAGAGTCTTCCTGTACTTTTTGTCTCTAGGACCTGTTGTTCAGAGGTCTGCTGCCCCAAATAAGATTCTTGTCACTAGAAACAAACAAATAGGAACCCCTTCTCATATTGCAGGCAAACCATGGGATAAATACAAGAAGAATGCTAGTGTCCAGTTCTTTCGGTAAGTATGAGCTGCCTTAAGACAATAAACAAAAATAACAACTGCTGTTAACAATACAAAAAAATAAATGACAAAGAGAGCTAGTTTCATTGAGCCCAGACTAAATATTTCCACTTCAGTTCCTAATGAAATAAGTGAGATTTAAGTTAGCCATGACTTACCTTTTCACACTAGTTTCAACATGGCTTAAGTTCAACTATCATTTCTTAATATATTCATAGTATTTTTATCTCAGTCATCAGCCAGAAAGACTCCCGGGGTAGCTTACAAAACTAAGAAATAAGATAATCCCTGCAAGCAGGTCTATGGTTTCAAAAGACACAGCACAGAAGGAAAGATGACTGGGGAGGAGGAGAGAAAAAGCAAATTTGGGCACTAGCTGCTTAGTTGCAAATCTGAGCAAGCCTGGGCCAAAGCAGAGTTGAAGGGCTGCTGCTTCCACAGGTGTTCAGCAAGGGCAGCTGGGAAAAATAGGGATGGGGACTCTCATCTGGAAGCGTATCCAAGCAGGAGATAGGAGTGCTTGGCTGCTGCTGCTTATCCTTTGTTGTGCTGAGCAGTGACACTCAATGGCGCAAGAATGGGACGATGAGATACTTGGGTGAGGAGCTCATCAGAGAGGCCAAGGCCAAGGGAGAGGAAGGCAGCCACAGCTGTTTTTACAGCCCGATCACGTGCACCCTCTTTCAGGCACGTTCCAGCATATTCAGTGAGGGATCCTCAGTTACAACTTAACGGGTCTTCTGAGTGAGCCCACATTGCTTGGCAACAGGCAGAGCAGAGGAAAGCAACCTTCATTCCAAGTCTAATCGTGTGTAAACTACAGCTGTCTTTTGTTTAGAATTCACAAATGTCCTGCATCCAGGGGAAATATTATTTTAGAATATATAGAATGGGGGGGGGAGAGATTACCAATGCCATTCCATCCTCTCTCTCTTTTCCTCAGTCTCCTTCCATAGGAAGGGCCTTTTAGAATGCCCACAAAAGGCTGTTCTAAGAAGGTACTGGCTCTGCAAATAAAGTGGTGGGGCATCCATATCTACTTCACCAACAGTCAACTCCTCCAACCATATGCTTCAGTTGTAGTTATTCTTATGCTCATTCTCTGGAAATTCTATGACTACCCCATTCTTTACACATAAAAGTTGACTTTTATTTAAGCTTTCAAAAGATGAAGGTAGCACGTGTGTGTGTGGTGGGGGGGGGGGACTACTGAACAACGCTGGATGACCGCGTCATGTGGATTCCCCATAAAAATGCATGAGCAAACTATCACTATCCTTGCGCACAGGGTTTACCTGGAAGCTCCCCAAATCGACCAACGATGTCTCCAAGAGAATAATTACAGTATTATGGAACTGCAAATGAGAAAACCAGGAAGTGTGATTGATTTGCCAATTTATTTTTTAAAAATATTTACTTGTACACACCAGATTTTCTTTTCTGAAATGAACATAACTTTGACTTGAAATATGTAAGACAAAAGCAGCATGGGAAAATCACAGATTTTCCAATGCAGTTACCAGTACAAAGCATGCTCCATGTTTCCGTTTCTCCTGGCTGCATTTTATCACTTAGTAATAGCTGCTGATTACGTACACAGTGTCATTTTTTTAAGTGCTTGCAATAAGTAGTATACCGCTTTTCTACTCAAAGTACATGGCTCTCCAATTCCCCAAAGGAAAAGAAGAAGCAGCAGTAACATTCCTTGGAATAGTGTTGTCAAGTACAAATGCAAGTACAATTCAGAACCTGAAGAATGTATCTGAACACGAGATCACTTTTAATATTAATCTTGAATTATTTTACCTTTCCCAAATATACCCAATTTGTTTTATTGAGATTTGCTTCCCATCCTTATGATTATATTTTGTTTTTTAAATAAAAGCCCAACAAAATGTTCTGTTAGTGAAGACTATGCTAAATAGTACAAGAAACTGGACACAGTTAAAGAGTCCTCTATGTGTTTGTATATTTGTGGAAAAAGAGAATCATGTATACAACTGGATCAGTGCTTTTTAAAGCCAAAGCGGCAAGCCTTTGAACAGAAGCTTACCTTTTCAGCATTAGGAGCTGTCAGCCACAAAGTATCAAAACAAACCTACTTTCTATTGTTTCTCTCACAAATATAGTCATATAGTTCCAGGATTGGACCCAGACTTCCTACACAAGCTTCAAGGGATGTGGGAACAGATTCTGCCAGAAGAGGAAGAGGAATCTGCAGTCAAACTTCCAAGGCCAGAAAACTCAAAAAAGAGCCCAGTGGCTCTTGAGAATCAGTCAGCTTCAAATACTGTGTGAAAACTTGGTGAGAATGCTATGAGAATGAGTGCAGACCAAGTATTTTATCTATCTATCTATCTATCTATTTATTTTAAGTTTTTATATGCCTTCCCCATTGCTACACAGCCTCGGGATGGCTCACAACAACAAATAAATAAAACAAATAGAATTACAATTACAATTAAAACTTGGAAACACACTGGCTGCATAATTAAAACTATAAATATTAAAGATTATTAAAATACTGTTTGAATAAAAAAGTCTTGGCCTGGCACCAAAAAACAAATAACGACAGCGCCAGGCGGACCTCCTTAGGGAGCGCATTCCACAGATGGGGTGCCACTGCAGAGAAAGCCCTCCTCCAGGTATTCACCCTCCTAATATCTTTCACGGAGGGTTCCCGGAGAAGAGCCTCTGCTGTCGATCTCAAGGGGCGGGAGGGCAAATATGGCCGCAGGCGTTCCTTCAGGTATCCAGGTCCCAAGTCATTAAGGGCTTTATAAGTAATTACCAACACCTTGAATTGAGCCCAGACTTCGATGGGAAGCCAGTGAAGCTGGCAGAGGACTGGGGTTATATGAGAATAACGCCCAGTCCTCGTCAGCAACTTGGCTGCTCTACTTTGCACGTATCATGAGTATCATGAAGCCCAGGGTATGGCACAGCAGGAAAAGAAGGCAGTTGAGCTGAGAAGTGCAAGACACTCCAAGCAACTGCTCTTAAGTAGGTTAAAGGCATGGTTTGTTCATTTCAGTTCGGGAACAGAGTATCTAGTTTGGAAACGACTTCTCATCATTCTCTGATGGTTAGTATTCTAACTTAGCATGTTTCTCTTGTTTCTGATTTCTGCAGTACTCTGCATTTGCAGTACTTTAACGCCAGCCTGCTGGTCAACATTAATGTAATAAACTGTCTTATTTAGAAATCCATTGTCTGGGCCTGCTTGGAATGGCCCCAATGTATAGCTTACTCATATCATGACCTATATGATATGAAATTTAGTTTACCATTTATCAGTGCTCCTTCATCATCTACACTACCTCAGTAATTTTACTATATTGGATTAAATGTTGTTTTGAAAGTTACTTACCCTGAGAGGATGAGGTGTGCTACAAATCCAAATAAATTAACAGCTATTAATAAAGTATCGGGTCAAAAATCACTTGCATTCTTATCCTACCAAGTGTGGTAATCCTGTCATAAAGAGCATTCACCCAGCACCACAGATCTGGAATGCCATTATTTTGTCAGATTAAGCCACCTTATTAAGTGCAAGTCCTTTGGGCCAGAGCTGATAAACTGTCATTAAAGTATATTCTAGGATTCCGCACCAGCACCGAAGTCACTCAAAACAAAAGCTTGGGAAATATTTGACTCTTGCATGAAACTGGGAACAAGACAGTCAGGTACAAAAGTGAGAACTGCATGAAATAAATTGGTCATATGTGAGAGGGTTAGGGTTTTTATGATTCTATGAACTGATCAACTCATATTCAGCATTTCTAATCCAATTACAACACTTCCAACTTGCAAAATATCCTATTATATTTGACTATAGTACAAGTTTACTGTTCTCTAGTACAGTGGAAAGGGCTAGAATGCTCCTTTTAGGATCAGGGTTTCTCAGAGACAAATCAGATGTAATTTATATCATTTGTCAGCAGGGCCTTTGTTGCAATATGGTGATTTCAAGGTATCACACCACTGTAATTTGAAGCCAATCCCTAAAAATGTAATTCAGCAAGTAAGGCAGAGAAAGAGAGAGAGAGAGAGAGAAGCAAGCAGGTTAAACAACCAAAAAAGGCTTGCAGGATCAAGAAACATACAGAAGTAAAGCATAGCCTAGGAGATTCATGTAGCACAAGCTACTCTATGGAGAAAAACTGCTAAAAGTTTAGATAAGGACAGGAAAGGGAAAGGACAGGCAAGTTTAGATAAGGACAGGAAAGGGAAGTGATTGATTGCAGTGAGGAGGAATGTGTTGTTATTACACACCCTGCCCTTCCTACAATGCATGTGGTGAACATGGTCCTTCTCCGCTGGCTCTACTGACACAGTAACCTAGTGAGACAAATTAGGCTGGAAGGTCACCTACAGTGTGATTCCATACAGCTGTCTATAACCTTCCAAGGATTATTGGCATCCTATTGAGGACAAGAATGCTGAAGTGAAGGTCACCTCCATTCCCACCTGCCTGCTAATGACTTAGATGGCCACCTCCACACCAACTTCCATGCCACCTCCACAGCACCTGCCTGATAAGACCTAGATAGCCAGTTGTGCACCAGCTTGCAAGATGAAGAGAATCAGGTGCCACCAGAATACATTGCTTCTCAATGGAGCCTCACTTCTCCCCTCCCTACTCCCTCAAATGATTTCCCAAACTGCCTTCAAGGTCAGTCTTATGAGCCTGAAGTCACAGTTGAGCAGTGGGAGTCGCAGCTGAATGGTGGGAGTTCCAGCTCCAACCTCAAAGCATGTTTCTGAGGTCAGAAGTACAGCTTGAAATTTTCCTATGCCTACCTAGACTCTAGAAGGTTATAGGGTGCTCCCATCTCTATAACCATTACATATACTGGGTCTATGAGAAACCTCATAAATTATGGATATACACTCAAGGTCTTTCTACTTGGCAATTTCCTCCAACAGAGCCTATAAGCCCCAGGAACTACCATCCATTATTATGCAGATTATTCACTTTTTCCCAACTTAGCCCTCTCTTTCCAGTACAAACTAGGGCATGAGGGTAGTTCCTTCTTTATATACATCATAAGGAAAAAATGCACTTTTTTTAATTACCTCAGTTGCTGATTCTCATTTGCTCAAAACAGAGATGGGCAGTTATTTGGGAATTACTAAGTTCTGTTATTTATCGGCTGTAAGTCATGACCATGCTCCAAAGAGTCTGAAGACTCTTAGGTGTGCTAAATTTTAAAATATATACTTTTCCACACTGCTTATCCCACCCCTCCAATTTTCACAGGTCAGGCACACAACCAAGTTTTAATACTGCATCTTTATTCACAACTTTGGAATAACCTAACCTCAATGGCATGTGTAATTCTGCATGTGTAATTCTGGACACATGCAGAAACAACATGGATTGCTTCTTTGTTGGGAAAGAAGGCTAAAGCCACTGAAGACTGCGAATCATCACGTTAGTTTATCAAAGCTGGCACCTGATTCAAGTCAATAGAAGTGATGTCGTTATGATAGGCCCTAATGATTATTATATCTGGGATGAGATCATGAGTGTTAAAAGAGAGAGATAACAATTGCCATGGATCCATCAAGCCCATTACTGCATGTCCAATAGTGGCCAGTACTGCTTCCAGCAGGGAACAGTAAAAAGAGCTGAAGACCCATAAGGAGGGTACCAGGAATTGTCTTGTTGTGGAATGTGAGAAAGAGCCCCTATTTAAAAGGAAATTTGATTTCTTGGTGCTTAATTCTTGTTCCTGTGTTTGCACAGACTCAGATACTACATGAAACTGTCGCATTCGAATCAGCTAAACTAAAAGGTAGGCCCATGTATCCCACCAGCTGCTATATTTATTATTCAAATCAGTTAAGAACACAGTGTGGCACTTGATTGAAGAGAAGACAACTCCTCTCAAGGTCAAGCTCTATCTGACCTGGAGAAGGAATTCCTTTATGATTTGAAATACAGGAAGCAAGCAGTCTTTTATAAATTAGGCTCTGTGTGCTTATATTTCCATTTTGCTACCTCTACTTACTTTTGGCTGGGACAAAAATCAGAAGCAATTTCTGAAGGGTTCTAAGAACTGCTTTACAACAGATTGCATTATCTGGCTAGAATCCAAAAAGTGTACATATGCAAGGACATCCATGCATACAGCCACATCATACTTCAGATGTGTAATTCCCACCCCCACCCCATAACAGCTCCACATTCAGAGCAGGCAAACCATTTGCTTCTTTGTGAGTGTGAGGTACAGAGAAAACAGCAAAGACAACTCTGTTTTCTGGCTCCATATGTGCCTTTACTGATGTAAATATAATGACTTTGGACTGAATAGGACTTCATCATTCAATGTTCTAAATAAAAGCCAAATGTATTTTGTAAAATGAGCTGACACATTTCATAATTAAGAGAAGGATAATGTTGATTAACTGAAGATCTTTGAAAAGTGCTGTCCTTTCATAGACAGTAGCCATTTCCTCCTTTTTTCTTCTACCAGGACATGAACACAAGTCATCATATATTATACACTATCTCTGCTTACCAAAAAGAATTAGTGTGCCCTTCATTTCCTTGAAAAAGTCTAAATAAAGGCTCCAGGAAGAATTAAAAATAAATAATAAAATTAAGGAAATGCAAGCTTGAGAAAACATGAAGTATTGTCAGGGAAAGATAATGTCAGTCCTGGGGGAGCTGTGGGGCCTTGTGCCAAGCAAAGCTGGGGGCTGTTCAATCACCTCTATCAGTGCTCTATCAGTGTCTACACTCCAGCCAAATCCAGAGAAAACAAGGAGTCAAAGATGCAGGTCAATAAGCTTATAGATGATTTGCGCAAACAGCTCCTCCAGCAAGGTAAAAAACAAAGTCATATTGGCTTTTCGGGTTTTTTATTCCTTCACTTTGAACTCTTTGGTCTAAGCATACCCTGGAAATGTCACTGTTATATGCAAGAAATTTAAAGGACTCAGCTTCTTAATCCCGTTAAGAAAAAAGAACAAAGTTGTCTGTAAAGACCTCCCTATTGAACTCCAAGTGATTATGGTATAGCAGCCTTATGCTGATCCTGCTCCCAATTGCTCTAGCATTAGAAGAGCAGAAAATATGTCATTAAAAACACTGCTGGGGAGGGGAAAACCACTATTGATTGAAAAGAATTTTAAAAAAATAACTAGACTTTCCTGCTGATCTTAAAACATACACACAGAGAAAATGAAACAAAGAAAACAGCAAATATATTAAATTTCAGAACAAGATGCAAAAGCTGCAGAACATATTTACACATGCTCCCATAAAATCAGTCAACAGAAGGTAGGAGGGACACTGGGAAATCATTTTCTAGCCTGCCAAGGATTTGGCTGGCATTAGAGATGGTGCCAGCGACAGCTCCATGACACAGCATGAAGGAGAAAAGGATGCCGAAAACAACAAAGGCCCAGTGCAGATGTAATACTAGGATCTTCCAGCTGCACTCATAACATCAGCAACACAGCAGTGGATCATGGAATCCATCCCCAGCCCCTCACGTCTTATATGTAGATTCTCTTCCATGCAAAAGTGAAGTGCTGCAGAATTGCCAATGTTAGCTGCTATTAACCAGAATTTCTTCTTAATTAGGACCTGAAACTAAGATTTAAAGATAGTGAAAACTCCTGGTTACTACAGTAAGTATTTTTCATCTCCAGAGGAAATTTGTGATACAGTATTATAGTATGTTTCCTCCAGAGAAGTAGGAAAATTTCATTTCAGTTTGCAAACTACTCTAAAATGCCCCAGTTGCAGAAAGCGAATAGGACAGTGCATTCTCTAAAAATGCCAACAAATTCCTGAACATCGCATTTCAAAATATTGCACTTTAAAATGCACTTTTCAATATTTGCCTACTTTACTCAAGGTGGGAAAGTACATTATTGGAAAATGTGCAGAAACATGCACACGTTTACTGTTCAAAATGCATGCCTTTCCTATTTGAACAAACTGAAAAACCAAGTCATTATCAGGATGACACAAATTTTGAAATGAAGTTCAGATAACTCCAGCAAGCTCAAGCATCCCTGGCTCCTCCATCCCCACTTCTCTTGAAGATGTTTCCTCTGTGTTGGCACACCTATGAGTTACCACACCCACAAGATTCATTCAGAATGGCCACAACCTTGTCCAGAATATTTCCAAGAACATTCTCATTTACTGTACAGCAACCACTCATTATTTAAATTAACCATAATTTTATGCTCTATTACTAAACCCATGTTTTGCAATATTTCTTTATAAATAGCATCCAACAATGTCCTCAATCAAAATTGGGCTAGAAACCAATATTGCAGAACATGAAATTATTACTGCCATTTGAGCTAGTGAAGAACTCAGTAAGAATTATAGAATGCTATTTATTTAACCAGTCAGTACATTTTTCAGAATTTCCAATTCAGTGCATGCAGATGTGAGCAAACATGTTCATTTCATGCCAGAAACCCAATTCTCAACCATGCACCATGATCAGTTAAGCTGGCTGGTCCTTTTGCCATGCTGACATAATGGGACAGGGCATGAGGGCTACGTGAATGGGCTCCATCAAAGCCTTATTCTACCTGCTATTTAGTCAGCAGCCATCCTCGCACCACGAGTGAGGCTATAATACTGCCTACACAAAAGCTTTTTAGGAATTTATCCCCTCACCCCCAAATATCCTGACGGGCCATTTTCTTGTGTTTGTTTGGCTTGGTGTTTTGTTTTAAGCTAATCTGTTCCAGCCACCAGGAATCCAGAGATCAAATGGCACCATTGGGGTGACGGTGCTTTAAACAGGAGGTCTGGTTGCACTAGAACTGGCCACTTGGATAGGGAGACATTGCAGTAGTCACTGATGAGCATGAAGAGGCATCCTTACCATGAAAGGGGGGCTGCCAGCAAGGACCTTGGAGGAGGAGAAGGACCACCCTTTGGGGCTTGACTGGGTCACATTCCTGAATCTGGGGATTAGAGGGGTGGGAGCAGTGACCCAGGATGGTACCCCTCGTCACCTCAAGGTGCAGGGATTCATTCATTCATTCATTGACCCACAGCCAAAGCACTCTGGGCAGTTTACACAGCCCATAAAAACAGGTGATAAGATACAATAAAAATATCACAAAATCAGAAAAAATGAAAAGTATAACAGATATAAAAACAGATAACAAATAATAACAAGGCATAATAAAAAAAGGGGGATGAAGAGAAAGCAAGAACGAGAGCCATACTGACTCTGTGAAACACCACAATCTATCCAGGTGATCCCCCTGAGTGGCTGAGTGAGTCTTTAATGGCCTCAGAAAAGAGGGCTGTCTTAACCTGGTGCCAAAAAGATGACAGATCCAGTGTCAGCCAGGCAACTGTGGAAAGGTTATTCCATAGATAGGAGGCCAGCACTGAGAAAGTTCTCCACCTTGTCGCCACCCTCCACACTTCCCTTGGAGCTGGCACTCAAAGGAGGTTACAAAGTTCAAACATAGTTTCTGGATAGATTGTGGTTGGGTGAGACATTAGCACCCAGATCCTACCTGATGTTAAACCAATAAAGTTGTGGCCCTAGCTTATCCCAACCCCTAGCTTGTCACCTTATATTTCCAGGTGTATTCACAAAAGAAGTCAATAACAGCACTTGTGAGTGAGAGCATAGGCTATTCATAGTTCTTATACAGAGCCACTCCAATCAAGAAGGAATGTATGCAATGATTTCATGCACATAAATTAGACTGACTGCCATCATCACATATTAGTGTTCTCTACCATTTTTCCATTTCTGGATGTTAATCTCATCCATTTCCATGCAAGTTCATGTAGCTGCATATGCCAGTGCATCCAAATCCATGACAATAGCGGCTGAAAAGTTCTAACTTCTGGTGTTATAGGAACACTTCATCTGCAGAGTAGCCCATGAGGGTGGTGGTATGGCAATCACATTTTGTACAAAACTATCTTCTTGCATCCTACATCAGTAACTTGCCTCTGGAATTAGAAAACCCAGGTCCACAATGATATGATTCCACCATAGCATACGTGGGCAATGCGCCTGAGTTATGGCAAGTTGAACAACTAACTTTCTTTCATTCAGAAATCTTCTTTTGTACGAGAGCCCATCTCACATCTCCAATGATAGTTTCATAGAGCGCAACATAAAAAGCTTTCAAATATTAAGTTCTAATGGAGGAACTAGAAATGTAGGAGCAGAGGAAGTTGCCTTACAGTGAGTCAGGCCAGTGCACTTTTCAGCCTAAGACTGTTGAAAAGGTCCCCAGCAATGGTCCCCCAGGTTTCAGGGAGGATCTTGTCCCAGCCCTACCTGGAGATGTTGGAGACTGAACATGGGACCTTGTGCTGGGCCAATCAACCATGGCCCAGATGTCTGTGATATCTGGTACTACTGCACCCAGTTTTATTGTGATTCCTGGACAGTGTCCCCATAAGAAGCCATGAAAAGTTAGTAGCACATAATCTTTTTCACACCAGAGTATCACTGAAGAGAACCTGCCTTATTCTTTGATTGGCATGCAGCACTGCTGCAGTACTAGTAGCATAACATCCATTTAGGCAAGTGAATATGGACCAAGAAGCATCCTGTGAAGTTGCACCAGGTTAACTATGAGTGGCTGCCATTGTTATTCTCTTAGCTACAATGGCATACCGTTGTTTTCCCACTTGTCAATGATCTTATGTGCCAAATATACTGTTAGCTTTGGTGTTTTTTTTTCTGTACTTTTGGGGGGGAAATCATGTTTTTAGTGAGAGATTCCTGATCCTAGCGCTTTTGGTAATGTAGTATGCAACTGCCACTGTCACCCTATGAAAGCTTTCTTGATACCTACACCTCCTTTACATTGAGCAGCAGGAATAGCCGAAGCAAGTGCATTTAAGGAATCACTTGTGGGAAGATGAAATAATTGGACCAATTGGACCACACCTTGCTTTCATGCTTTATTTCATTATCTGCTGCTATCACACAGAAGGGCACATTATTTTGTATTAATAATCCAGTTTCCTTAACAGTACCTGGTAAATAAATCAAGCCTTTTCATTGGTCAAATACAAGAGGTATAATGTGTGCATAGTGGTGCTTATGGGTAAAAGGAGCATTTCACATGCACTTCAAAGAGGGAAAAGTCAAGCTCCTGATTTCCTGTTCATAATGGCATTGTGAACAAAGGCAAGTCTAACATCAGCTGTGTGTAAAAAAAAGCATGGCCGTGGCACTGGGAAAGGTGTAGAAAACTGTGTCATGGACATTCATTTTCCAGAAACCATCACCTGACTCAGGAACTTATAAAAGTTGCTTATCAGCACTCTGCATGCAACTTATGGACATTCATCAGAAGTATTTTCCTTCTCATATGGATTTACGGCAGTTCTATGGTAATAACAAAATGAGTAATCAAATCCCAGTTCCTGAATTCTTTCACTGAACCACTTCATCAGTTTACTGGCACTTCTACTATCACTCCCTATCCTACCCATAATTATAATGAGTCAACAGTTTATATGCTTTGCCTCCTCATGCAAGGTCACATCTTTAAAGTTGGTTGAAAACTCTTAATCAGAGTCCACATCACTTAACTGTGCCTTGCACACTGTTAATTTACACACACACACACACACACACACACACACGTAGTTCATGCTTAAAATATCTCTCCAGTATCAAAGCACAGTAACCTAGCTTGGAGATAATGCCAAGCCATGGTAAGATTGTTAAAAATTGGCTTGTTTTTGCATCTGAACCCATCCCTGCAAACAAGTCATGATTTGTACATCAACCATGAAATAGGAATAAAAGTAATTGTTTGTTGTTGCATTACAAAGACTGGCTTGTTTAAATCATGGCTTGTCCTCCCTGAACCCAAACTTTGCCTAATCCCCTCTTTGGGCTAAGTGCCCACCTTGAAACAGAGGTACCTGGCAGCATGAAAGTAAGGCTACTTGACAAAATGAACAGAAGAGAAACAAAGTAGAAATAAAGGAAACAAGTGTGCAAAAAATGTTGGACTAGATAGGCTATTGGTCTGGTGCAACATGGCTCTTCCTATGTTCTTATGAATTGGGATGTGAATGGACAAGGAGATTCCACATCAGCTTCAACTAGACTGCAGCAAACTGAAAGCATCCATTTTTCACCAGTCAAGAACAACTAGTCAAGCATTTGTGTATTTATACCAGGCTATGCTTATTCATGTTTTTTTTTAATTATACTGGCTTTTATTGCACATATGTAATCTCTGCAATATGAGAAAAAGTCCCAACCTCAGACATGCAGTTTGCATATTTAAACTGGAATAGTGGCCCAGTTTATACATAATGGCTAACCATGGGTCAAACAACTAAGTTGGAGCTGCACAGCAGCAAGAAAGTTCATTGCCTGTTCCTGCTGGCCACTAATATTTTGAATTCACTTCATCAACATCCAAACGCCTTGTAATATACTGCAGCATAAGACCCTAGAACACTAGCTTGTTGAGGGACAATCAACCCAGAGTTTTAACTCATGGTAACCCATGGTTTGTGGATGGGCATTTTAGGTTGTTAATAACAGCAAATGCACAGCTTAAACAATCAATTGATACTACCTGAAAACCAGCTCATTAAGTTTTAGCCACCTTGCTGATTTTCACCCTTTGATCTAAAGTGAAGCTTCAAAACCAGTCGCAGATCAACATTTAACTACTGTCTATAAAAGGGCTTGTTAAAAAAAACAACTCAATGCAATCTCAAGTGAATCCCCAAGGTCCCTTTCACAGACTTTACTGTCCCTTACTATTTAGTTTCCTAAAACAATGTATTATCTTTCTCCATTTAGATAGATTCAAGATATTTCACATTTGTCTTTTTTGTTAGTGTCTAAGATGGGAAAGAGATTAGTAGGATCATTTTCTTCTTTAGAAATACCCTTTCTAATTTCATTTCTAACTCTGGCAGAGAAGCATAGGCTGGATCCTCATGACACAGCAAACCACCCAGTGTTGCTTTCTTAAAGCATGGCTCTTTGCCTGAACTTACCAGTCAGATGAACATGTGGCTACCGATGCAGTGTGATGCCCACACTCCCCAATCCATCCTCCTGGCCTCGCCACACCTCCCAGTAACCCTCACAAGCAGAATCCCTGCCCAGAAGCTGTTTTGTACATGGACCACTGCAGTCCCAAGGCAGGTTCCCCCTTCCCCCTCCTGAATGTACCTGCACATACGCAGTGCTTCCTACCACTTCAGCATCCGCAGTGATTTTTATTAAATGCAAATACACAGTTTCACTGGGAAACAGTTTCACTGAGAATTCCCTCTTTTCCCTCCATGTATTTTCACTCTGTCTAAAAGTAGGAAGATGGACACATCCAGTGGGCGTACAGTGAGCAATGACACTTCTGTTGCTAAGGCACTGAGAGAAGTAGAGATGAAAAGCCAAGCTTGGACACTATCATGACTACTTTTACCAGGAGACTCTATGGTGTTTCCCTATGAGCAACAGTAAAACAGCGATCCCAGATCTAGGCCACCAGAGAAGCCACACTAAAATGTAGCAACCTTAGGACAGACTGTTTATTCTTTCCATAGTTTCTTTCTAGAAAACTACTCCAACCATGTAGAAACTCCACAACTGGATAGAAAGCTTTAAATACATACATACATACATACATACATACATTTTTTCTTTTGTTTTCATGGTTACAGCTTCCATAGCCAGCAGAAATAAGTACTATGCAGATTTCAAGACTCAAATTATACAATGGCAGCAGGAACTGAAGACAAGCTGCATTGGGACATGCAGTTTCCATGCAGAAGTGACTTCCTTGAATTGCATGCTAGATTAATAGATACAAGAAAATGAACTGCTTCTTGTTGCACTTATGGAAAACTTCTGCCACTTTTTGACTACTGGAGGAAAAAGAAACAATGTGTGCTCCAACTTCTGTGATAAAAAAGCAAGTTCACTGGCTGGAGATTGCAGATTGGGTTATAAACAAAGACAAGGAAAATAGGAAAGCTACAGGAGAGGAAGTGAGAAATGTGCGAACCTAATTTTTATGCACCCTCCTTATGCTCTTCCTTCTTAGCACACTGTGATTGAGGGCATCTTTGATTAATTAACCGCAGGCTCCTATTATGCCAGAACAATGAAACTCTGGTTACCCAGTTCAGAACAAATCAGGATCTGAAAATACGTTTGAAGGTGGCCATGTCTGCCCCAACTGGTTACATTATCTGTGTTCTACCAACAACTGAAGACTTTTCTCTTAAGCGTTTGACAGCTGTTAATTTTATTTACTTACTGTGAGGTTTGGAGTTGTTTGCATTTTTTTATCCTTGTGTGTGGTTTCAGCTTGTTGTTAATGTATTTTAATGAACATTGATTTATTCTTTTTATTTTCTGTAACACTCTTTGAGTAATTCCTATTTTGGAAGAGAAATGTGGGGCAGACCTTTCTTAAATAAATAAGCAAGCCCAGGAAGTCTTCCACTGAGAAGGGAGAGGCTGTGTAGGGACAGACCATGTGATCCCACGAGTGATCCCAAGCTCCATTAGCCAAAATATGTCACATCCAAAGCAGTCCATTATTTCTTAAAGAAAATGTAAGAAAGCTTAATTTTAGATAAACTTCATCCAGGATTTTTATTAGGTCTTCTCTTCTCCTTCAGGCTGTTTTTTTCCAATTTTCCAAGCCCTAAATGGCTTGGTTGCATCATATTGAAGACTCCCTTTGTGTTTTAACTTCTATTTCAAATTCCACTCAGAAATGACTATTATGTTAAGGACTGACCATTACCAACACCTCCCTGACTTTTTTTAGACCCATTATTTTCCCATGATGCTTGTTTGGGAGAAGAGGAAATTAGAATTAGGAAATTAGGAGAACTATACGTTTTTAAGTGGGCAGGGAGGGAAGGTAAATATAAGAAATTAGGTAATTAAAGCAATTTAATTGTGAGCCGTCCCGAAATGCCATGCATAAGGGACAGCATATAAAAGTTCTAAATAAAATAAAATAAAAATTTTAATGGCCAAAACCAGAATTAATGCTTTTAAACCAAAACCATACAAAAAACATACCACCTATACAGTGTGCTGTTAAAAAAATTAATCCTACATTCAGAATTAGATTAATCATGGCAAAATAATATACCATACCCTCAAACTGGCCATATTTTTTCCTGTTTTTTATTTGGTAAGACGTAACCATTTGTTACATAGAAGCATTTTTTTATTTTTATTTTTTTTGGTGGAAAACATTTTTGAGGAGCCTGGTATGGTGTTGTGGCTAAGAGTGTGGGACTGTAATTCAGGAGTTCTGGGTTCTAGTCCCCGCTCAGCCATGCAGCTCACCGGGTGAATTGGGTCAGGCACAGACTTTCAGCCCAACCCACCTCACAGGTTTGTTGTTGCTGTGATGATAAGTCTGAGAGGAAGATGAGATTCATGTAAGCTATCTTGAGTTCCTTGAAAGGAAAAATGCAGGATATAAATATAATTAATATAATAAATAAGTAAAATATTTTTGAGGAGGACAACTCAACACAAATGCTACCTGACCCTAAGATAGCACAATCCTTATTACCTTTATTACAAAAGTATTCTACTTCTTCACAGCTCAGATTCCCAGATTCAAATTCTGCAGAAAAGTTTCCCTCCAGAGGAAAGTCTTCTTTGGAGATTATGTCATTTTCCTCAGATAGACACTCTTCTTCTTCATCCTCTACAGCATCCTCAAGCGGGCCTTTAAAAAAACCAAAAACATTGCACCAAAATAATGTACAAGCATAAGCACATACAAGCAAGAGCTCGGGCATCTTCACCTAAAGAGTTTGCTTGAGTGTGTGCATACAGAAGAATATGGTTACCCAAAATGTAAAAACTGCTGAGTTAGTAGGAAAAGTTCAGTTTCTAAAATACTCCTTACCATGCAATTTTTTTCATGTCTACCTAAACATAGTAGTTCAATTATACTTACTCCCAGATACTTACTCCCAAGGAATGCATATTATTTCAGCCTACATTTTGCAAGTGGCAATATTATTGCTACAATTCATAAAAACACTTGCAGAAAAGGTAGGCTGACAAATCAGTAATATCACTATGTATTTAATCGCTAACTTTCACTAAGAGAGAGTTTCATCCCACTTTCTTACTGGAGATTACATATCATTACTCATTTCTCATGTTAATATGAGTAATAATTATCTCCATACAAACTAACAGAAGATTATTCTACTTAACCCAGAATTTGGTCACATAGTTATTCTGTAAATGCACAGAAGCATAAGCAAAAGTTAAAATGGTTTTAAAAATTAGCCTTTTCTGATGAGGTTATGTCTTGGAAAGGGGAGAATTGGGCTGAACTGGATACTGTGGATTCTGAGCACACCAGTCTCCTCCCTTCCAGGCCCACCATAATGCCTACTTTCCCCTCACTGCAAGATTGCTTTCCTTACGCTGCAGAGCAGCAGATGTTTTCCATGCTAGCTCAAGGAACAGAGCTCTAATTCCACCTCTGAGGTCAAAGCACTGCCTCAGAGCCAGGAACCTGAACCATCTTGTGGTTCCTCAGACAATGTCTAGGGCCATAGGAGCCGCCTTTAAATAAATAAATAGTTAATTCTGGATTCATATCCAGTAAATTTTGACCCTCTAAATCATGGGTCCTCAGGCTATGGCCCGCAGGATGGATCCGGCCCACCACGGCCATCCATCCGGCCCGCGCCGCTGTTCGCTGTCCGTGCGTGTGCTTGCTGCTCAGGAGGGAAGGTGGTGCCTCGCTCGCTCGGAGATGGTCTCTGAGCGAGCAAGCTGCCACCGCCTGCCTCCCATACATGCACACTCACCGCTGCCTCACAGTGCAGGTGGGGAGGAGGTGGCTCGCTTGCTCAGAGATGGTTTTGGACTCGCTGGGAGATCTCCGAGAGTGAGCCACCACCATGCGTGCCCGATGCCACCTCTTGCGCGCCCAACAGCACCTCACCAGCCCGTGCCCCCAGGCACCCCCACCTCACCGGCCCACAACAGTCACTGCAGCCTTTCAACTGGCCCCCTATTCAAAAAGTTTGAGGACCCCTGCTCTAAATAATGGGTGCTTTAAATTGGTCCAGGTGAAGTTTGAATGAGGTGACTGGCACAATTCATATACTGAGGCACAGTTTGTACGCACATCAAGCTTACAATATGCTACAAGTATCACAGTGCAGGATCAGGATAAACGCTTTGCTATATTCTCCTGCACATGAGTGATCCAGCTGTGCAGCAGAGGATGTAGAGCTGATGGTTTTGTCCATGTATTTATTCCCCCACACACATTTCCCCTTAAAAGAATTTGAAGAAAGGAAATAACAGGGCATGCCAGCTATTGATGTGGGTTTTACAGAAATTTTTGAATTTGCATAGAAAATTTTCCTATGCACATTTCTTAGGCAAAATGATCATCTTTAGCACATTTTTGTGCTTATTAATGAAAATTAAAACCAAGTAGCCCATGTCATTTTTTGTACTAATGCACATATTCAACCTGAAATATTTAAGGGAAAACTAAAGCATATTTAAATTTAAATATCACCCGAATAGCATACTATTTTATTAATATTTAAACCTAAGGGATGAGGGGAGTGATAATAAAAAATGCGAACACACATTAATCCATTTTGCCAATATAAAGAATTTGTTTATATGTTGGTAATCACTCATCTATTTCAACAGAGTTCACCTCTTTCCCAGGTTGTAAGCTGTTATCAAGTTCCCTGTCACTACTCATCAATTCGTTCTCTCTCTCTCTCACTCTGTCTGTCTCTCTCTCTCTCTCTCTCTCTCTCTCTCTCTCTCTCTCTCACGCACACACACACACACACACACACACATTCATGAACAAAAAGAAAGCTTTTCCTGATTTCCTAACCCTAGCCCTGCACCACCTAGTCTGCAATGAAACTTCCCCTGTCACAATAGGCTGCAAGGGGAAGGGGAAATTTATCCTCCCATTTCACTCTTTAAAAGTCCTCATTTGTGCAAAGTTCCTTCTATGAACTGAAGGATTCTACAGGATACAATGCAAGAAGGAAAGGAGAAGGAGGAAGAGGAGGAAGCAGCAGCAGCAGCATTCAATGACACCATTCCAACTCCACCCTAGTGGTGCACCACTGAATTATTCCACTGAACAAGCATTTGACTATATCTTTGCACACCTGTTCACACAATAGGTTTTACAGGTGGAATGCACAAACAGTTGCACAATGTGCTACATGGGTTATTATTAATTACAAGCATGCAAGTGTAATGTGCAACTACCAGTGCAACTATGTGTACAACCACAACTTTAAGTAAATTCTCTTGGGCGGATTCTCAGAACTTAGTTTATACCAGTTCAACATTGCCTGGGTCACTAGAATAACACATCTGAACACTGCCCAATGTATCCACAACAGTATATACAAAAACAAACTTATGATCTATTTTTTATTTGTGAGAATGTGAGGGCACACTCCTCTGGCTGCTAGACAGAGGCTAGATGACCATTGGAGAGGTCAAAGTCCCAATTTGGAGCATCCACCTTTCACACTTGGATCATATGTGGAAAAGACTGCACTGGGTGCAGCTCCAAGGTTATATAACCAGCTCTGGAGCCAGATGTCTCTGGGGATTCTAGCAAGGAGCTGTCATATGTGCTAGTCTGGTGGCAACTCAGCACATCCTCCTTACATTCCAGGGCAAAAGACTTCGAAAGCTGAAACCGAAATCTTTGCAAGGTTCAAGGACAGAGGTGGTGACCTTCTACTGCGTGTTCTTCTCTCAGTAGGGTGCCTGAAATGCTGGGAGTTCAGAGTGTTGCTGGCAGCCACAATAGACTGTGATGCCCACAAATTAACATTTTCATAACAGCCTCATAGATTAACTACTGGATTACTACAACAGTGGTATCTTCTTCTTTTTACTTTCAGTGCAGTACTATTAATCAATCCCCTTATTAACTTTAGAGGTTTTCAGAAGCTGCTGCTTGTCCATTTATTTATCTCCTTTGCTTAAATACAAAATGTCTTCAGGCACCTAACATTTAAAACAGTTTAAAAATTAAAGAGTTAAAATTAAATTAAAACAAAATTGATAAGGCAAAGCAGATTAAAGCCAAGAAATCATATCCCTAGCACCCCAATCCAGACAGCCTCATGCATGGCAACAGACTCTGCCTGCTGCATGTGTGGAATTCTACATATATGCCCCTCCAATGTCCCAGCTTTCCGCACTGAGCCAGTGCAGTCTGTTGATGAGGGAAAGAGGTTGAGATCTATGATGTATTCCTTCCCATGCAGCTCAATACAGTTGACTTGACCTGTTCAGTTCTGGGTGAGTATAAATGCACATTCTTTTCTGCTTGAGAAAATAGTCACTATCTGTGCACACTGATATGATTACATGAGTCTCCCACCCAAGTGAACTTTCCTTAACTCATTTCATTAGGGTATAGAGCTTTGCGCTCATGCCTGCTCCATGGAAAGTCATCCATCCACTGATCCATCCATCTCATTGCCCAATAGCCAACATTTTCCAGCAATTTACATAATACTGCATGAATTTTTATATTGTTAATTTTATATTGTTATTTTTGTATTTTATAGTATTTTATTTTATGCTGTGAGCCGCCCCGAGGCTTCGGCAAGGGGCGGCATAGAAATGTTTTAATAAATAAATAAATAAGCAAACTATACAGCATAAATAAATAAAAACCCCTGATAAAACACTAATGTAAAACCCAAACCGAACAACAATCATGACAAATAAAATCACACCATGTTCACTCAAGAACCTCCATCCAGTGAACCCTAGACCATATCTGGAACCCATGAAAGCCAGATTTTAGCCTGGATGGCTGAAATAGCCGTTCTCACCATAACATGAATTTCCTGCCTTGGGGACTACTGATCCCTTGCTCATCTGTTAAAGTTAGTGGAGCCACAAAGGTTCAGGGAGAAAACACTTTCACATGTCCCAGCAGATAGCACAATGAAACACAAATGGATTGGGTTCAAAATAAAAGCAATTATTTTCTCAGTACTTTTCCAAGTCTGGTCCAAACAAAACATTTAAAAGTTGTTTAACAAGGGGCAGAATAATAACACAGTTTAACAAGGGGCAGAATTATATCTAGGTGCTTTTTGGACACTGCATATCCAGACAAATCCAATGTAATTGTACTTAACAGCAGTGCAAAACCTATTTTTATTCTGGGCAAAGAAAATGGGAGCTATTTTAAATGAGCAAGTTCTTCCTGCAGCTGCTCACTTATAACATAAGTTGCATCAGGGGATCTGTAGGAAGGAAACATTTTTATTAATTTTTTTTCCTTATCTGAGAGAAGAATGCTGATTTTTTTTTTCATTTACGTTCCTTGCCTGCAGGTAGCAGACCAGAGAATCATATAGTAGAAAATTTTTTCCTTTTGATTAATTTCATTCCATGTGTTATGTTATTTTTATATATAATTGATTTCAGGTTTTGCTCGTAGCTGTACATCTTTTTTATATCTCTACCTACTGCCTTCCTTCAATCAAGAAAGTTGAAGGAAATTACCTGAATTTTGTTAAGTTTATTAAAAGAGCTCTGTGAATATTTAAATTGAGTTTTGAAATGCTAATACAAGGATGATATTAGAGAATTTTAATAGTGGGTTCAATTTGACCCAAAGACTATTGAAGAAAGGGTCAAATTTTATTCAAATTATTTCTTTACAGTAAAAAAAAGAAAAAAACAAATGAAACCTTTGATTTATAAAAGTGGATTAACATTCATCCTTGCTCAGTCTTTTGGCACTTTGGAGCATAACAGAATTAACTTTGCATGTGTATAAAGTTCTCCAAAGGCTTTAGATGTTTAAGTAGTTCAGAACTTTACTTACAATCATGTTCTTCTACTTGTCTTTTCTGAATGATACGAAGAAGACTTAATGCTACTTTTGTCTTATTTCTTTCCCTACCACCTGGGCCGGGACAGCAAGCTAATGTTGTTAAAAGAAATAGACTGTGGTATCTACTGGGTCACTTACCAATCTCTGATTCTGTCAATTACTCCTAATCATGTCCACATTGGTGCACAATATCACTCTTTGCAGACTTCCAGTGATGATAGTATTTGTCTACAAGAAGCATGGGTGAACAGAAGGAGCCATATGAACAAAGAAGAGTGTGAATATATGCTACAGAGAAGGGATAATATAGTTGGGAGGGGACACAAAGAACAGGTCATTCAAAATGAATTTGCATTGGTAAAACTAAAACAGTGAAGGGATGCTCTGAACTAAACTTCAGCCCTATTTCACTAAGGCAGAATTCAGATTGGCAGAACAGAGTTCCACAGAGAGCCAAGCAGTAGAAGGTCCAAGCAGTAGAAGGTCCACAAGTATCACATGGATCTGCTAATAGATGTGATATTAGCACAGGTCCACCTTCCAGTTCTGCCCTCTCATGCTGATTAATCCGGGTTAGAAGGTCCTTCCAATTCATCACTACTAATCTGGAAATGTGGAGAATTATCACATTCTACCACTGTTAACCTCCCCTGATTGTTGGTAGAAGTTGCACCTTCTTATACAAGAACTTACCCATGTTAAGAAATCTTAACTTTTACATATCCTGTGTTGGACATGTAAAACTAAATTCTGCAAAAGACTGAAAAGACTACTACAGATGTTTGGTCAGAAAGAAAGAAAAAAAGGGAACCATAAATTAATCTGAAATCTTTTTGGAGCTTATACAAGTGATGTACATTGTAAGTACTTGTATTGCCTGATCATTTCCCATTCGCAGTTGTTACAAGAAATGAAAGAGAATGCATATAAGAGCTTTAAAGCCACGGACGATGTTACTTCAATGAGTATAATGGTCAGCGCACTTGTGAAGACAGAGGAACTTGCATTAAGAACCTGACTAGACCAAGAAAGCATCATAAAAGGCTCCATCTGTCATTTAAATACTCAGTATCTTCTCTTCCTCTGATGGCAGGTTGTTCTAGATTGTGTTTGTTTTCCACACACACACAACCCCACAAGGGATTTTGCATCTTTACATTATGCCAGAAATAAATTTTACCACTATACAAAGCAACATTATTGGATTTACAACTTCCAAATTTGGCATCATCATCATTACACTGCATTAACATCCTATCTGTTTTCCTCTTGTGAAAAAGCCAAGGTGGCTTATATAGTTCTCCTTCTAGCTTAGGTAGGTTAGGCTGAGATGAAAGCCTGAATATTTAAATGCAAGGAAACTCTTATGACACCTTAAAGATTAGTGAAGTTTGATAATAAATGTTATTATTACTCTAAAAGGCTACCCAGAAATAATTCCTAATGGACTCTGGAATTTAGTCACAAGTAAGTAACTATAGGATTGCAGCCTAAAACTGCTGCAGCAAAATCGAACACAGATACTACTCCAAAATATATATATTTAGTTTGTCTATGAGAGGAAAATCTCAAGCCTCTGAAATTTTTTAAGCAATATTGTAATAATTTTTTACAATATTGTAATTTTTTTTACAAAGCTTTAGAATGGGAGGGAGGGAATCAATTGTTATACATTAACATTAGTCCAAGTCTATGCCCCAACCACTGGTGCTGAAGAGGCTGAAGTTGACCGGCTCTATGAAGGCCTACAACACCTTCTAGAATTAACACCCCAAAATGATGTCCCTATCATCATGGGGGATTGGAATGCTAAAGTCGTAAGCCAAAAGATAACCAGAATAACAGGCAAGTTTGGCCTTGGAGTACAAAATGAAGCAGGGCACAGGCTGGTAGAATTTTGTCAAGAGAGTACGATGGTCATAGCAAACACTCTTTTCCAACAACCCAAGAGAAGACTCTACACATGGACATCACCAGACGGTCAACACAGAAATCAGATTGACTATGTGCTCTGCAGCCAAAGATGGAGAAGCTCTATACAGTCAGTAAAAATTAGACCAGGAGCTGACTGTGGCTCAGATCATGAGCTTCTCGTTGCAAAATTTAGGCTTAAGTTGAAGAAAGTAGGGAAAGCACTAAGCCACTCAGGTATGATCTAAATCATATCCCTGATGAATATACAGTAGAGGTGACAAATAGATTTAAGGAATTAGATCTGATAGACAGAGTGCCTGAAGAACTATGGACGGAGGTTTGCAACATTGTACAAGAGGCAGCAACTAAAACCATCCCAAAGAAAAAGAAATGCAAGAAAGCAAAATGGCTGTCTGAGGAAGCTTTACAAATAGCTGAGGAAAGAAGGGAAGCGAAAGGCAAGGGAGAAAAAGGAAGATACACCCCATTGAATGCAGAATTCCAGAAAATAGCTAGAAGAGATAAGAATGCCTTCTTAAATTAACAGTGCAAAGAAATAGAAGAAAACAATAAAATAGGGAGGACCAAGATCTCTTCAAGAAAATTGGAGATATGAAGTGAACGCTTCATGCAAAGATGGGCATGATAAAGGACCAAAATGGCAGGGACCTAACAGAGGCAGAAGAGATTAAGAAGAGATGGCAAGATTACACAGAGGAACTATACAAGAAAGAGCTTAACATCCCTGACAACCACAATGGGGTGGTCACTGACCTCGAGCCAGACATCCTGGAATGTGAAGTCAAATGGGTCTTAGGAAGTCTGAGCAACAACAAAGCTAGTGGAGGTGACAGTATTCCAGCTGAGCTATTCAAAATCTTAAAAGATGATGCAGTAAAAGTGCTACACTCAATATGCCAGCAAATTTGGAAAACTCAACAGTGGCCACAGGATTGGAAAAGGTCAGTTTACATTCCCATCCCAAAGAAGGGCAATGCCAAAGAATGTTCAAACTACTGCACCATTGTAATCATTTCACATGCTAGCAAAGTTATGCTCAAAATCCTACAAGCTAGGCTCCAGCAGTTATGTGGACCGAGAGCTACCAGAAGTACAGGCAGGATTTTGAAGAGGGAGAGGAACCAAAGATCAAATTGCCAACATACGCTGGATCATGGAGAAAGCTAGGGAGTTCCAGAAAAACATCTACTTCTGCTTCATTGACTATGCTAAAGCCTTTGATTGTGTGGATCACAACAAACTGTGGCAAGTTCTTAAAGAGATGGGAGTACCTGACCATCTTATTTGTCTCTTGAGAAACCTATATGTGGGTCAAGAAGCAACAGTGAGAACTGGGCACGGAACCACTGATTGGTTCAAAATTGAGAAAGGAGTTCGGCAAGGCTATATACTGTCACCCTGCCTATTTAACTTATATGCAGAGCACATCATGAGAAAGGCGGGGCTAGATGAATCACCAGTTGGAATTAAGATTGCTGGGAGAAATATCAACAACCTCAGATAAGCAGATGATACCACTCTCATGGCAGAAAGTGAAGAGGAACTAAAGAGCCTCTTGATGCGGGTGAAGGAGGAGAGTGCAAAAATTGGCTTGAAACTCAACATTAAGAAAACTAAGATCATGGCATCTGGTCCTCTCACTTCCTGGCAAATGGATGGGGAAGAAATGGAGGTAGTGACAGATTTTATTTTCCTGGTCTCCAAGATCACCACAGATGGGGACTGCAGCCAAGAAATTAAAAGACACTTGCTCCTTGGGAGGAAAGCTATGGCAAATCTAGACAGCATACTAAAAAGAAGAGACATCACCCTGCCAACCAAAGTGTATGTAGTCAAGGCTATGGTTTTCCCAGTTGCATTGTATGGCTGTGAAAGCTGGACCATAAGGAAGGCTGCGCGCCAAAGGATTGAGGCCTTTGAATTGTGCTGCTGGCTGAGACTCCTGCAAGTCCCTTGGACTGCAAGGCGATCAAACCGGTCAGTCCTAGAGATCAACACTGACTGCTCTTTAGAAGGCCAGATACTGAAGATGAAACTCAAATACTTTGGCCACCTAATGAGAAGGAAGGACTCCCTGGAGAAGAGCCTAATGCTGCAAACAATAGATGGCAAAAGAAGAAGGGGACGGCAGAGGATGAGGTGGCTAGATGGAGTCACTGAAGCAGTTGGTGTGAGCTTAAGTGGACTCCGGGGGATGGTGGAGGACAGGAAGGCCTGGAGGAATGTTGTCCATGGGGTTGCGATGGGTCGGACACGACTTCACGACCAACAACAACATCATTTCAAACATTATTTTGGGTGTTTCTCTCTAAATTTCAGATTGTTGGTTTTTAGTGGATTGAAATGAAAAATCACTTGGGAATAGTTAACAAGAAGATTATAAATCTCACCTCTCCCTCCCTTTTTTACCCTTAAAGGAAAAACCAAAAAATAAAAATAATAACAGAAACTGGAAAACTTAAATGTTTCAAATTAAACTTATTGGTGTTCTTAATTGTATTTGTCCCAGAGAATAAGAATAACAGAAGTTACAATTTTTCTGGATTAATCAAATGTTTAAAAAGGTTAGACTTCAAGGTTTTGTTTTACAAGATGTCAGAAAACAACTTCAGGTTTGCTATATTTGTGACTGTAACACTTCTTTACATAGAAAGGAATTTAAGTGTTTTATCCACACACCTCTTGCTCATTAAACATTTGCACTGAATTCTGACCTTCTCTCACACACCTACAATCATTAACCTAGAGTTAATGATCCTGTTATTGTTTACATGGCAATTTATCCTGAGATGAAAGATTCAGATCATAAAAGCTCCAATTAACCAAGAGTTTTTTTCTTTGCTCTCAATTTGCATCAGCTACCATGATTAACCCCTTGAAGGCAGAAAAAAATAACAAGCCAGAGCAGATTATGCAGGTACAGGACGAGAAGCAAATAGTATGTATTTGTATCCAAGGTCAACCAGCTGTCCATGGGAAACTGGAACCAACATATAAAGATAGGACTAATGGCCATTGATAGCCTTCTCTTCCATGAATTTCTCCAAATTCCCTTTCAAAGTAGCCAAATTGGTGGCCATCACTACATCTTCCATATAGCCTGAAGTGCCTGATCCCGCCTAATGTTGGAAGCTAAGCAGGATCGGGTCCGTTTGAAATCCACAAGGGTGACTTAAATGTTGTGAATTGCTGGGAAAACTTTTTCTTTGGGTGGTATAGAAATGTGATGTAATAATAATCTTGTGAAAGTGAATTCCACAGCTATGTGCTGAGTGAATAAATGCTTAATTTTATCTGGCCTCAGTCTCCCACCTGTCAACGACATAATATGGCCCTAGCTTCTAGTATCATGAGAGAGGGGGTAATACATCTCCCTGTCTACTTTCACCACGTTGTACATAATGTTGTACACCTCTAACTTGTCAGACCTAACTTGCCTTTTATCTAGCAAAACATTTTTTTTCTTCATAGGGGAGTAGATCCATCCCCTTCATCATTTTAGTTGCTCTCTTCTTCACTATTTCTAGCTCTACAATATTCTTTCTTGAGTGCAGTGACCCAATTCATACACAGTGCTTGTGTATGGTTGCACCATACATTTTTACTAGTATGATACTGGGAGCTTTGCTCTCAATTCCTTTTCTAATTGTTCCTAACATCTAGTTTATCTTTTTCACAGAGCATGCCCACTGGGTTGACATTTTCTTCCAATTTTCTACCAGAATCCTAAGATCCCTTTCTTGGTGTGTTACCATCACCTCAGTTCCCAACAACTTATACTTGAAGTCATGAACTTTGCCCCAGTGAGTGTCACTTGACGATTACTTATACTGAACCACATCTGCTGTTTGGATATCAAGATTGGAGAGATTGTTCTGGAGCTCTTAGCAATCCTTTCATTTTAACCACCGTACATAATTTGTTATTATCACAAACTTGGCTACCTGACTGCTCCATCCGCAATTCCAGATCAATTATGAATAAGCTGAAGCATCATTCCCTATAAGTCTCCTATTCCTATTCTCTGTTTTCTGTTTTTTAACCAGTTACTGATATATAATAGTAGCACTCCTCTTATTCCGTTACTTCTATATTTATTCAAGATTTTAGTAGCGCAGGAAAGAAAACAAAGATGGCACCAGAGACACCTCCTTGGTTCCTGAGATGGGGTGCAGCTGCTGAGAAGGTCCTTCTGCTAGTTATTCCCCCCCTTAATTCTTTTGGGGGTGGTGCCCTAAGAGGGACCTATGTGGAAGAACTTAAGAGTCTGGGTAGGAACACATGGAGCAAGGCGTTCCTTCAGGTAACCTGGCATCAAGCCATTTAGAGCTGTAAATGTTAATGTTTGCACTTTGACTTGGGCCCAGAATTCAACTGGCAGCCAATGCATGATATGGTCTCATGAGCCAGTCCTCATTAATAGCCACGCTCTCTATTTTAACTATTTTAACTTTATCATTGGCTTCACTGTTTTCTCATCTGCTGCCCTGTTTTTCATATATTAAAAGAAATGCTTACTGTTGGCCTTGATGTCATTAGCAATATGTTCCTCAAGATGCTTTTTTGCATCTCTTATTGTCTGTATGCATCTCCTTATAAGCTTATGCTCTTTTTTATTTTCCTCACTTGGGAAAGACTTTCATTTTCTGAATTGAGTTTTCCTCTCTAATACTTTATTCCTTATTATACAGTGCTTTTACTGAAAAAAACCCAAGGAGGCTTGCACAATTCTTCTCCTCTTAATTTTATACCCACACAAGCCTTTGAGGCAGATAAGACTGAGAATCAGCACCTGGTCCAGAGTCAACCAGTGGGCTTCATAGCTGAGTAGGGACTAGAACCTGGATGTCCCAGGCCCCCTTCACCTGTCTGTGAGCTCTTAGACTTGTGCTATCTTTCATAGCTGAGCTTCTGATATTGTGGTTGGAGGAACCTCCAAGTATTTTGATGGGATCTAACAGCCCTGACATCCTTTCAATTTCCTTTTTATCAGTTTTCTCATTTTAAAGTAGTTTCCCCTGTGAAATAAATATTGACTGTGCTGAATTTCCTTAATAGACTTCCACTAAGCACTGGCAATGGAAATAAAATTAAATAAATAAATAAAATCAGATACTGCTGTGGTCACTAACTGGTTCAACAACATTTAAAACTTGTACTGATACCACTTAGGATCAAATCCAAGCATGACTGACTGTTCTGGGGCACAGTGATTTAGAACACTGAGGAATAACATGTTCCTAAAACTAAGTTAATTTGGGATCAAGGTATTCTTAACCTCACTGCTCCTCCAAAAAAACACATCTAGGTTTTCTATTCTTCTCAGTCCTGTGTCTTCTTTGACACACCCAGCAACATCTCCAGTAGACCTCTTCCTGTCCTTTCTATAGTTTATGCCCAGAAATGAATATATCCCACCAATTCTGTCCAATGCATCTGAAATGCATGCTATATATACTTCTTCCTTTATTCCCAGGCAATTGAATAAATTGCATTTGCACAGAAACGGCTATCAATACTGCCCCCCCCCCCGATGTCTCTGATGTGTATATCTTCTCCTGGCAACTTCAATGTCTGTTGTTGGTAACAACTGTGGGTTTAGTTGGAGCTCAAACCCCACCTCTACCTTTGTATTCAGTCATTTGGAAGGTTACTTGGATTTTGTCACACTTCCCCTGAACAGCCATTATTTGGTGGTGTGCAGGGCAGTTTATTCAATTGCCAACTGGGCCCACAATGTAAGACTACCTACTCCTACTATATGCTACCTCTAGAATAAAAGAAGTACGCCTTTGAACTTCAAATAATAATAATAATAATAATAATAATAATAATAATAATAATAATAATAAAAACATGTTCTGTTTTTAGGGGGTTTTGGCATCAGGGTGATCACTGTAAGAAACAGGATGTCAGAATGGATATCAGTCTCATTGGGTGAAGTTTCTTATATAAGGAAGTTGCTTGTATTAAATATTTTCATTTATGCCACTATCCCTTTACTGAGATTCAGAACAATGTACAATATGAAAAAAGAATTGCTGATAGAGAATATATGGATGATTCATCCTTTGCCTATTTTCAAACATTTAGAGTCTGATGCATTAGAAACCAAAGGGACTATGCAACTTAGGCTGCAGTAAAAACTCATTTACCATGGAGTATCCATTGAACAAATTATGTTTTAATTCTGCATTGGCATATATACTGTTGCACTCTTAATAGTATAATTAATGCTTCACAGTGACAGACTAGAACATACTAGGACCCATAAAAAATGTTAACAGAAAAGGGGAAGAGAAAAAAGCAAAGCGGAGACTTTTCTTCCTTTAATTTTTGTGAAGTTTTTCACAAGCTCTGCTCAGAAAAGATGAAATTTTCCAAGATCTTCCTCTGATTTGTTACTCCACATTCACAGGCCTTGACAGAACTACAATCCTCAGCAGTAATCCATGTCCTCCACAATGACTTGTTCAAAGGATGCCTATGTCAGAACGTAGCATATTTCAGAAGAATGGGGACGTGAGATCACTGACAACCGAATTGTCGATGCTTACAGATGCAACTAAGTACAGTACAAAAACCAAGATGTTTATAGAAAAAGAGCAATGTGACTACTGCTTTCCTGATAAGCTAGCATCCCCAACACTGAAAATTTGAGAATTTCTCCCACCTCCTGCCAAAATCGCCAAAATTCTAACCCACTTTCACAGTTTGGGAATGGAACTGTGAAACTGCAACTGGGGTGGGTGGGGGGCATTTTTCCATACAGCCTAACTTCCATTCTTTAAATATACAGCTTACTTCTTGCTATTCCAGCCATGCAAAGTTCCAAACAGCTTGAATATTAGGAAGCAGGGAATGGGATCCCCTATAACAAGCAATGTCCTTTTGCTTGCACACTATTTTGCTTACTATTTAAAGGCCTTAGAGTCAAAGCCAAATTTAAAATCAGTTTACAGTGGATTATTCTTCAATCATTTATCTATTGTGTATCACACTATTTTATATTTAAAATTCACTGTAATGTTTTTTTCCCATTTTTGCTTTGTAGCCTACTAAGTAACTTGCCTATCCTGCCTGTTTACATTCCTCATATATTTACAGACAACTCATTGTACTGCCTTTAATAGCTAATTTATCAAATTGCACAGTTCAGTGAGTATCTCATCTGTCCTCAGTAGTCAATTCCAGAAGCTTTTCAATCTTTTTGTTGTTCTACTCCCTAAACTTTTTCCAATTCCTTAATATTGATGTGGCTCTTTCATTCTGATTTATTTTATTCTAGATTTATTCTTTGTAAAATGTGAACTGAGACAACTTATTACCTTTCCACCACTCTGTCTTGTAATCATTTTAATGACTGTTTATTTGTATACATTTATTTTACCATTGCAGCCTAAGGGCGCAAAGCAAAACATTGCCGTTCCTGCAGCAATAAGCAATTGAATGAAAAACATGCAGCAATAGCATTTGGTGGATTACACCTTAGTGCCACAGCTTCTTCTGAATTCCTGATTTCCAACATACACCTTTTGACTCCCAATGATTTATGGTGACAAAAAGAAAAAAGCTGTGGCAGAAAGCTCCAAAAGAATATTTCCAGACTGAGGAAACGGATATTAACATAGCAAATGTGGTTCAGTGTAAACAAGAGTAAAGAAAGCCATACTGGGGCAATAATCCTAACTTCCTGTTTGGAAGTACTTCCACATGCAGTACACAGTTAAACTATGTCAGTCACTTCCACAAAATGTTGCACTGGATGGAGTTAAAAGGGGATTAGTTCCATTCATTAATGATAAGACTATCAGTGGCTCTTATCTATGATTTATTTATTTCTATGCCACCTCACAGCCAAAGCTTCCCTGGGCAGTTATGATGGCGATGTGCTGTACTCAGATTCAGGGGGAGTACAGTAAATATCAGAGAATATGAGGAGTAGGGTGCCATTGTACCGTTACTTGTGAGCTTCCCTGCACTATCCCATTGCATACTGTGGGAACAGGATGCTGGACTACTGTGTTTCCCTGAAAATAAGGCAGAGGCTTATATTAACTGTTGCTCCAAAATATGCACTAGGGCTTATTTTCAGGTGGTGTCTTAATTTTTCATGTACAACAATTTACATTCATTCATTCATGTACAAAAATCTTCATTTATTCATATACAAACATCTACATGTATTCAAATACAGTCGTGTCATCTTCTTCTGAACATCATCATAACTCTCCAACCCCCGAATTGTGTTGCAATGGACATACTAAATGTGTCCATCCGGCTGATGATCTTAACCGGGGCTTCCTTTTGGGGTAGGACTTATATTACAAGCATCCTGAAAAATCATGCTAGGGCTTATTTCCCAGTTAGGTCTTATTTTTGGGGAAACAGGGTACATAGACCTTTGAACTGAGTCAGCAGAACTCTCCTTCTGTTCTTGTTACAGAGCTTCCACACCTCAGTGAAAGAAATTTTGTGTACTGCATCTGTCCTTTGCAGAAAGGACCACAGTTCTGGAGTGCAACACATGCTTTATAATACAGAAATGTGCTAAATGAACTGAGCAGCAGGTGTCTGAGATCCAGAGTCATACTAAGCTAAGCCATACTAAGCCATACTGGGATGAACAAGCAATACTGGGATGAATTGTTGCAAAGTACGTTCCTCTGTACTTCTTCCAGTCAATTCAGAGGACCTGGATAGGAGGACAATGTTTAATACCTTCTACAGTTCACAGAATAAAAATAGACTCACAACTTTTTGCAATTGAAAATAGATCCTATGCAGAAGCATCCAAATTATCAAATGACCCAGACTTTACCCATTCTAAGTATTCAAGAAGCCAAGATCAGCCTGGACAGCCATTAAATATGAACATTTTTAAGGCTGCTCTTAATAGGATAGAAGAGAGTAAAAATTAAAGCATAAAATATTATAATAATATATTAGCATAGTAATAATAATAGTCAGCCATTGTTAGTAATACAGAAGAAACATTAAAAAATGGCTTGCAGCCCTGCTTGTCACAGGCAATATAACATGATTGTACCATACAGTAATAGAAATTCTTTTGAAAATAATTAGATTTCCAAGATGGACATTTTTATAGAAGTGACATTGCTATTAAAAAAAATGAGTGTAAAACTCTATAGACCACGATATTGCAAAATGTCACCATGCATTATAATAATATTTTGGTACCACTGTAAGGTTCTTATGCAGAAAATGGGAAGATGTGGAATGGAGAGCTATATGTACAAAATATGTACAAAACTAAGACCTGCAAAGTACTCATATACTCCTGAATGTCATATTTATGGTCTAATTTTTTCCTTGACAAATCTTTAATTTTCCCCTTTCTTTTTATTGTTAGTGGCACACTAGCCATTAAATATAACCATTTATTATTTTATCTTACGTAATATATGATTTCTTTGTTAAATTCAAATAACCATCAATATTTACAGATTACTATCCTTAAAAGTGGCACAAGAAATTGTAATAATGTTACTGTTTTAATTCTCAATTGCTGCATAATTACTAAAGACAAGAGTATTAGAATATTTCTTTTAAAGTACGAATGTGAGTGTTTGCTTGATGTCCCAGCAAAAGGAACACTCAAAACAGGATTTATTCTCATCATCTGGATCCAGACTTTGGTGGAAAAAATTGCAAAGGCCTATTCTCTTGCCAGAGTTTATCCTTAGATGTCCTTCCAGGTTTCTGCTGGCAAGCAGTGTACAATTTTAGGGTGCAACTCAAGATAGTTTTGACTTCACCAAGAATGTTGTGATGGATAAATTAACATTTATCTCTCTGCCCCCACCTCACACACAGCCATACAAAGCTGCCATGGATATGTGTGCTTT
The DNA here is from genome assembly GCF_004798865.1 of Varanus komodoensis. Classification (NCBI taxonomy): domain Eukaryota; kingdom Metazoa; phylum Chordata; class Lepidosauria; order Squamata; family Varanidae; genus Varanus; species Varanus komodoensis. The sequence goes on along the minus strand of NW_025335349.1, from coordinate 15,938,230 downwards.
GTTAAAAGCTCTGTAGTGTCTGGATCAAATAACAAAAGGATGGAGTATCTGCTCACCTTTCCCTTGGTTCTAAGATAGTAATCGCTCTTGCATAAAGACACACATGCACAGTACAATAAATGAATGTCAATGGAAGCATTTCTCCAGGCATTTGTTTTAGGATCTCATTCATCCAGAAATTTTCTCCAGGAATTAGAACAAGTATGAACATCTCAGGAAAGATCATCCACGTGGATCGAGAGAAATCACCAAATTTGTCAAAGTGAAGAGGGTTGTAAGAAAGAACTGACTTCAATAACCTCTGGATTGCTCTTTTTTAAATGCATACAGAATCATTTGAAAAGTTTGTGAAATGAATTTCTAAATTCTCAAATGATCCACAGTATGCAGAAAAACCCGCCACCTCTATTTGCAAGTATTAAGTAGCAAAGAATGGTGAGAAATTGCGGTGGATAGAAAGCAGTAAGAAGAGGCTGCTGACCACAATATTGCTCATAGAAGACCTGAAGCAGCGGAGCAGACAGGGGTGGCTGAAGTCAATACTATGCAGATTCACGCCTTCTGATTCACCAAATGTCTCCAGTGTGGGATGGAGGAAAGAGACTGTACTCAAGACTGCAAGGGATGTTTAGAGAGACTTCGAGGAGAATTACTGAAACTTACAAGAGAGAACAAATACTTGGATACTGGTTGGAGGATTTCTCAGCATGTCAGGCATTTGTTTCAATACTAGCCAGAAAAGAAGACAGCAACTTCAGAAAAGTTTAAGGATTAATGTCCATCCAAATGCTTTGAAACTGAATACAAAAGGAGAGTTGGTGCTAAAATATAGGTGTTAAAAAACAAGCATATGTTGCCTACATTGAGAATGTATCTTTCAGAAACCATGAAAGCACCATACAGCGTCAAACCTTATGCCAAGAAAGGAATAATGAACACAAATGGAACAGATTTTCTTCTGGTCCTTTGTCTTGAAGCAGTAGCACCCAACAGGCAGCTAAAAGGGTTTTATATTATTCTCCTTCCTGGCCTTCCAATCTTACCAGTGTTGATCAAATATCTGGGCAAATACTTGAGCAGCCATATGACCTGAGGCTTTCCATCAGCCCTCCCAATACAAAACACAGAAAAAGAAAGATACATAATGCATTAAAAATCAAGCAAACACATTTTTCAGAAATCTAAAGACCAAATCTTTATTCCACCACAGTTAAACATGAACACAGTTGTTGGATTCCCTGCAAAAGGGCACATCATTCCTAAATAACATCCAGCTGCCTGTTATTCCTTTCTTTCTAGCAGCAAACTTGGTGGCCCTGTACCTACCAGAAAGGCTGTGCATTGCGTCCATTTCCTAAGCACATTCTTTCACCAGTGGACCTATTAAGGATTGCCCTGCAAGACAATTAAAGCACACATTCGAGTCCTCTCTCTCTCTCGGTGGTATACCATTTAGCTTGAAGATGAGGCATACTGGACAAATGTTCTGATTAAAAATATGTTTGAATGGTTGATTGTATCTTTGATATACTTCTATTCTGCCCTGCCTCCTAACTGTTCATATGACATGTTAGTTTCTACTCTGTAAGTTAGGTTGGGCTGGGATACAGTAACTTTACCCAAAGCCACCCAGCAAGTTTTAAAAAGGAACAGAAATTTGAACCTGGGTTTCCCACATTCCCCCAGTTCAAAGTACTGCCCTAAATTCCCCCAGTACTAATGCTGCCTGCTGATCATCACTTTCTAAGAGAATCCTGAGTTCAGAAGATTGAAAGGGGAGAAGGCTAAAAGCCATGAAAAGCTCAGAAAAATAGAGTAATGGATTGCTAACCAATGTTACTTACATTGCAGGTCTACCTTTTCCAGGCGAGGATCTAAAGAGCTAGGTGTAGTGTTCTATACACAAAGGTATTTTTCAACTTCCAGTGGTAGCAGCTGCTACAGGTCATGTGTCATCTGGCCATACTAAACACAGAATCTCTTTCTGCATGAGGGTGGATCTTTGTATATGATGACTCTAGTCTTTAATACAGTTGAGTCATTCAAATCACTATTAAACAGGTTGCTTTCCATAATGTAATCATGAGATACTAAGGCTGTACCGCTATGCAAATGTTATCTTGAATAAGAGCTTTACTACTATTTATTTAATTGAAATGATTTATATCCCACTTTTTCACCTCCTGTAGGGTGATGACAGCAATATAAACAAACAACAATACAACACAATAATAAAGACTAATAAAATTCACAGAAACCACATTATCAATGGGAATTAAAAAGTCCAATAAGAAAAACCTCTAACTATCCACATAAATGCAAGCAGTGATGGAGCTATAAACATCTCCAGGAAGGAGTTCCAGAGGCAGGCTGATGCCACAGAAAAGGCTACTTCTCACCTTATTGACACCTGGAGACCCAGTGAGGAGGATCCTCAGAGGAAGATCTCAGTTCTTGGGTGGAGACAAACAGTCTTTGAAGTAAACTGCTGCCAGATCATTTTGAAATGTACATGAAAACAAATAAACAGCCAATGCACTTGGTACAAAAAGGAGGTTACCTGAACCTGGCTGCAGTATTATATGCACATGGAAGTTTCCAGACATTTTCAAGATAGTCCCACATAGAGTACATTATAATAATCAAGACAAGAGGTGAATATGACAATCAGATTACAAGATTCCAGAAAGGGAGGCATCTGGTACAACAAACTTAATTGGGCAAAGGTTGTCCTGCTCAGTCAAGGCATGAAATTCTAAATCTAAAGTCGGCTTCATGACCAACCCAAAATGTCAACATTGAACTTTCAGGCACAGCACAACCCTTCAAACCCAGTTGAACATTTGATCTGAAACCCTGCTTACTCATCAGAAGAACCACTGCCTTGCCCAGGTTTAAGTTTCAGTTCAGTTTAGGTTCAGATTTAACCTTTATCCATCCCACTGTAGGCATCAAGCACTGGTCTAGGACACTTTCATTGAGAACTTGCAGGTCCACATTTCAACACTAGACGATCTTGCTGAGAAGGATGTGATATACTCACCAACCCTTTTCTCAAGAAAAGGTATTTTCATAGCAGCTATTGCACTTTGGCAGTAGACATGTACCATGACATTAAAGCAGGCAGAAGTTTTAATTTCAGTCACTTCCTAACTACCAACTCACAAGAAATGAAAAAATACAACAATGTTTGTGTACATTTCTCAAGCCTGTTTTAAAAGGTGGTGAGCTACTTTTGACAATTTGAATGTGACACCTGAACATTTTGGAGGACTACAATTGGCACACATTGGGAAAAGATTGCAAAAGGATATAAAGAAAAAAAGTAGCATGGGTGATTGAAAATGGATTACAAGTGGATTGGAGAAGAAAGGAAGGTGCCAAAGTCTCAGCTGGAGAATATGCTGGAGAACCAAGAAGGAGAGAGTATGAAGAAGCCACGTGCAGCCCTATCATCTGTCAGATCGGCTTCGTTTGCTCTACAAGCAAGCCACACTACATAGAGTATTTGCAGGGTGAGTTTTTGTATCATTCGTTGTTATTGTAACAGAGAAAGAAAAAGAGAGAGCTTGCTCTTGACATCCCTAATTTATTTTTAGTTCTACAGATGCAACATTAGTTGTTCTGCAGTGTCATTTTGCAAGCTCAAACAGCATGAATAGAAATCCAACAAAATTTGCCATGTTGCAAAGTGCTTGTACGTCATGCTTGCACAGATGTTTCATAACTGCTTGCACAACTACTGAAACAAGTACACGTTCTCCTCTTGCAGATAGTTTCACTACAACAACATTGTTTGTACCACGGAAATGACACAGTTAATATTGCCCATTCTGCTTGTTACTTTCAGGACTTATATCATCTTTAAAAACATTTCATCTGTTTATAAAACCATAAATTGTTATCTTTGTTTTCATATGCTCGAGTTTCTCAACAAAAACACACACAGAGCCGAAAGGCAGATAAGCAGATATATAGTTCTAAAAATCACTCAATATATAGCTAACAAATTACATGCCAATTAAAATTAAGGCTAAATGTGCAAATGTAGCCTTCGTTCTAAATTTAAAACTTTTTCAACTTTAAGGCACACTGATGTGCAGCAAACCACCACTTTCTGAAAACATTCATGTCCATGTTGCCAGATAAAGTCTAAAGACAAAAATAAAAATGCATCAGAATGAATTCAAGAGAAACTGCAAAGCTACTGCAATACTATATATATCTGAGCAGGAACAAAAGCATTGTTCAGCACTTCTAGGATCATCTGGTTCATCCTGGTATTTAAACAGGAATGTGCCAGGGCTGTCCTTTTGGAGGAGATCCCAACCACTCAAGATACTTCAGCCACCAAAATAGAAACATTCTTCCAGGAAGGGCACCAGCTATCACCTTTTTGATCTGATGTGTAATTGGCCTTATCATCGTTTAGTAATTAACTTTCACTTCTAATATTTTTGTTGTCACCCTGAATATCAGCGCCTTATCATCTAAATGTTCTAAATATATTTAAGAGTACTTCTTGGAATAGAGTGCCTGCCAATCAATTTCATTAAAACGTTGTAAGAGACAGCATGGCAATATCTACCCTAACCATAGGCAAAAGTAAACCTTATTGGTTGTATTGTTTTTATCCAATATGCCAACACAACTATTAAGAAAAAATAAAGGAAAGATGCTTGTCTGAAACTGGTATTTGGAGATGAAATACAAGATGGTAAAACACAGTTATTCCATGGATAAAATGTTAGCATTTAGTAACAAAAAATAATGTTTTATTTATGCATTATAAATGACACTATTTCATATATTGTCTTCGGCGATGGGTGCGGCATAGAAATGCTATAAATAAATATATTGCATTTTTTACCATGGGCTTACTTCTGGACCCAGAGACTAGCAAATAAAAGGCACCGAAGATACAAAATGGAGAGGGGCTGCAGGTCACTGGTGGTGCACTTGCTTTGCATGCAGAAGGTACCAGATTCAACCCAGTATAGCAGAAATATCCTAAATGAAGCCCTAAACAGCTGCTGCCACTCAGTGTTGACAGCTCTGGACCAGATGGGCCAATGGTTGGGCTCACCATAACACAGCTTCCTACACTCCTATAAGTCAAGCAATGCCATTCTGTATCTCACAAGGATCATCTACTGAGTACACAACAGTGAATGATCTTACCATCTGGTTTTATAGCCTGCAATTAGCTAAGCATTCGTTCAGTTTTCAAATGAATTATGAATATTCATGACACGTGCTGTTGCATAATGTCTTCCTTCAATTCACCATCCAATTCACAGATGGGGGAGGAGTTTTGCCAATTTGGGGCGGAAGATAAGTGAAAATATTCAAGTCTTCCATATGGTAACAGGATGCTTGTTTACCTTATTGGCACAGTGTGGTTAGCAACAGTTTCCTTCATTTCTTGTCCATGAGTGCAAGTGAGGTACTTCATCCAGTCAGCAAGAAATCAGCCAGTGGCCATCATGAGCCTGCCCCTAAAAAGCTACTTTGTATAGACAACTTGGACGATTGTTATGATGATCTGCCTTGAGCATATCAGGGGGATGGGAAAATTATGGCTGCTAACAAACTCATGCTCTTGCTGGCTGGATGGCTAAGCACCTAGCTGTCACCACTCGAAATACTACATAACTTGGTCAACATGGCTTCCCTCCACCAAGCCAACAAAGTTCCATATGGAGGGTTTCCAAAGGCTCATTGCTATTGTGATGGCTGCTAATGCAGCTTCATACCTAAGTTCTTCAGGTGACAACACAACCCAAATGTTCAATTCCTCCACCAAAAAACCCCACCCATGGTGTGTCATCATGAAATACCTGGTTCTATAAAATGGGAAACAGCACTACTATCAAACAAACAGCTTTCCATGGAGGGGAGAAAATACTTTGTTCAATAACACTCATCCATGGCTTTTGTAAAATTCTAGCCTTGAAAGAAGTGATGCCATTTTGTATCTTGTGTGAAAGCAAAACAAAAATCTTGTCTCTTAAGTAAACATTATTTTGCACAGCAAATATCATGTAGCTGAAAAGCCAACCATTTTGAAGTATGTTCCTAAACTATATAAAAGGTCTAAGTAAACTAAAACCCATTTCTTTTAATTGTTTAATAAACATTTGTTAAAAATATATAAACTTCAAAATGTAACTTTTTTCCATTTTTATTCTATCTCAATATGACCAGTAGAACAATTTGATTCATGACATGCCTTTTCACCCAATGTTACAGAATCAGGATTAGAGAACACCACTGAAGCTATGTTATTGCCCCATATATCTTTCCCTTGCTACTCAGGCAATAATTACATACATAGAACTATCTTATAATTCTGTATCCAATGTCTGTCTAGTCACATAATTATGTATTCCTGGTAGGCAACATAATTATGTATTCCTGGTACTGCAAACCCTCATCCCTGGCACCAGGCTCACATGTCACACAATTCTGTTGAAGGTAAAAGATTTGTGGCTTCCTATCCCCTTGCAGTCTTTTAAGATTCTGTTAACACTGCATGGTTAATACTGCATGTAACTAACACTCCTAGGTACTTCTAATCCCAGCCTTACAGCTCTTTTCTAGAGCACAAAATATTTCTGTGTAGAACAATTATGTGTAAACTCTCACACATGAGTATGCATGCATGCACACTTTGTACGTACGTGCATCAAAAGTCACAAGTGATGAGTATTATCAGCATGTCCACATACACCGTTCAATAATAGCATGCAGTACTTGAGGAAGTGTTTCAAGGTAGTAAAAAGTGAAGTCGTACCCATAAATAGCAGAAAACCTGAAGAGAAAATGCAGAATTTTCCAGGTTCAGTTTCCAGCACACCACCTCTTTTCTGCGGAAGTAGTTTACTTATGAAATAGCAGCAAAAACTATTGAGCAGACCATTCTAGCAACAGATCTTGAACAGCCTCTTCTCTGAATTGAAGTATGTGTTGAATGCAGACATTAGATACTAGAAGTATTGTTGCATGCTGATATTGCTGCATGTCACAGTTATATGCATATATAATATAGTGTAAATCTGCACTGAGATTTCTACAGAATCCTGTATCTTTTTTCATTTGTAATTAAAACTTGGAATTGTAAATTGTCCTCAGATAGATTTAGCTAATACAATAATAGATATAACAAGAAAGCCACCTATATTAATCCAAAAGAAAAGAGACTATAATACCTGAGTGCATTCTGATGGCATTCAATGTATACCTAATTTCTCTGATTTCCTCCTTCCATAATTGCCTGATATTATAACTAATACAGTGCACACTGTATTTACTTCTCTTTTTTCTATCAAACCCAATCATTTTTTTCTTTATGTTTACAAAGTTCAATACTATGCATTGGAAATACTTTGGAAATTGATTATATTGTGGCTTCTTGTAATGTTTCTGCACAGTTTTGATCAGTCACTGTAACTATGATCACTCTGGTAAGTACTAAAACACAGCTTTGTATCCTTTTTCTAGTAACAGAAAGCAATAAAGCTTGGTGCCCATTGTTTTATTTTAGTATTTGGTATATAATAGTTTTCCACATAAAAATGTATAACACATTCAAAATCTTCCAAAAGTCCTTAAAATATGAATATTCTTAACAGCAATTTTTACCTAATTATTCATAACTGTGGTTCTGAGTCGACCTGGAAAGTGCACTTAAAATGAAACATACATCTGAAATGCTTGCTAGAGAAATACGGAATTTTTGGTTCAATTCAGGCAGTAATATCAGAAATTATCCACTGTGTGCACAGATCATGAACCTGGCCCTTTCATCAGATTTTTATTAGAAATGAAATAATAATACAAATTATTATCAATAATTGATCCTGACTGAACAAAGAAGGCATTCTCACACTCATTAAAAAGTCCTAGTTTTCTCCAAACCATGGAGATCAACTTTACTTCAAATAAATTATGCAGCTTTTCAGCAGTGCCAACTAACTTTCAGAACAATACTAAATATATATGCTTAGTATTATAATAATGAATTTACAATACATTTATTCAAGGCATGTATAGAAAAAGTCAATTATTAAAATAAATGTTCCATTAAAGATTTGTCTCAACCCAACTTTGAATATAAAATATAGTATGCTCGATGTCCTTGAATGTCTGTTCACCACTTAACACACGAGGAAATATGTGTTAAATGTGCAATTTTCAATTTTAATAGCACCTGCTGTTTTTATTACAGTGCCTTTAAATGCTACTGATTGCTCTATTTGTATTTTAAACAACCTAAATGCTATATTTCTTTAAAAGGTTCTTACCAATATATACAACCTGTTTTTTCAAATTTCAGGAAAATATGAAAACATTAATGAGAACAATTAAAAAATGTAAATGAAGGTTTAAAATCTCATAGTCTTACAAAACAGGTAAGAACTCAATCTCAATGTTTATGCTACAGTTCAACTGGCAAGACTTATCACTATCTGGAAACATGATTCCTATGTTCTCTTTCTCTTCCCGTCCCCTCCCCTCTTCTTTCCTTTTCTTTAACAACCGAGTCACATTTCAGTCCAAAAAGAGGCCCCAAGATGACCCATAGTTAAAATTTACATCAACGTAAAAACAATGCAGGGTTTTTCTCAGTCTAAACACACATAAAATTGTACCTTAGAGTACTATAACTTCAGTTGCCTAAAATATATTTCCATTCCTGGCCAATAACTTTACATTACATTCAAAATTCTGCCCTCTACTTAACAATACTGAGAGGGATTGATTGACTTCAAGGCAAGACCTGTCTTTTATATTTCCATGGCTTCTACCATGCAGACTCCTGCCCTTCATGACAATACACTACTGTTTTTGCGTGGCAAGGGAACAAAATTCCAGCACTGACCTCTCTATTCTAGAGGAGAGGAAATTCTCTTCTTAGTGAATAGATTGAGTAGTCCTGTACAGAGGCACAGGGTTCCAGGAAAGAGTTTATTACAGTTAAAGCACAGATTCTGAGTGAATGTATACATCTATAATTAGGTTCTTCATCAAACAAGGAAGTGAGACTACAGCTTTTGAGAGCCTCTGGCCCTCTTCCCTTTCTCATCTAATTCTTAAGGGGATCACTGTGAGGATATTTACCAGACTCAAAACAGTATGGAAATGGTTAAGTTTTTATGGTTCTGATCTCCTGATGCATCAAGAATCTTAGAAGGCTTAACAGTGAAAAGAAACAAAATGTCAGGGCAGAAATTAGTCCATCCTACATTCCTCACAGCTGGTATCTCTTAAAACAAAATATGGGGTGTCACTTTGAGATGTGAAAACAAGATTCCACTTTTCCCCTATGGCCTGAGCTGAAATATAATGCTCTCTTATGCATTCTTAAGTCTTACTGAAACCAACAGAATTTAAACATGCAATATCTGTGCACGGGATTGTGGTCCAGATCTAATGAGCTTTAAAAGATGGCAACATAGCTAAATAAAGGCAAACCAGCCTGTGTTAAAATACAAGATATCTGCACTATTGAAAAGAGCTAAGAAAAATGTGCCACTTACTGGGAACAAACAGTAAGCAATGAAGAATCCCTGCTAAGATCTTAAACAAAAAAAATGACCACACACAAACACAGATACACACCCAATCAAGTAGATGTGAAGATGCACCATGTTAGTTTGAGAGCCATCGACTGGGGAGGGAAAGACAGGTATTAAAAATGACCAAGATAGGCTAGGATATTATCAGATTTAAATGAACAGCTCAGTAGGAAAATGAAGGTTTAAAGTATCATCATAGTTCCTCTGATTTACTATTACTATATGATAAGCTTCTTAAATTAAGAGTACAAAGAAAGAAAGGAGCATATCTATCAGAGGAATTCTGGATGCAACACTGTAACTATTTCTTTTCAGGATCAAAAGAGAGAGACCATCCCTTCTATGTGAAAATGTTGGAAACTACTTTGTACCTTTAGAACAGGAACGCATCAGAAAAAGTTTGGCGGCTCTGACAAGATCTCATTTCATCCTCTCCACCATTAACCTCCAGCCTGTTTCCTGCTTCATGTGAAGTGCTGTTGCTAAACAGGCAAGATCTACCTGGCTTGCAAGGCTGAGAGTATCGAAAGGCAGGGACCACCTCCGCTACCTCCACCTTCCCTCTCTGCAGAGGTTGCTCATAAGCCTCTGAGTCTGGAAGCTTATGAGCAACAAAAACCACAAGGTTGTGTCATTAGGAGATGCTGAGTTTGAACCAAGGCACAGCCTTAAAAATCATTGACAAAATTGAGAAACCCCACTGAATGGAAATACAATTTGTTATAATTAATAAGTTCTATAGATGACAAGAGCTCAAGACTGTGAACTTTTCATCACTCTTTGGGATATATTTATTCATAACAATAAATGAAAATATAATGCATACATACATTAAAAAAGCTTGCCTTTACAGATTCCCATTTGGCCAAATATCTGCCCCAAAGTTAACATGTGTTAGTGCTGCTGATGTCAAGGTCTTCAGTGCTGACATCCCAGTCTTAGGCACAGCTAAATGGCAACATGATCAGTAGTTATAAGATGTCTTGGGCAACCAGGCTAAAATTTAACAACCAGAAATGCTAATTCAAAGTAAAGGAAATGATCTACTTGAATTTAAGAATATCAGAACCTGAGGTACATATCAGTCGAAAGATAGTAAAAACAATCTCCACCTTTCCATCCCTTCAAGACAAGAAATAAGTTCAAAGATTTTTAAGTATGCCAAGTACTCATGATGAAAAATACTCAAGAGAAAGTGGGATGCCCAGACAGGCAGAGCTTTTGCAAAGCTAAAACTAAAACAGCTTAATTGTTCAGGTGTGTTGAATGTGATAGGAGGCCCAGACTATCCACAGATGCTGGTCTGACAATGACCCCCATTTCTTAGGCCACAAATTTAAACCCTGTGCCAGACTATATGGATTTCAAGACATAACATCTAGCCCTGGTTACCCACAGTTCAATGGACTTATGAAAAATGGGATCAAAGTCATAAAACAATTATGAAAAAAGCAAAAGCCTAAGGAGGGATGGGGTGCAGGAACTCTATGTAGCCATTTGGAATTACGGACCCCCTCCATTAGCACCTGCTGAATTGTTATTTAACAAAAAGCTGCAAACTCATTTACCAGGACTGATGGAACAAGTCAAGAATGAAATGCAGATTTCTACAGGCATAGGAAAATAAACAATGTTAAGCAAAAAATAAAGTAAAATAAAATCTTATCATAAAGTGACCAGAGCATTGCAGGCATTGAACCTGAATGATAACACTTGCATTTTCAATGGTAACTCCTAGGCTCAGAAGACACATGTATTACATGAGGTGGCACCAAGATCTTATGAAGTACAGACTCAAGATGGGCATTCTTATCACTGCAGCAGAAGATATTTGCAACTAGTTCTTGAGGACACTGGAACAGCTAATATGCAAATCACCAAAATACTTATTGAGCAATGTTAGCATTTGTTATTAAAATATGCTTGTGTTATTTTATTGTTATAAAAAAGGAGCACACATGTAAATTGGGCATTATCTCTTCAAGAATTCTTGTGTATTCACTCCACATTAATAATGAATACACAAGAATACACAGGGAAAGAGAATTCTCAGTGTTGCGCAGTAACTGAACTCTTGACTGACTTAATGAAATTCTTTCCTTAAAGAACCAGTAAGGCCTTTCACAAGACAGAAGACAACACAGAAGCAATTCAAACTGATCCCTCAAAGTCTTTTTGTACCTTTTTGTATTAAAACTTGTTTGCCACGGAAGAACTAAGTTTGCTTTTCCTCACAAATTTTTAGTAGAACAGCCACAAAGCCAAGCCATGGCCAAACATTAGGTGTTCAGATCTGTTAAGGACACATTTCTTATTTCAAAGGCAGATCACTAACTTCACAATATGTTTAAGAAAACCAACATTGTTTTTAAACTCTTTTTTAAATTCCAAAACAACTCATTTATCCATGCCAAAAATTGGTCACAGTGAAATGCAGTTTGTGGGCATGACTGATTTTTGTCTTGGTTTCTGGAACATCATTGTTATTTTAATCTAAAATATCGAATATAAATAATAACATTTAATAAAGAAATAAAGAGATGTCCCCATCCCCCACCCCCCATGGGTAGGCTTATCCCATCTCAAATAAATGTTCATCTTTTCACTATAATATGTAAACTATCTGAATTCCTGAAATCTCTATTTTCATTTCATGGCATAGTGTGCCAGTGTGCTATAGTGGTTAGAATAATGCACTGGGGACCCAAGAAATCAAGATTCTAGTCCTCTCTCAGATATGAAGATCACTGGGTGACTGAGCCAGTGGCTGACTCTCAGCCCAACCTATATCAGAGCATTGTTCTTGTGAAGATAAACTAGAGAGTAGAGACTTGTAAGGCTTGGGTTCCTTGAAAGTGGATGAAAGGAGTGATATAAATGTAATCATGTTTCTAAGTATACATACAGAAAAAGGGGGTACCAGCCAAATCCAGCTGTAAGTATGAAGCACACATATATTAGTTTCAGAAAATAATCTGACTTCTAATCTTAAGAGATTTAACAACTATGAAAGACCCAACAACAAAACCTGGAGCACTAGAACATTCATCACAAACCACTGCTGACTGGCTTACCATAAACCTGTTGCAAAACAGGTAGGAACCCGTGAAAAGTTTAGGGTTCAGAACACTATAAAATTCTCATCTTGTCAACTGCTGAGAGCAGCAGCTACAGAGGATTCTGCACTTAAGCTAGGCAGCCCATCCACCAGTCCACTATCTCCTTCCCCTGACCTAGCTCAGCCCCATTGAATCCCTATTACCTTTCAACAAGCGGAGCTTCTATCTTGTCACCTTGTTCCTCCTGTCCCTGCAGTTAGCACCACATGCCTTTTTATCTGTTCCAGTACAGCTTACCAGCAGAGCAACAGCAGCAGAAATAGTAGTGCGGGAGAGCTCGTGTCCTATCTCCATGTCCTCTCTCTCTACATCCCATGTGTGTGAGTGTATAAGACAGAGCCTACTCAGGTGTTAAGCCCCTATGGATACATCACAGCATGTAAAACACACAGTTCAGTGGATTGCAGCCCGTCTTCCTTACTCTCCTATGTTGATAGGGAAAGTCTGAAGTTGGCTTCTACTAATGTTTGCTTCAATGTTTGTAGAACTCTGCGGGAGATCACAAACCATGAGCAAGGCTCATGACTGCACAAGGGTTTCAATTCAAGATGAATGCTTTTCTGTAATGAAAAGAGGTCAGATATTGCAGAAGAGGGGCAGGGATGTTAGAGTGGGGCCCAGGTGTGCATGGCCCTGTCACCTTATGCATATAGATTTGGAGCAATATGGTTAATGTCAAGTACAGATCAATGTCTCATTTTTGTGTTTCTTTGAGAATATGCATATGACAGACTTGTGTGTTTGTTTAGTAATGTTAATACAAGATAGACCATGAGATGCATGTGACAGAGAACCTTTTGTATGACCTTGCCTGTGCATGAGGATAAGGGGTGTTCCTATTTAGCATTCCAGCCAACCCACCTTCTTTCAGAATACTCCATTCCATTACTTTTCTGTACTCAATAAGCAAATTTTGTCATGTCTGGTCCCATTAAGAATTGATACATTCCTTAGCGTCCCCTCCGCAAAAAAATTAAGAGTTGGGATATTCCTTAGCCTTTCCCCCTAAAACATCTCTCTGAAACTGGTTAATACATTCCTTTCTGGCATGGGTGGTTCCATTTTGGCTATATTTGGGTTAACAATGATTGCCAACCAGCACTAACAGAAAAAATAATAATGCAAGTGAAAAATGCTAACTTAGCACTTAAGACTCAATCTTAGCACTTAAGACTGAGAAGGAATTGCTCCACAAGAATATCATATAAAATGACTTTGGGCTAGCCATTGTTTAAGTTGCATATTGCTGATGATAATCTATCATAGCTGTAGTACTGGGTTTAAGTTATTTGCCTATCTCTGAGCCTTACCATTCCTAATACTGGGCATTGTGTTCACATGACTCCAGTTCTCCGTCAGCTTCACTGGCTTCCCATTGAAGTCTGGGCCCAATTCAAGGTGTTGGTGATGACCTATAAAGCCCTAAATGGCTTGGGTCCTGGTTACCTGAAGGAGCGCTTGCATCCATATATGCCCAGCCGCCCCTTGAGATCGGCGGGGGAGGCCCTTCTCCGGGAACCCTCCATGAAAGAAATTAGGAGGGTGGGTACTTGGAGGAGGGCTTTCTCTGCGGTGGCGCCTAAGTTATGGAACGCGCTCCCCAGAGAGGTCCGCCTGGCGCCGTCGTTATTTGTTTTTCGGCGCCAGGCAAAGACCTTTTTATTCAAGCGGCATTTTAACTGTTAACATTATTGGTTTTATTTGGCCAGGGCGGCTTATTTTATACTGTATTGTTGTATTTTAATTTAATATTTATATTTTTAATTTATATTATAATTATTTTAACTTGATGATGTGAGCCGCCCCGAGGCTTCGGCGAATGGGGCGGCATAAAAATGTTTTAATAAATAAATAAATAAATAAATAAATAAATAAATAAATAAATAATATGTAACAGCAACAATAGCAGGCCTATAACCAAGACTTTTACTGGGGATGCAGGTGGCGTAGTGCTGCTGGGCTGGTTGATCAAAAGGTCGCCGGTTCGAATCTGCACAATGGGGTGAGTTCCCATTGCTCCGTCCCAGCTCCTGCCAACTCTGCAGTTCAAAAGCATGCAAAGCAAGCAAATCCATTGACCATGGTATCCTTCTGGATAGGCTGGCAGGATTGGGAGTAGGAGGCACTGCTTGGCAGTGTTTCCGCTCCTACCTTGATGGCCGATTCCAGAAGGTGGTGCTGGGGGACTTTGGCTCTGTGCCATGGCAGTTCTGCCATGGAGTACTGCAGGGTTCCATCTTGTCCCCCTTGCTATATAATATCTACATGAAACCGTTGGAGAGAGGTCATCAGGAGGTTTGGACTGCGGAATCATCAGTATGCCGATGACACCCAGCTCTACCTCTCTTTTTCAACCAATCCAGGTGAGGCAGTGGCTGCACTGAACCGATCCAGACAAGACGGAGGTCCTGTTGGTAGGTGGATCGGGCTTTGGGATGGGGGACTTTGACCTTGTCCTGAATGGGGTTGCACTCCCTCTAAAGGACAGGGTCCGCAGCCTGGGAGTGCTCCTTGTCCCGGAGCTGTCCTTGGAAGCTCTAGTGACTGGGGTGGCAAGGAGCGCTTTCCTTCAGCTTCAGCTAATCTATCAGCTGCTCCCCTACCTGGAGGAAGACTGCCTAGTGACACTGACACATGCATTGGTTACTTCCCCGTTGGATTTCTGTTACGCGCTCTACGTGGGGCTGCCCTTGAAGACAGTCCGGATACTTCAGATGGTGCAAAACAGAGCAGCCAGGTCGCTGACGGGGACTGGGCATTATTCTCACATAACCCCAGTCCTCTACCAGCTTCACTGGCTTCCCATAGAAGTCCGGGCTCAATTCAAGGTGCTGTCTATTTCCTATAAAGCCCTTAATGGCTTGGGACCCGGATACCTGATGGAATGCCATCTTCCATATTTGCCCTCCTGCCCCTTGAGATCAGCAGCAGAGGCTCTCCTCCGGGAACCGTCCATGAAAGATATTAGGAGGCAAAGTACCCGGAGGAGGGCTTTCTCTGTGGTGGCGCCCCATCTATGGAATGTGCTCCCCAGAGAGGTCCACCTGGCACTGTTGTTATTTGTTTTTCAGCACAGGTTAAGACCTTTTTATTCCAGCAATATTTTAATAAGTTTTAATATTGTCTTTTCTATGTTTTTAACTACAGCCAGTGTAGGTCAGGAATTTATTTATGTTATATTTTATGCTGTAAGCCATCCTGAGGCTTTTTGCGAACAGGACGGCATATAAATATTTTAAATAAATAAATAACATGCAGGTAGATAGAAAGGTACCCCTTCGGTGGGAAAGTAACAGCGTTCCGTGTACCTCAGTGTTTAGTCATGCCGGCCACATGACCACAGAGACTATTTACCTTTAACCAAGACTTTTAGTGGCTCTTCCAGTTTATTTTTTGAAGGCACTGTCAAAACCACTGGTCTGCAGTAGTTCAGTAATTGTCTTCCTAGCGACTGCCTTTCGAGAGTGGAGCAGGTAAATGTGACAAGCTACACCTATGAACTACCATGTTATGCCTTCTTCCATCCACAAATGTCAGTTTCTGACTTGTTCTGCCTCACAGTTCCCATTTAATGAGTCGCTCCAGAAGGCAGACCCTATAGCTCTTGTAAATATACACTGTCTAAAAAGATCCTGTAAGCACAAGTATTATTCATTCCAATGCACAGAACATATTACATGAGATTGTCTCAAACCACATTCTATTCCCTGCACTTCTGCTCATAATTTAGACAACTCCCATAATTAATTCTTAGAATGTAAATGTCTCATTCCTACTTGCTATGAATCATTTTTAAAATTGCCCTACTTCCTGGCCTACTAATTATTGCTTGTCTGAATTCCATTAGCCCCCCTCTTCCCACTTCCTTGCTTCCCCAATCAGACAAGTCACACTTCGAGACATCTTGTAACACAAAATTGAAAAACTGCACAAGGTAGATTTAGGATACAAAGTTATTTTTAAATGCAGTTATTACGAGCAATTCATTTGCTGCAGGAATTGCATTTAATTAAGGATTATTATATCAAATGGCATTGCTCACCTATACATTCAACAGAGCAAAATTTATTCCCACAGTCTTGAAATGAAGTCCGATCGTGCAAAGCTACGCTCCAGACAATGAACGAATGTCACCATCAGGCCAAACACAAAGCAACATGTAGAACAGGTACCTCATGTGCTTGTTCCACAGTATCTCACTCACACTGTCTTGAAAGCAGAGTGCAGTGAAGAGCTGGACTTAAACTAGGAAAGATCTAGATTCAAATCCTGATCAGCCATGAGTAGGGGCAACTTTGGGCCAATCTTGCCTTCCTAGACTAATCTGTAATGTTAGATCAGTGGTATTTAAGGGTGGGGAGCTACAGGACAAGGCAAATTTGGATGCAACCAGCATAGATCTCTGCAGCTTATGCATATGCTACCCACTGTGCAATTTCAGGTATTGTTGTAGATACCTTCTAGAATCTGAACAACCAGATTGAGAAAATGAAAATCCCAGCTTCTTGATCTTCGAGTTCGACAGGATTTCTCTGCAGTCTAGTCACAAACTTTCACTGTGTGAGCAAGCACAAGCAAAACCTGGAGGGACTAGGAGTGAGCAGACTCATGACGCAGTAAGTTGTCAACACTGCTTGACTGGGTTAAAGCAGTAAGCGGGACATGCTTTCGTCACAACAACTTCAGCAGTGATACTGCAATTTCCTAACCCCAGGTGTGCCTTCTGTTTAAATAGCAAATGGAACTGGGGAACCATCCAAGTGTCCCAGGAGGGCTCTGGCACTACAAAGGTATGGTTCAGGCTCTGCATTTTACATAACAGAGATCCTGTAATGGCGTCTCAAACACCAGTCTCTTTTTAAAGCTAAAGTTTCTGCTGTACTATTTTATTCTATCCTCAGATCACGTCAGGCAGTCTATAGGCTCAGAAATTTCCTCACCGGTGACATAAGATGCACAATTCTGTGCTAAGTGGCAAAAGGGCCCCAAAGCACTTTTCGCAATAAAAAAGAACTTGTAAAAATAACTGACTGGTTTTCTAATAATATGTTAGTTCTATCCATGTAAATGTTTGATCATGTATTTATTTGAACTTTCTAGTACATTTTTCTAGCATAAAGAATGTATACAATAAAACATTTTAATTGTGGAGGGCAAAATGTGTAACTAAACACAATATAAATAATATATTCCAATTGTAGCAGTATAAGGTAACAAATGTTTGTTTATCATCAAAATTCTTCCCAAGGAGATAGGAACCTTAAAAAATAAATAAATCTCTGTGCTTTCATCATTCAATTGTGCAAGATAATCTGATATGAATTCCCACTTTACCTACCCTTGCTCAGCAGTTAATGCATCCATCACTCTTCCTCATTGGCCAAAAACCAAAGAACTATGAAATAGTTCCATGAGTCCCAGAATGAAGCAGACAAATACTCAAATAGCATCTCCTAATCATTTCTATACCACATGGGAAACTGCTTTTGTAACTGAGGGTTTGGAATAAGGAATGGGCACCAGAGTACAAAAGTACACCAGATTAGAAAGGAGACATTTTCATAAACCTAACCACAAACTGGCTTCTGACCACTACAAGCTATATTAAAGGTCCTGAGGTATAATACTGTACCATTCATTATTATGATTTGTTTTGCAGGCTTGTAAGTAAAGGGGGCGGGGGTGAAAGTTAAATTCAGTTTCTTGGAAATATAATTTTCCCACTTATGAACAGGAGAATTTTTACTCATAAAAGGACAAGCATTCAAATGACTGTTTTCTCCTCCATGTGCCACTACTTTGTAAGGAACTCATCCTTTGTGAGGTGAGGAGCAGGCCAAGTTTATTAAGAAATTCTTTATGGTGATGTCATACCAAGGTCTTCAAAAAGACCAGTTTTTGTTTTTTCATGAATCCAAGTCAAGTGTGAACACTAAAATTCAAAATGCTGTACATGCTTTATTTTAGCCAAAAGCCTCTTTGCAATTAGCTGATTCCTTAAAGTAAATTACTTCCAATTTAGAAAGCAGAACTTCTATATCTACATTGTATTCCAGTAAGGATATGATCCTACAGAGACTAATTTGGGAGTAAGACCTACAAAAATCTATGAGGTTCATTTCTGAGTAGGTATGTATAGGATTGCACTGTTAATAATGTTTAAGTTTTTGCTATGAGCACTTTTTAAAAAGACCTTCCAACAGCCCAGTTCAAATGTACTTTACAGATGTGTAATATCTGCGTGTAATATCATATAATACTGTATAATATACAAACATCCTGAAGGTAACTGGTTTGGTGCAGCTGCCAATCCAGCTTATGGTGATCATTTTTTCCTGATGCACTGGGATTGAATCATTTTTTTAAAATATTAATTGGATAACACTATGAATGCTTGCTTTTACACGCAACAGCAGTTTCTAAGGAAGGTATTTTTCAAAAGTTCAAACAAGCAACAGATCAGCTATGCAGTAACTCTCACCAGTGTAATGAGAAACAAAACTAAATTATAATTAAGACATGGCATCCACATGAGCTGTATCTTTCTGTGCACAATGATACTGCCTGCCTTACTTTTCATCATAGCAATGCAAACGATGTTCAAGGAACTATTTAAAAATACAGATGTTCAATGCTCATACCTCAGTTGTACCCGCCCACTGCAATTCTGCCTCCCACTTACCAAGTATTCTGGGTTTAAAACAGAGCAGACTGCAGTTTTGATAACATCTGCTACAACAAATAACAAAAAAAAAAGAGTGTGAAGTCTGATGAATGTTTAAACAGAACATTTTTTATGGATCAGCTAAATCTTTTCTGCTTTTTAATTAAAAGTAAAGAAAATGGAACTTAATTATCCTGTAAAGATTAGCTTGTGGGCATCTTCCTGTAAATTACTTCTAATTGAAAGCAAATTGTCAAGTGACATTCAAAGTACTGTCCTTTAAAACACAGCTGTTCTATTGCTGATTTCAGTGCATTACTGTGCTTCCTTGTTACACCATGGCATATTTGAATATTTTAACAATTTTGCTGCATTTGTATAGTTTTCCTTTTAGTATATCTTAATCACATTTCCTCTTCGAAAATATGAAAAGAAACAGTAGCACCCATATTTTACATCACTCACATTTTGAGATTCATATCTTGGGACTGCTACTGAAAGCTTGCTTGGCTTGAAGCCTGCTACATCTAGGGGGAAATGGTCAACAGAATAATTAGTTTTCACAATCAACCTTTCACAGTCTTTTTAAAAATGTGATTTTTATAGCTGGATCACCATTTACTGATAGTTACAGGATAAATATGTTCAAGCAGTTCAAATTATGTTTGCAAACTGAAATATAGATTTCCAAAGGGCTGTAGACTTTCTTCCCTCAACATTTCACTACATACTCAGCAGATGAGAAATAAATAAGGGGATGCCCTTTTTCCTTAAAAATAAATCTGCAAAGATGAGATGGAATGAAAATGGAGTAGAGCACAGAACTGTAGCTGAAACAGCAATATAATCACAGTCAGTACCATAGTGTATATTAAGTTAATATCTAAGATATATACCTAAGTTTTCAGTAAGGTTGAGATGAAGTTTTATTCAAGAGGTAGGTTGGTATGTAGGGTTTTTTCATTTATTTGTCCATTTGATGTATTTATATTCTACCCTTCAGCCTTGAAAGCTACTCAGAACTGCTAACAGATGACACATATTTAATTTTAAAAAAATTAAAATTACGTAAGACTCAAGTAAAGTTGCAACGCAATAAATTGGGAAGATATCCTTCTTGAAAGTTATCAAAGTGAATGCTTAATATCACTACCGGCTTCAGCTTTCTGCGAGGCCTTGTGCAAGACACACTCAACAGAGACCTTTCTCTAGTGAGTCAGTCTTTTTAACACCATTATCAGTTGCTTATCCTCTTCCTCAGCATCACCACCATTCATGTTCTTGCTTGTCAGGCCCTCAATAAGCAAGTTGACAATGGTTTCTCTTGTACCTTCTTCTCACCACTGCCTCTGTCTGGTCCTGAATGAGAGCCAGGTGAACAAGCAGGTCACATGGTAAAAAGGAAGGGATGTAGACCTTCAGTAAGTGCCTAATCATGCTGGTGGCTGATGCTGAATTAGACAAATGGTCCAGGAGCACTGGATATGCTAAAGCTGAGAATGGACCAGGTGAATGCAAGGATAGAATTTTGTTTACTCTGTTTGAGCTATTCTTAGGGAAAAATGAAATATAAAAAAAGATGCCATCAAGTTTCATGGATCTCAGTGATTAATTCAAGATGCTCTCACATCATTGTGAAAAAGTACCAGACATCTCAACTTAAATCAAGTTCAATTGATTTAAGTGGGGCCTAAATACAAGTGAACCTGTTGAGTATTTTAGGCTTAATCTGCAATCCTAAACACACATTCCATGGACTACAACTGAATTCAATGGGGCTCATTTCAGAAATAGATACTTCACAGATAATTCCCAATGAAATTAATAACATTTATGTACACCTAGCACCATGCTGGATTGAACAATTATAATAAGCACATCTAGTATAAGACAGGCAAAACTATTTAATATTAATATAATATTAGCCATTCACTTTGATAAATCCTTTAAAAAGCATTTGTTAAACACCATTAATCAGCTCAGTTAGAATCTTAACCTTAACGAAAAAGAACTGTTATTTTGTTTTAATTAGATCGTCTTTGAAACTATGGGATTTCATTGCAAAGCACAAGATTAAACACCCTTCACTTCCTTCCAGGGAACTTATTTTACCCTATGACTACAAACATATTTTTAAAGTTGCAGTTAATGGATGTTGCTATAATACTTACAGAATGTCCAAGTCAATCTTCACGATAAAGGTCAGTTTGGGAATTATGGTATCAAAACCAGGACATGACCAAACACAGCTATTCCAAAACTCTAGATCAAGGGGTATTCACAACATCAAAGACCTAACACCAGTGCATGTGCCTAGGAAGGCAAAGCTAAAGGTGCAGAGAGTGGCAGTCTGTTAAGGAAAGCAAATAAGGGCTTCTAGGCTTGGCAACTTCAAACCTTCACACCATTAGCCAACTGCAAGAGCTGTTATAGTGCACGCTATTCACTTCTCTGCCTGAAGACAGTGCTAAGACTGAAACACATAGCATTCAAGAAAGCTTACCAGGCAAGCCCTGTTATCAGAACCTGGGGTCTCTGCCTCCATAAAAGGAATCAGATGCCCATCTCTGTGCTGAGACTCTGTTTTGGGCAATGGGGTCAACTGCAGAAAAGTTGCTTTTGTCAATTAGTCTAAAAGGACACAGCAGGTATAATCTATCAGGAAACTTGATTTGCTTCAAGGGTAACTATGGGAAGTTTAGAGGTTTAAGGTTAGTAGTGGAAAAACTGGAAGAGTCCATTGAAAACAGCATGAAGAGAAAAAATTGGAAGGAAACATCCTGATTTCTGTTGAATTGTAGTGTTTGTTTTTGTCTAGAAACATACTGCTGTTGTTAGGCTTACTGGACATTTCTGACTAAATTAAACCTTTCTTGATTTCCTATATGTGCCAATCAGATTGTTTATTTAAAATGCTAGGTCCTGAAGAATAGATGAGTAATCCCAGCTCATTGCAATGCCTATTTTGTTCCATATTCCATCAGTGGTTCTGGAAACAGGAGTACACAAATGATTGCAGCTTAAATCAGCACATTTAAAGGCTCACTATTTGCATTACTGTGGAGTATAAAAAGATGTTTTATGCAAGGATATTGTTCTCAAAGCAAAAAAATATTTTGATCAGATAAAATGAGTTAGTACATATTAAAGAATAGGATGTATATCTGTCCCTTAATTTCTCCAGACTTTTCCGCTCCATACTTATAAATATCCACAAAAAGTACAGGAGTTATCCCAGATACGTTTGCTTTTATGTAGGATTACTTTTTGGTTTTTCTCTCTTAAGTAGGAGCACTGCAAACTGATGCAAATTATATCAGTGATGCATACATGTTGAGTGATTGTCGATAGAAATGAACTTTCAACTGTGTGTCAAAATAGTCATTTGGCTGACAATAACACAGCGCTGACAAACATCTACTTTCAGATATGTACTCAATCTATATTAAGCCTCTGCCTTGCCTTCCATTCTACCTAACTTGCAAAAGAATGTATGCATAAGCTGATTCCAAACACCCATGGGAAAATAAATTGGACAGAGCTGGACATAAATAAGATTCTGAATAATTATGTACACCATCAGGACAATAGACACATCAGAAATTAAACTGATTACTGTAGTATCCCTAATCACAATTGCAGAGGTTTATGCTGAAATCCAACACTCTGGAATCAGTCCATTGAGGTCAATAGGGTTTGGGTCTGTATAGACATGCATAGGATTGGAATGGTAATTACTAAGTCAAATTAAAGAAGCAGTACTTAATTCAGACTCATCTTTCCTAAACCTAGCCACTCTAATCTTCTTGCCTTGTTCCTGTGTCAGAGGCCCAAAGAGACCTTTGTTTAAGTGACTATTGAGTGGAAATAAGTACATCAAAATCATGTGTGACAGAGGGTCACAGATAACAGACACCGGCTCCTGCAATGTAATTTTCCCTTACACACCTTCCTCTGCATCCTTCTCCCTCCAATTCTCACCCCCTCCAAAGATTTCCCCAACACTCCAGAGCAGATCATGGCTGTGCAGAGGAGACTGCCATTCTTCTGGCACATGACCTCTATTGGATACAACCCATACACTTCAACTGATACAGGAATGGTAACTGTTGAGTTTCAAAGTGCATGTATTTGTCCAAAATTAAAGTGCACAGCAATGTTTAAAGACAACCAGTATGACCAAAAGGTAGCATTAACAGCCTAAAAATATAATGTAGTAAATCCTGTAAGCAAAAGAAATCAAGCCCAAAGTTAAAAACTTTGGAAACAAATAATGAAGCATCATGAACACTTGCAAGTTAAAACTATCATCAAAGGGAAAATTATAAAAGCAACCAACCAAAGGTGTAAGCAAAGAAACAGAAACTTTAATGTGAAGAAGTTGCCCTGTTAACACAAGCAACATTAAAAACACTTCATTCTATGTAGCCGACTTTCCAACCAATGTGCCACAAATCATATCCAAAGACTGAGTTATACATAATAGAAAACAAATTTCAAAGCTTGACATGTAACTCTAGCAACTCCAGGAGGCTCACTTCACTTTAGGATGGGAGTATTAATGTAAAGTTTACTATTCTCTCTCAATCAAAAATCTGTATAATGGACAATTCCAACTTCTGACACTCTTTTCTTTCCTTTGTGTCCTTCTCCATATTTATTTCAGGTACCACTACTTTCAGTTTCACAGATAGTAAGTAGGCAGCAGTAAACAAGACAGCAGGAATTTAGAGCAATAATATACACAGTCCAGAGTTTATAGTGCACACAGAACAGCTGTTTTCTGATGGGGTCTCTCCCATATTATACATGTTTTGAGATAGAAAAATTTATGCTGGGCAAAAAGTTGTAGCCTAGCAGTTTTCCGATAAGCTGCTTTTGTCAGCACTAATTTTGTTACCCACCTACAATCTGAAATTCTACAATCCAAGTCCGAGCTTACCATTTCATGTGCTGGTCTGAATGAGCTAGGATGTGACAGCATTAATACATGGAAGAAATATTCAGAGAAGACTAGCCACTGCAGAGAAACCTAACGGTAAACTTCAGAAAATGGCAACTGGTAGGTACTAGGAGCTGCATTTCAGTAATTCACTCAAATTGATATGTAAGCAAAAGAAGTGAACTGATAAACGGTATGTCATCAGAATGAGAGTGATAGACAAATTCCACGGAAGGCAGTAGGTCACTGAAAAGCAACATCAACTGACAGAAGTAGAGAAATG
Source organism: Varanus komodoensis (assembly GCF_004798865.1). Classification (NCBI taxonomy): domain Eukaryota; kingdom Metazoa; phylum Chordata; class Lepidosauria; order Squamata; family Varanidae; genus Varanus; species Varanus komodoensis. The sequence goes on along the minus strand of NW_025335349.1, from coordinate 15,913,641 downwards.
CCATAATGGTATTACAAATGAATGCCATAAAATTAGAAGAACCACCCATAAAATAGTGTGGGTTTTGATTCTACTGTTGAAGGGAAACATCTTGCTTTACTAATCTATTAGACTTATTTTACACTGTTAGTTGAATCTTGAGAAATACTTTGAAACTAGTAACCGGAGCATACCAAAGATGATTAATTATTCATTACGTAAGGAACAGTGAGCAGATAAAAAGCAGATATGAAAGGGCAGAAATAGATAGCTATCCTTCAAAATGAAAAAGAGGGAAAAGATGTCCCTTCCTTGTTAATGCAGAATTTAATGTTTGCTTGGTAAGGCTTCAAATGGGATGAGATGTAATTAGGATTACATGCTATCCCACCTCCCTCTCACAAATGTACTACGGACATATACATATACAGAGGGAACACAGCCTTGGTAATTTGGACATTTTGCTATAGATCACTGGTATACAAGAACATTTTTCTGAAGACAGAGGAGTGGGGTTTCCTGTCACATAATGCATAGCCCTTCCCAGATATTATGACTTGCATCATTCCTGTTACAGAAAAGCATAGAGCATCATAATGTCTCCCCTCCATAGTAATGAAGGGGAAAAAAGGTCTCATTTTCTTTTCCTAATTTTGAACAAAATCCAGAATTCTCAGATAAAGTTACCTTGCTATTAAATTCAAACAATATTTTTCATTTTTTCTTCACAACATCTCACATTTACACACACACACACAGAGAGAGAGAGAGAGACAGAGAGAGAGACAGAGAGAGAGAGAGAGAGAGAGAGTTGTGTAACTATTTTTTGCATTATAATTTTTTTTTTTTACCTTGAACAGCCACTGTAACTCCACTGGATGTCAAAGGAATAAAATCTGGAGGAGCAAAACTGATCCCCTTTATGTCTAAACAGTCAACAGCTGATAATACACTTGATGCCAGCCCTAGTTAGATCTTCAAAATACATGCTGAGAGAGGCTTAGTAACTTTTACATTACAATTGCTAATCCTTATTTAGAGTTCTTAACAATGTGCTAACTATGGTTTGTTAACCTTTAGCAACCCAGAATTCACAACCCAACCACAAGCATGGGTTCTCTTCATTGGTTATTCATATTTAGCAACCATGTTTGTTAATGCTGCTGGGTTCACAAAACACAACAACCCCATTGTTCAATAACAACCCATACATGGTTCAGTGATAACCCATACTCAGCCCTGATAATGACCAAGAGCTGTGAGAACCCACTCATTGTATTTAAATACCTATTTCTAACAGACATTTCATAAATTCAAAAACACAGTACATAATATATTGTTGTTGTGATACTGAATCAACTCCAAAGTAGTGATGAGACTGTTGGATTGGGATGAAGAAGATCCAAGTTCTAGTTACCATTTAACCATGAAGCTCACTGGGTGTCTTTGGGCAAGTCACTAAAACTCAGCCTAACCTTCTATATAAAGTTAGCATGAAGATAAAACAGATTTTATAAGCTGCCTTGGGTTCCTTGCAAGAGGGAAAAAGGGAGGATATGAATATAATAACTAAATATCCATTATTCTTACAAGAGCTTGTGATGTCTTGTGAAGTGATCGTGACACTTCTCAAGATCAGACTCGTCAGTCTCTTAGAGCCTCGTATTTATATGCTATCAGATTATTTTCAGCATTTCACACATTAGACTATGGCTATAATTACTGTTAATATTAGACTATAATGATGTATTCAAATGTGTCATTAGATGGGTCATCTATATTAAATCCCTATTAAGTGGCATGTCACTAAATAAATAGTATTACAGTGAGCAATTCTAGACCAAGAAATGTAACAAACAGAAACACATAAAGTTTTCTACTTTTAATGATCTTGCATAACAGAAGATAGAATATAATTACATTCTACTTGAAGGTATTTGTAGACTGACTTGCACTTTATCTTCTTGCCCCAGCAAAGAACTAAGATTGTGTTTAGATTGTGTTTGCTTGGCATTTGATGTAAAATACCAACACTTTGTTCAAAGCATAAGATCCACAGGAATACTGACAAAGAAAAAAGTCCTGCTAATTCTGCTTTATAAATAATCATAAGAAAAAAAATTAAATGATGATAGAAAACAAGACCAACTTTATATAACTTTCCCTACTCTACTATGAAATCTTCCTCTGGGCTAAGCTTAAAACAAACAGAGATCTACTTTTCACTGAAGTGCACCGTATGGAAACATTAAAATCTTACATTTCCATTCTGCAGCTGTTCTGTGAGCCATTAATGAATGCAAAAGAGCTTGTGCATTGCTACACTGTCACCACACTACCAACATCTCATATACTAATGAAAAGCACTTTTACGTCCTCCATATGAAATATGGCACATGCATTACATTCTATCTAACAAACTGCACATGCACAGAACACATATATGAGCCACTATTGTGGTCACGGTATGCAAAGTAATGAGCTACACAGATGTTCCACAGTTTTAACTTATAAAAGCCTGCCTGACAGTCTGCTTCTCTCTCTCTCTCTCTCTCTCTCTCTCTCTCTCTCTCTCTCTCTCTCTCACACACACACACACACACACACACACACAATTGAAGCTCTTTGCTACATTGTAAGTACTATATTTTTAGATGAACAAACAGATGCACAAAGCAATCAGGTATAACTATGGGTGAAAGGTAAGAGAGGATGGAATTCAAACCTGGAATTCAATCAGCAATGGTTGCAACCATTTTGTCAAAGTCTCAAGAAAGATGGAAGAGTGGGACAGTAGAAATCTTCCCCAGTAAATGCATTGCATTTATACACTAAATCATGCCAGTATCTCCTCCCCAGCATTATCCATTTGACATGTGTTTCCAGGCTAATTTCTGTTATTGTACCTCATCTTTATTTCCTGCAACACCCTTCCAAGAATAACTACTTTTCATCCTTTTAAATTTTACACTATATGCAGCCAAAGAAAATAAAAAGCATGTCTTAAATATATCTTTCAGTTTTAAAGAACAAAAAGTAGCAGGAAGGCTTTGTCTAACTTAGGCTTCCCCAATCTGATGCAGTCCAATTGCTCTGTACTTCAATTCCCATTAGTGCCAGCATGGCCAACAGTCAGGAACGCTGGAACCAATAGTCTAAACTATCCAAAGGGTACCAGGTTTGAAAAGGATGTTTTTTCACCATTTACAAAAATATGTCACAAGTCATAGAATCACCTTATTACAGTACTTAAGCATGTGGGGAAGTAAGCATAATTACAGTGATATTTTAAAGAACTTTGTAAGCAAAGTTAAACTAAAAGCAAGAATTCAGCTAAACTTGAGTTCAGGTTTGATCAGGTGCTTACTGACAATACATGAAGACTGCTACTGGGTTACAATTAGTTACTTACTAGGGATTACTAAGTGCAATAACAATGCCACCTGTGTATCAAGTAAACCATTTTCTATAAAAGAAATTTTAAATTAAAAATAGTGGCCAGAAATGTGCTTTAACATCACAAGCCGATTTACAAGCTGCAGTAGCATTAAGCCTGGGTTGTTCATGCCTTAATCACTCCAGGTTGGGTTACTGTGATGCATTCTGTACAGGGCCTCTACTGAAGACAGTCTGGGGACCTTCTTGCTCCAGATACTATGACAAGACTTGTGCCTGGGCTTTACAGGATGGACCATTTATGTGAATTCTGTTCTGGATTCATGGATTACCAGTGTGGTTCCAGGCCCATTTCAAGAAGCTGGCCTTAGTTTCCAAATACCTAAGCAATCTCTTAACAGAGTATCACAAGAATCGCCTGTTCCCAAAGGAACGTGTTCATTTTTTTTGTTCTGTTTCTAGTAATCTGTTCATTATATTATTACCGAAGAAGGATAGTAACAGGACAGAGTCGTTAGTTGTCATGCCTATATTATGAAAGAGATCGTAAAACAAGGTTCATTTTTTTCCCAACTCTTAAATGGGCTGTTCAGTCTGTTTTTTTCTAACAGGTTTCTGAAAAATGATTTAAAGACTCAAATATTTCATTTCTATTTGCTAACAGATGTCATGTTATTTTATCACTTCAGTCTGATTATTTCTAATCTATTTTTATTTTTATTTTTTTGCAAAGCCTATCTTTGTGATATAAAATGCTGAAATAAATATTCATATATTATTGATAGAAACTGGAAACTTTTCCCACAACTGTAGAGTAATTCATGGACAAACTGAAATTGGAATCCTGGCCTTCCAAACCCAAGCCAAGTTTCTAGAATACTGGTCCTCAAAGAATAAGTAAAAGTATGTCCACTAAAATGCAGGAAGCAGGATCTACCTATATTGAAACAGACACCAGCCTTCTTCCCTTTCTAATTGCCATAATGCACAATGAAAAAGTTCAAAACTGAAATCTATCCCTTTAAGACACAGAGTTAGTAACTCTGCTACAGAATCACTGTCAAAAAGGAAGGGTTTCATTCATCACTCCATCAGGTTTGTTCAGGGCTCCAAGCCACACTTCAGAGTTCAACACTGATCTGACTACTAGCGTGATTTTTGGGTGCCTGTTTGCAGATGCAGTGGAGTTATCAATTCGAACAGACACACAATCCGGGTCCAATGTCACTTCTCCTCATTATGTTAATAGTTAATACATGCAAATGAAAACACTCTAGCAATTTGATTTCTTTGAAGATAGTTTGCATATTGTCTTAGCCATAATGACTGTACACTTCTCTCAGCCTCGATTTATGCAAGGCTAGTTTAGTTCATTTTTATCAGCTCAAGTTCATTTTGGCTGCTACTGGAATGTATGTGTGTGTTTTCTTTCTTACCTTTCACCTAATTACCATTCAGGTACCATAAGCAGATTTTTCATGCTATTGGTGTTTTTCTTAATTAAGAAACAAATGAATTTTCCCTAGCAAAAAAGATGGAACAACAGAATAAGATGCCAGAGGCTGATGTTCTGCTTCTTAATTGAAGCTGTTCCATTGTTAGGTTCTGTTGTGAAAGGGCAGAAGTGTCATGAGTTTACTGCAAATGGTATATAAATAATAGCTATAAGCAGTAACATTAAAGTTAGGAGCATAAACAGGAACGCCAACTTCCTACAGGTACAGCACCCTTGCTTGCAAACACAAGATGTTATTGAAAATACACTATTTATATCCAAAAGGTTCCAATCCCAGTCCAAAGAAAAGTGTTGCATTTTCTTCTATCTGTTATCTCCACTCTGCTCATGAATCCATGATGTTCAACTGAGGAAGAAACTAGAGATTCCAGTGCGAAGAATTCTATCTCAGCTTTATCATTCTAGCAGCAAAATAAGTCTGTTCCTTCATTGTTTATAAAAGATGCATCTGTCTTTCTATTTCCTACCTTTCCTACCTATTTCCTACCTATTTCCTTTCTATATATACATGTTAACTCAACAATGCTTGGAACACTCAACATGTACATGCTTCCATCATGCTTTTTGTACCATGAGGAACATATACTATCCATAGACAGTGTTAGACAGTGTGGCCTTCCCTGGGTGGAAATAAATGGAATAATAAACATGGGGTGACTGCCAGAACTGGCAGCTCCATTTCAAATCCTGCAGCCCCTAACATCCTGTACAATTGTATTTTGCTGCCATCATGCACTGTGTTTTCTCACTCCCTTCCAAGGCATGAGCTGCCACAGGAAGAAGTTGGTAAGCAGGTATAAAGGATCCATGGGATGAGTTATAATAGCATGAAAGAAGGGAATTCAACATCTTGTATTATGATATAAAGTCTAATTCTTTGTTTATAACAATATGAACTCAGACATGGGTCATCAAATCACAAAGTTGAAAGGTCATCCAGGTAACCCATTGCCATCAAAGGGCATCTTTGCAGTCTACATCATTGTAATAGTCTATACCATCCATAATAGGTTGTAATCCAACCTCTGCTAAACAACCTTTAACATCAGAGCACTCACCACCTTCCAAGGCAGTCTTTTCCACCATGGAACAGCTTGTGCTTGGTCTAAACTGTTTTTTTCTTGTCATTTGAACCCAATGGTTTGAGTTCTAACCTCTGAAGCAAAAGAAAATGTGTTTGCTCTATCAAAATTCAAAAATCTGTTGCAAGAACAAAACTGATCACAGGAAATTTGCTGAGTGCAGAGGGAGGGAGGGTCATTCTATTTCTGATCCAAATCACTGGAGTATGTTAATCTGCAATTTTTTAAAAGGGCCAAAAATAGATTTCAATAAATATTTCAAACTGATTTAATATCAAAATAGCATTTTCCTCAAAGTATGTACTTCTAAATACAATGAGCAGTTTGTATACAGTTTAATATTTTCTGGGCCTAAATCTGTATTGAAAAACTTAAAGAACTTTTTTTTAAAAAAGGATAACTGGTTTCTGATATGAAGTTCACATCAGTTGGTTTTTAAATACACAACAAAATCCTAACATTCCTATTTGTGATGGCTTCAGCCGATGCCGTAGTAGTAGATGTGCCATGACAACTCATTTGACTTGCTCATACTTTGTCCATGCTCCAAGCACAAATTTGTCACACAAACTGAGCAGGGTGTGTGCCCAGTGACAGTTAACATGCTGAAGAATGGCACATCCAAAAGCAAACATTCCCAGAAATTATATCTGCTGAGTGTTGTTAATGCAGAGTCATTAAAAATAAGTCCAGAAGTATAGTGTTTGTAACTGATCATAAACTTATCCTTTCTCCCTTGCTTGGAACTTCCTCCCAGAACACCAGTATGAAGCATAATTCCTTCCTTTAAATCTTTCCTCTGGACCTACCTTTTTCCATGATGCCTTTGACACAACCTCCTATTTCCATGCTGTAACTTAACCTGTAACTAAGCCAAAACATGTGTAACTGAAGTACATGCATTCATCTCCCATGTAAAGAACTTTAGATTATGAGCTACTCAGGCAAAAAACCTTATATAATGTAAGTATATAAGTTATATACAACCTTATATACTACAAAGCCCACCATGCTCACTGATGGAGCTGTACAAATGAATTATCATCATCATAATCTTCATCTTCATCATCATCTTAGTGGAAAATTAGGTACCCAAAACTTGAATTCCTTAATATATTATATAATCCTTCTTTATATTTAAGAGGCGTTACACAATCATAATTGCTGATTGATGAAGCAGTGGCAACATTCCCATTACTTTTAATGGATCTGGATGGCACCCAATAGTAATTAGCCACTAGCATGGCGGAAGGGAAAGAAAAAACGATTACATGAACACAAGGTGGGGAGCTGTCACTCAGGCAAGACAGAAGTGAGAAAGGGGCTGAGTTCAATATTATCTACAGTTCTGGAAGGTAATGAGCACATGGACACACCCGCACATGCACGCAGGGTGTTGCTAAAGCACTGAAACTGATTCCTCTATTTCTAGAAAATGGAGATTTGTGTCTGTCATCTTCCCTCCTTTACAGACATAGGACCATGGAATGCAGCTTCCTGTTTAACAATAAAACTGTGCGATAAGCATCGCCATCATTGCCAAAATCAAGTGCCAAAAATGCAGGGTATGTGTCATACATATATTTTGAAATGAGGACTCTGGGAAGTGTGAGAAGCAAATCTTTTCTCATCCACTTCCTTCCTGCAAATCTGTGTGTTTCTGTAATGCAGAGTGAAATGTAATAGAGATGAGGCTTCTGAAAGGCTGCTTATATTTAATTTCTAGCATGATGCAACCTAACGTTTTTCCCAAATATTACCCACTTCAAAAACTGAACATGTGAAATCATTTCATTAAGAGTTAAGGGCAACATTTCCCCATTTGCCACTGATATTAATTCTGTTGACATCAGTGTAGGCACCTCTGCGTAACAGTTAACACTAACATAAAGTATCAGGAGAATGAAGCCCAATGTATCAGTTGTGCAGTAATTAATTACACAGAGCTGTAATTACTGTTTGCCAATGGAACCATACACTAGTAGCCTCCTCATAATAAAAACAAACCTTTACTTATTTTAACCACTGGGTTCTCTCCGTTTCAGCTTCATCCCCACTCCACCCCCAGCCAGTCTCTGACCTCCTTGCTTGGTGTCTCTGCCAAATTCTTGGCACTGAAAGTGAGGGGGAAGAGGCCATACCATAAGCGTGTTGATAATGAGGAGATAGAAATAGCAAACCAGCTGGATTGCCCTAATAAAGTATGTCTGGGATTCAGAGACACAACAACTCACTGCTCATAGGACTATACTGTGCATTTAACCCTCTGCATTCTAGTCTGAGCCTTCTCCATGATCTCGAGTTCCACATATGCGAAGAATGCACTCCAACTTCACCAAATGCTATCTGGTAGCCCCTGATTAACAGTTAATTTTATCTATTTTACTTTTTCAGGCATTTACAAGCTGCATCTCTGTTAAATGGCACCCAAATCAGCTCAGAGCGCATAAAACATTTTGCAGTGGGGTAGACTAACAAGTCTGTTGCAGCATAGGCAAGAGCCTTATGGCACCTTAATAACAAATGTATAAAGACATACGCTTGCTTGGACTAGGCAGAGGTTGTCAGATAATAGATCTTCAGATATTTTGGACTTTAACTGCCAGAAGCCCCAGCCAGCCTGGCTAATGGTCAGGAACACTGAGGGTTAAAGTCCAAAATTTCTAGATATCTACTTTTTCCCATCCATGTACTCTAGTGTCCCTGCACCCCACATCGCATACCTACAAAAAGTTTTTCATAATATCTGTGTTTTGTCAAATCCACCATTATTTACTTCCTGCAAATGCAATAGGTCCTTCTGTCTACTGGTACAGAGGGATATTTCTACTGGAAAAATATGTGAGAAAGGAACGTTCTGTAATTCTCCTGCCCTGATGCAGCCCTGTGCCCCCAGACCAAATTTACACTAGAAGATAAGGAAGTCCTACATAACAGTATGAGAGATGGTGGCATGGAGAGGGAAATGGTGCCTTGGGGCTTATAAATATCCAGTGAAGAGTAGCAAGAGTAGTGGAGGCAACCTTCCTGCTATGCATTTCATCATTTTTGCTGAGGCACTTCATAGAAAAGGCGGTCCGAGCACCTATCTACAGTGCTCCAGTCTTGTCCCCTCCCTGCCCCACAGAATGCTCCCATAGTCCCTTTTCAAGGTCACTTTCCCACCCTCAAAGAGGCAGCTGGTGCACTTGTTTTCACACTGGTGTGAGGTAGGAGAAGGGGGTTCAGGCCACAGATTGCCAGTTCTGAGGTCAGAACTCTATCTCTAAATTAAATTATGACCTTGGAGATGCTGTTCTTAATGCTTCAGTGTAGGTGAGCAGTTCTGCAACCACATCTCATCAGCCTGTTTTATTTTCTTGTGATTAACAGGGCTTAGGACCTGGCTGTGTAAGGGTCTGCCTGCCTCATGATAAACTTATTGGGTAATTCAGAAAAGCAGAACAGGCCCATTTGAGGACACCATTACATGCAGAGGCCTGGTTGTTGGGTACATATATTGAAAATAACAGGAGCTACAAGCTTTCTTCCCAGAGGTCCATATTCATGATCAAACATCTTCAGCACTAAGATAATATCATTTGTAGCATAACCAGAGGCATTTGTGTTATTTAGAAGACCAAGTTGTCATAACAATAACAATCATCAGCATTGGTTGTAGATACAAATGAGTGTCATAAGCATATGACACTTACGGCATTTGGGGTTTTTTTGTTTTGTTTTGTTTCGTTTTTTTGCCCGTTCAAAAATTCCTCTCACATTACTTCACGATTTTGCGTGTCATCCTTGCGCAGGGGCCATGCTAATCTTCTCTGTATCGTTCCAATTTTAGTATATGTGCTGCCGAAGCGAGCACAGCACTTACAGCATTTGTTATGTCCAAGATGTTATTCCATTTCTTTTGGCAATGCAGCCAGTGTATATACAACATTGTTGTTGTGGGCTTGTTTGCTTATCATTACTTTCTGAAGTTCTTCTGCCACTGATGTTTTACATTTGCCAATAGATCTAACCATTGTGTTTCCAACACCTCTGCTCTATGCCAAAAGCAGTCTAGCCCTGAAGTTCTGAACTCTGGATCCACCTCCCTTACATTTTATTTTCTCTTCAGGACCTCATAATCTACATTCATAACATTAAAATTACAACCTTGGTTAAGTGTGAGTTTTAAGTGTATACATGCTTGCATTTTACTTCTTTTGTTGTTCCTCTTCCTGTGTTGCCTCAGCCCCCTTTACATTTTAAGCCTTTGAGACAGGGGCTGGTTCTAATGCCTTCACATGTTACCCATCTCAAGCTGTTAGGACACAGAAGGCCACAAATGAAAATAACCAAATAAGCACGGAGTATTTGCTCCTGTATGCAGCAGCCAACAAGAGTAGCCTAATGCATGGATGCATGGATAAGTGGAACAAGGAGTGTGCAGAACAATCCTTCAAGGTCTTGGCAAGGCTGTACCACTATTCCAGATGCCTGACTGGATATGGTTCAGTTATACATTTTTCGAGGGCAGGCCAATATACATCTCCAGGCAGCCATACTCTGGCCTTACCATGGTTCTCTGTTTCTGTTCCATCCAGTTAGCCTTCTTGCTCCTTCTCCTTTTTCCCAATTCTTGACTGTCCTCTGTTGATAACCTTAGCTCCAGGTCCCCAGAAGATTTTCTCATTTGAGACCTACTCTGGAATAATAAGTATGTAAATGTAGAAACAGAAAAGGCTGTCTTATACTGAGTCATACCAGTGATGCATTTCACTCAGAACTGTCTACACTCATTGGCATGGGCTTTCCAGGGAATCAGACAAAGGTCTTTCCCAACTATAGTAAGAAATCCTAGGAACTGAATCTGGCACCTTTTGCATGCAAAGCACACACTCAGTCACTGAACTATAGTCCCTGAACACACTGTCAAGTGTCAGGCCCAAGTTTGCTGGGACTTCTCATTCACACTTTTATACTTGGCTGACTATGACCAAGTACTAACACTAAGAGATCTGAGTGATCTTTAAACAACATCACACACACACCAGCTCCTGATCTTTTCCTTTTCCCATGTTCTTTCTGCTCTTAGAGCAAAAGTGAGAGTAAGAATCACTCCCTGAACTATATTCATTTCCTGACTCCTCATGTCTAGCAATGGTCAAAAGACTGAGGTCTTTGAATACCTCTTCCAAATTCTTCAACTATATTCTCATTCACTTCAACATTATCTAAGATCATTTAATGCAGGAACAGTTGACTAAATAGCCACTTATCATACTCACTGATCCTTTTCTCTCACGTACAATGCTGTCTCATGGGTATCTTTTACAGCTATGTAGACAACTAAATTTTATCCTATAGATGGCTTGCTTGAAAACATCCTTATGGAAAATTTACTTTGTCTGATGACGGTCTTAGAAACTGAACTTCTAATGTGCTGTGTGGTACATATCCGAAAGCCTTTTCCCACATGCAATTCGAAAATGCAACTTATCCTTGCAATATCACAATAAAGCAACGCCAAACTATCCATAGGCTAAAAGTTGCTTATCTGCATCATTGCCTTTATGAAGAAAAAGGACCATTTTCATATGCAGTTCCCTACAACAAAGTCTACATCTGTTACTGAACTAAAGGTGCAATTCTAGGCTGAAGATATGGCAGCTGAAGGTTTTAAGATTCAACAAATATGCTGACACAATAATCAATATGCTGGCAAAGCAGTTAAAATTGGGCAAAACTGTAAGCAGCAGAGGCAAAAGTGAAACACTTGTATGTGTAATCCTATACATCTTCAATCCAGTCACATCCAAATAGCAGAGCATTTTTCGCCCATCCCGTACCTGACACACAAAGTTTCCCTTCTATTTACTTCAATCAAAGGCCAGAAATCTGAAAAGTCAATCTCACATCTATGACTGTCCCAATCACATCACTATGATGGAGCACACAATATGCTGCATCTCCACACCCAGTCACAGAACACACCCCACCAGTATATAAATGTAACATGAGAAGATGTCTGGTCTGATTATATGCATGCCTGGTCTGCACATAACAGAATGGAACATGGATTGCTGTTGAATTGTGAGTTATCAGTACATGTGAATCCTGAACTATGGTTTAGCCATGGCTTGTTAATAGCTTGTTAACCATGAACAAAGGAGGAAGAGAACCCATGTTTTTTTTGTTGAGTTGTGAACTCTAGGTTGTTCATGGTTAATAATCCATGGCTAAACTGTAGCGTAAGATTCCCATGTAATAGCAACCCATAATTCAACAAAAACCCATACCCAACTTGCATACTGTATTGTTAAGTTCAAACCAGTTATAGCTCACTGGTCACCAGCAATTTAAAGTGATGGAAAATATTAGAAAGAACACCTTACACTGAAAGAGTAAACACAAACAACCTGTGTTCAGAACACTTCTAGAAGCTTGATCACACTGTTTATACTTCTCTTCCTAGAACACTAACACTCCTCAGGACTCCAAATACAACATTAAATGCCAAATTCTACTCTACTCCAACTGGAGCTGCCAGGAAAAAGCATTCCACACAAGCAAGCAAGGAAGGGAGAACACATGTTACCGGGTCTAATTCCTACAAATGTATCTCATTTATCCCTCTACCTGTGTTGCCATATGTGAATATTGTATTGCAGCTGAACTGTGTTGTTCAAACACTTTCCCCACACACACACATCCCATAGAAAAGAGCAGTGCTACCCTCAAGTGGAAGCCCTTATTCCCACACAAGTTCTCTGCTGGCAAAGACCAAGCACTCTACTCCAGCTATTGTCACGTCTAACCAAATATTCATAAGAACCGTTGCCTTGTATGGTCCCATCCTGGGTGTACGGAACAGGACAAATGGCCCTAGGAGTAAGAGGTATACATACTCGCAGTTCCTGCACTTTCCCCCCTCCACTCCAGGCTGAAGGCTAAAGCATAAGCACAGCAGAACAATTAGATGGCACCACTCCTTCTGCCTCACTTCTCACAACCATATACTGAGCATCTAGATCCTAAAATGGTGGGCTCCAACTGCCCATTGCTCTCTCTCTCTCTCCTTGCTCACTACAGGCCAGTCACCTATAGATACCCACATGCTGCTCTGGGAAGGCCAAAAACAAGGCCCATTCAATGACCAAAAGCCAGAACAAAGGTGTCCCCAGCTGTAGGCCTGCCAGGTTCTTAACCTCATTATACCGGGGGGGGGGGGGGGCACCCTTACCAGCTATGCAACACACAGTTATGCAGGAGGTTAAGGGATTCCTAACATGGAGCTGCTGCCATAAGGGACACATCTGCTACCTGGCTGTCTATAAGCCACTGTCCAAAGCATAGGAGCCTGCTAGAGTAGCCACTTGGCAACCCCACATATGTCTCTTTCAGAATCCAATTCATCCTGGATATCAAACAATAAGGCCTTTGCCTGCACAAAGGTGTGGTTTCTTTGTCATATGGATTGTCCCTGGATTCCCAGCTGGCCTTGGGGTAGGCAAAGGCAGGGGATAGACAGCTTAAGTGGCAGTGCTGTCTCTATTCAATCAGGAACCAACCATGATGAGGAAAGCCTCTTGGGATACACAAGTGGGATTGTTTTTGTAGCCAGGTTGTGTGAGGCAACTGGACACAGAGCGGATGAGGAGCAAGGAAGAGAAAAGAGTAAGACAGAGAGGCAATGAGCAAGACAAAATAGGTAGACTGGCCACAAGGGGTGTGCAAAGAGTGGTCAGTCATAAAGATCGGTCCTGCAACTGTTACTGTGGCTCCACTGATTCCGCATCCTACCCCCTGCCTTTGAGTGGTTGGCAAAATAGTCTTTCACTCCTAGGGCAGGTCTTGAACCTTTGTTCACAGGGAGCATTCCGTGTGTTCTATGCAGGAACCCTGTCCAAGAAAGTTATGTAGATACTATGCTATCTTTCCCCTCTTTGTACATTGTGTTCCTTAGCAGTTGTTCTGAAAAGCACAAGACCCTTGCCTGGAGCACTACCTGAAGACTGGCAGAAGGAAGGTTACCACTGGTTGCATCCCAAGGCTAATGGCGTGGGATATGGTACCATTGTACCATCTTGCATTCTGCGTGAGGATGCAGCAGTCTGCACGGTTCCTCTCTGCCTGACTAGCATGTGGATGTTTCGCCAGCACAGTCCCTGACTAGTGGACACAGGTGACGTTTCCAGGGACACAGGAGTGTGCCTACCATTTGGATGCTGTTTTCGTATTTTCTGGCAGCAGTTCCCCCCTCCACTCCCAGACGGCTCACACAGGGGATAAGCCATGCAGTTTTGGCATAATGTTGCCATAGGGTTGCACTGTACCTTCCGAAAAATGTTATCCAACTGGTTACATATGTTATATTGCTCAAGAGGACAGGGTCAAGCATCGCCATTTGTTTCTAGTACATCTGCACTCCTTGTGCCAATTCTATCACATCTCTGTGTCTCCTTCTTTTTAAAGTTAATTCACTGGAAATCAATATGCCTCACTTACATCCATGTTTTATTGCACTTCTACGAGCAAAAAAGATTTATTATGACTTTTTAAAATGAAGGTTTTCATTGCTGCATTTGTCTGCTTCTTTTACAGGTTTATCCTTTTACTCCCACCATTGGTTTTTAATAGCAATGTATATTATAAGACAATTATAGCAACAAAAATATTGGAAGTAATTCAAGGATATAGCATCCTTAATAAGGTGATAATAAGGGTAATACATTTGGTTCTGGGCCATTTTTTAAAAGAAAAATCTCTCTGGATAGAAGTCTGGATTTTTTAAAAAATGACAGCATTCTTAAAATCACTCAGAATGTAAAACATCTGATATGTATGAAAGATGAACTGTTTCTGGCACAGCAAGCAGCTCAGAATTCACAACTTAGGATAACAACCTAGGACAGATAAACCTCTTTTTGTAAGATGGTGCCTGAATTAGCATGACATTGAAATCTAGACACAGAACATATTTCCAAGACAAAACTCCGTACAACTAGTAGGAGGTTAATATAACAGGCAACGCAAGTGTTGAAACTACAGAGCTGCTCTGCAGAAAGCAGCATCTGTCTACTTATGATCTTAAAATAAAGATCCTAATCTTCAGTGAAGCACTTCTGTAGACCTTTTAGCTTTGGCCAGCTATTTTACTGCACATTAAACTCTGAGAAGTATATTTCCTAGGAATTTAATCTTTATTGAATCATTTACAACAGAAGTGTGAAAGTGCTATATTGTGGCTCAACTATAAAGTGGACATTCAAATGTCTAGTTTTATTTTTATTTTTTCAGACTTTAACTTGGTACCTTCAGTAAATCAACTGAGGCCTCATGCAAAGTTATCCAAGACTGATATACACCACTTAAAATTGATTTTTACCAATGCCTCATAGGATGAACCCAGTAATTAGAACACTGTTACTAGTCCAGCCTATTTCTGAACATACATACTGTAAAACTCCGGGAAATCCGTTAATATTAATATTTCCGCTAATTCCCTTTTTATGTGTTATGTCAATATAATCAGAAAGCAATTTAATACTCGATGAATGACTACATTACTTTAATTTGCATACATAAATATCTCAGTTAAAAATTAAATGGGGGATATGAAAATAATGGATAAAATAAGGGATAAACAGTATCTGTGGTAAAGTAAGTAAAATTTATTTATGGGATGTTTAACAGGTGGGATTTTATTGTTTAGTCTGTCTGTCCGTCCTTCCTTCTCAACAGTGGATTTATGCTAATTGGGAACTAGATGGATGTTTCCAAACATCATCAGAAAAAACACCTTGTAAGACCTATTGTAATTTAAAAGCTTTGGTAAGTGGTTTAGTTTTTCTCAGGTATTATTTTAAAGTTCCCACAATGAAAACAAATTGTAATGGTTATTTGAGATAACTACAGAGAATGAAAAATGTTTTGGCAGATACTATGTTCTAACTGAACTTTTAAATACAAAGACATGCAGTGAATTATGGTCCTAAAAGCATTTACTGGAAAATTGACCATTCTGGATAGAATATTTTGACATTCTTTTCTATGCTAAACATTTGTGACTGCGTATTAATGAACCACATGAATATTTTGAAAAGAAGCTGACAGGACATCCTAAGCAGGCTTCCAAGGACATCAGTCCCAATGAATTCAGTGGGAATTAATAGTGCATAAATATGTTTAGGAAGAAGTTGGAAAAGGCCCAATCCATAACTGGATCTAAAAGTGAATGAGATATTCTATGATGCCATTTAATTTCCTAGAACCGTACTATTATACGGAAAAGCATAAAAGCAAACCTCTAAAGATTCAGTGCAAGACTTTCTTCTTTTT
This sequence comes from Varanus komodoensis, assembly GCF_004798865.1. Classification (NCBI taxonomy): domain Eukaryota; kingdom Metazoa; phylum Chordata; class Lepidosauria; order Squamata; family Varanidae; genus Varanus; species Varanus komodoensis. Next base: position 15,897,351 of record NW_025335349.1, on the reverse strand, counting down.
TCATCCTATAACTTCATCAACAGTTGACCACCAACAGAAAAACAGACTTTCCCAGCTAGAAATAGAGTGTCTTTGCATGTCTGCATGCTGTGAGTATGTGTTTAAAAGATGCTTTTCAAACTTTAGCTTCTACGCTCTTTTTTCTTAGCAGTAACATTTTCTGAGCCAATAGTTAAAGAACAGTCAAGAGAATATCAGGCTAATCACTCCAGTCAGAACATCCCCAACAAATACTCCCACTTAAATGAGATTTTTCTACACTGCGGAACTAATCATAAAATTACACAGTCTAGTTCATCTAAGTAGCTGATTGTTACTTTCCATTTATAAATATAGCTGATCTTGATCATTTTGGTTGCATTACTTTTTCTTTCCTTCTTTCTTTGATTAATCACTCCTGATTTTCTTCTGGGTATAATTAGATGGTTCTCAATTACCTCATAAGAGGTGTGGCACTTCAGAACAGACCAAGTCATCAAGCCAGTTTCTGAACTTAAGCATTTTTTAAATGTCCACCAAAAGAAGAGAAGATTGGGAGATAATAAAATAATTTGAATGAGTTGATAAAATTATGAAATCGCGTATAATTAAAAGTGAACCCACCTACAAAATGGCTTTACACTGAAAGCTTATACATACCTACCCAGAAGTAATTGACATGTAGTTTACCAGCACCTGTTCCCAGGTATACAAGATTGCAGCATTTATATAGTTTACTTTTGTATTATAGCATCATTTTTCAGTATAGAAACACTGAGAGCTTTGTCATAAATCATTAACTTTACTACGCAAACAACTGTGGCAGTTGCTTCTGGTCAACTCTAGGCTACAACCCTATCTACACCTGGTCCACTTTGAACTTAATGGGATTTGCTTTTGAGCAGACATGTATAAAATTAAACTGCTAGTTTTATAAGAGAAGTATACTCAAATTTTACAAAGACACAGAAAACTAAATGCTAAATTTAATTTTCTGTACTACTGACATAATACTGAATAATTTACTACAGTGTAAATAAGCCCTTATCTTAAACAGAGATCCTTGCCTAATATCAGCAATGTCATATCTTTACAGATTCTGAGTTTTGGCAGGGCATATCATTAGAAAGTAATTTTAATAATTCAATTATTTTTTTAATTCTTACATCACCTTTTAAAATTCAGTATGTCCTGCTGTTTAGGCATGAAAGAAGCATTATTTTATAAGATGGCAACAAATCACAGGTGAGGTGGCAAAAAATCATTGTAGAGAGGGCAACCATTTCACCCACATTGCTTAATTCGTTGTTGGCTGCATGCTGAATTACTTTACAGCTGTTACAGACTGCATACAATACTATCACTAATATTGCACCTTGAAAAAAGTATCTTACTGATACTGTACCAATGGTATTAGTGGAAACTCAGCTGTCCCCTGAAGATCTGACCCTTGAAACTCAGGGTAAAGAGATCCATCATAATGGATTTCCAGCCAGCATAAAACTCCAAAATCTAAATTCAAATCCAAGCTATCTCCATTCCAATATTGTGGAAGTTGTGACAATTTTTTGTGACTCTTAAACTTTTTAATTGAAAATTATGTTCCTCTTTTTCCATTTGCTGTCCTTGGATATTAAACTTCCATGTCTTTCAATGAGAAGCATCAACTAAAATGCAAGAGCTTTTACAGTACAATTCTAAGCATGTTTACTCAGGAATAAGTTCCTTTGTGCTCGACAGGGCACCTCATAGCAAAGGTGTCGAGGATTGTAGCCTTACTGTTAATAATATTGTATTATAAGTGCATACAATAAGTACCTATTGGACAATATTCAACATTTGTCTAATGTAAAAGTTAAATATTACTTGGATGCATAGACAGGCCCAAACGTAAATAAACCTGTCTGAAGCTAAACTTCACTCTGTAATATTGTGGTAGAATTTCTTGTTTCAGTTTTTATCCTATCCAGTTTTATAAGCACAAACCATAATGATTGGATTTGTATGGACTTTTCTTTTTATAATGGGTACTGAATGTTTTCCACACTTGTAACGGGCTATTAAAAGTTAACACACAAAGCAAAAGAAAACGGTAAGCCAGTGCCCCACCTTGTGGGAACCCAGAATTCCCTGCCACTGCACAGAAAACGACCTTTACGTCCTTCAGACTTGCCTAACAGACCCCATCATCTATCGCAAAAGCCAAATCATCTGATCCTAAACTAACTGTCAACTGCTTGTGATGGTGAGGAAGCCAGACATCAATCAATCAGTTTTTATCAGAGGTGCTCTTCGTTTTTGCTGTTGTGCTCCATCTTATCATCTGACCCAGTTGTAGGCCTGACTTCAGATGCTTAAAGAACTTGATGGCAAAATATGCATTTGTCTGTCCAAGATGCACACTGTTAAAAGAATGGACATATATTTTAGAAATTCACTGTTTTAAAATGTCCTTCCACTATATCAAAAGATTCAAGTTTGAATTGTACTCTCTTGCAATCCTGTGTAGATTTTAGAAGTAACAATCCAAATGGGCTTGCTAAATTTATTACATATTCTGATCTATGTATCTGTGTAACACAAGTAGAAAAGTTACCTTTAATGGTGTACATATTCAGGTGTGTGTGTGTATAAATCATGCAACAAATTCTCATTACCAGTTCTTGCTCTTATAAATACTATTGCAACACATGAAACAATTCACAGGCATGAACATTCATTGTGTCTAAATCAACCACAATTAACTTTCCCTTGTTTGTTAAACTGTAAACAGTAAAAGTTATGTTTACTGCTCAAAAGCAACTCAGGCTGCAGTTCTATACGCACTTGCCAAGGAGGGTTGAACATACCTATTTAATACACTGGGCCTTACTTTTGAACAAAAATGCATAGGATTACACTGAAAATGACCTTCAATGTTTGAGCAAATGTGCATAGGATTACATCATAAGGCTACAATCCAATGCACACTCCCTGGGACAAAATCCCATTAAACTCTATCAAAATTATTTCTTAGTAGATGCGTACAGTGTTTCTTACAGTGTTAAGAAATTCATTTTTTAAAAAAATAGCATTATACTTGTGCAGGAAAATATAAAAGGTACAGTAAAAATCAGTGTGTGTGTGTGTGTGTGTGTGTGTGTGTGTTCCAGCAATGAAGCAGCAGACTTTGGACAAAATCAGGAGGAAGAGAAAAATAACAGTTTCAAACAAACAAACCAAGGAAGACTCCTCCCAAATTTTGGATCCACCCTTTTCATGTTAGATCCAATGGGCATTGTGGCCTTAGTTTAATGGGTTCAAGACTATGCCCCTAAAGAGTTTCATCAGTTTGGACAGGCTACTGGCACTGAAAGTAAAATAATGCAAGACAGAAAAATTGGCTATGTGTATCTTGCTGATGCTTCAGGTGAAAGTTCAGTTTCAGAGATGAAAGTAAAATATAAGCATCATATTTGAAAAGCAAAATAAATAATATAAGCACAGTAAAAAGAAAAAGAAAGTGAGAAAAAACAAAGATGGATCAACAAACATATTTGAATTGTAAACATAAGTTTTCAAGTATTATGTTTTCCCTTCGATACTGAACCCTATCAGGTATATAATTCTGGCTTCGGTTATATTGTTAGTAATGCCAAACTGAATCACCAGTATGAATTCTTATCCATTAATCTTACTAAAGATAGACTACCACATATAAAATAGATTGAAATAAAGCATTATGTCCCTGGTAATTAATTCAGTTCACTATCAGTGCATAAACAAACAAGTTATTATTTGTTTCAATATCTTTACGGGGGGGGGGTCTTACCTTGTTTTTAGCCTGTTTTTAATCAGCATAATATTCTGGATTGCTTAAAATTTAGGTCCAAATATTAATGCACATACTGCTACATGAGACTATATATCCATTACAAGGTGTCTACTTACATGGGTAAAAGAAACAACACATATACCTACAACATACAAGAATATACCACACCCAATAATAAGTAACAAACTATCTAAACTGTAGTGGTAACATAAAATGTGCATATGGCACAACTTAGTATATTTCTAAAAAAGGTAGTCTGAAATTTATTAGTCAGCAGTTTAGCTAGGAGGAGGAGAGGTGACACCTGATTTTAATATAGTTGTTACAGGAAGAGAGATTATAAAAGTAGAATAAGAACTCTGACAAGACAGCTTTTTAACTTCCCTCTCTCCACTTCTGTATTTGAAATGCAAAGACTAATTCAAAACAACTTGTGACACAACTTATATCAGCTAATCACAGCCTCCAAAAGCTCAGGACATCATTCTTACTCATCAATTTAATTATTCCACATAATGTTCGAGAAGAGTTCAGCATAATTTCATACAGCTATACACCTGTACTGTTCCAAATATCTCATAAGTAATCGTATTTCATAGTGCAAACATATAACCAATTTAGTATTCCTTTCTGTTAACATAAGAAGCCATGTTACATTAAAGTATAAAAAACTAAATATATAGTATATGTCTACTGACAGAAGAGAGCAAACCAGTCAAAGAGACTTTCCTCCACAGTGGGCTATTATTAACACACACACAATTTTATTTTCATATCTAACTATAAATAACTTGGTCTGAAACATATTAAGTGGTGACTCCTTCCCTATATCCCTTGCTAGATTCAGTAAGTTTCAATGGTAAGGAAAAAATAAGATTTGATGGTAATTTACACTGTTAGAGAACAATCTGCTGCTGACAGTTTGCTAAAGTGTGTGCCCAAGCTTCTTCCCTAAACAAGATTTGACCTACATTAACTATTTGAGCTGACTGGGTGGAGTTATATTTTTATTTTAATATAAAAGAAGGACCGGGATTACTTTCGCTACAGTGTCTAGCACACTGCAAAGTAACCAAAGAAAAAAGCTAATGGCAAGTTTCTAACCTTGAAGAAATTGAAAGTTTCCTTTCCTTTAATTACTCCCCAACATAAAAGTGTTATCTCAGCTGCCTGAAGAAGAGGCGATTGCACCACAAGACCAGAATCTGTTCTACACAAATGACTGGAAGAGGTGGGACATTTGGCCAGTATATTGTTAGGGGTTTTATTTTTGCTGTATTTTGAATTGATAACTTCAACATCTTATCAGGTGCTTTTTTCCAATGCAAATCTATACATTACTTCCTGAAGTTATTTTACTAGAAAAACACTAAGCTTTTTTTACATATTAACTTCTAAACAATTTAAATCCTCCACAAGGCGGTGGGGTAATCAAATTCGTTTCAGCCATCCATAGCTGCTACTAAATCATAATAGTAATATATTTTCAAAGCATTGGCTAAAACTAAATACTCAATGACGAGATGTCAGTATCGAGAAGTTAGTCAATCGGCAGTATAAGCATGGTGATCTTTACATACATCCATGGAAGTTTTACTTTCTGAATAGATAGATCAATCGATCAATCCAGAAGTACAAAATGAAGGATTCTACCAATGAGGCTATATTCCTTACTGATGAGACAAGCAAAACACAGTATTTATAACTGCAATCAGAAATCATTATGTTATTAACAATCTTAGGAACATTGGGATACCCGTATGAACAAGTAACTGTGCTAATACTGCATGTTTTTCCAAACAAGGCTACCCATATTAAGATTGGATGATGTTTAGCACTTCCAACAGATTGAGTTCTATGTCTCAACAAAGTGATGCATTTGTATGTCAATATTTCAACAAAGTGCTGCATATATGAACACCAATGCCCTGGAGAAATTTTCAACTGAGCTATACATCAATGTTTTATTAAAGTGGGTTGCAACAAAGTGGAATTCATATTTTGTTTTTACAGGCTCATGAAATACTTTTATCAGTTCAGCAATCTCCAAGGGTACACCTAACTGATTCAACTGTATTATTCAGATTTTTCTCCTTGCATGTCATCATTCCATGAGTATTAGGAAAACTGTTTTCATTGTCATCTTTAAGGTTTTTAAAATAGAATTATACCAGACAGTGTCTAATAAACACTTCCCCATTCTACCCGACACAGTCAAGACTATACTGATTTTTGTTTTAAAACCAAATACCACATTTTCAGGATTTCTGTATAAAATAATAAATTCCTGTCTTATTAAAATAAAAGGCAATGAAATTAACACCATAACATTCTAGGCATGTTTGTCAAATGCACAAATTACTGAGCCTGAAATAATCCAAATGGCACAATTCTCCTTCTTCCCCCCTTGTGTCATCTCAGAAAGACAATCTGACAGTAATAGCATGACACCCTCTCGGACATACCTCTGGGCATTAATATTTAAATCTTTCCTATCCCTTGTGATTGAAATTCAGCCTCTATTCACAAACAAAAACTAAATCAATGTTCTTAGAGTTCAAACTAGATCCCTAAACAGTTTGCCACTCTCCATGCACAGATAAGATAAACTTTCTTTGACCCAAGAGATGAAGTTGCCATGACGATCAGAGAGTCTACTTTCTATATTGATATTTGCTGATGTAACAACAAATAGAACCAGATCCTAGGACTGATAATGGTGATTAATTAATACTAATATTGATCCTTACAAGCAAGAGACAAGGCTATTAACTTGAAGCCTGAAAAGTCAATTGTTACCTGTGGCAGAGATACCAGTGACTGATTCTGAAACATAATAAACAAATGGGCTAGATTTATGCTAATACCTTTAAAGAGACCATGTCTCTGTTTCAGCCATGGCGTTTCCACATTCAAATCCATTCATTTAATTGCATCTGCTTCCTCACAACCATAAACAAAAGTAAGCCTCCAGACAGAAAGAAGAAGCTGTTTAAATAATATGTATGGATTCCAATCCATTACCTTTTTAAATCTAATTTCTGAAGTTCATCACTGTAGATGTTAAAAAGACAGATATCCAAGCATGTTAATTGTTTGTTTCAAGGCATCACAAACAGGTTCAAAATGCCTTGTGCAGTCCCTAGTTAGATTTTCATATGAATTCACCTACAGCTGATACAAAGCTATGAATGAAAGCCTAAGCATGGAATTCATCCAAATGACTTCTCCAAATAAGAAAGAAATATTAGTGTTGTCAATTCTTGGTACAATAGCACTGCTCATGTTTAGTTTACTAGCTGTATTTTTAATTAAAAATCAATATATGTTTACTGGTCCCATACCTACTCACATAGGTAGGCATTAGACCTAGCTGAGAATCCTATTAAACTTATTAAAGCCAGTATGAATGGGGAAAGTATCCTCCACAGTTTGAAAAGCCCAATGTGTATTTTAAATATTTTTAATGAAAGAACAGGCATGTTATAACTAAAATTAAGTACTTTTAACCTCCATTTATTTCTGTGGGAGAAATGTAACCACTTACAGCATTCTCCCACTGAATGACATGGAACTTTCAGGTGTTAAGTTTGACGGTTTTCTATATTGTACTATACAGATTTTTAAAAATCAATTATGCTCTGCTATTTGTTCATCTTGTTTCTTCACATAAGTTTCCTTATTGGTATACTAACCACCATTTTTGTAAGTCCATTTATATTTAAAGGAAAATTATAGGTACTACAAATAGTTGAGTCTCCTTTCTCCTCTCTTCTTTCCCGTGAGATCTGTATGAATCTCTGCATGAAATACTTCATATCTACCAAAACTATGAATTAGCATAGAGTAAAATGCAGAAGCAAATTACTTCACTGTTTTACTCTTCCTCACAGCTAAGTCATGTCTTATCATATTTATATTTCTCTAGTGCTTTTCTTGAACCTTATGACTTCTACCTTTTGTATGTATCTTACAAGGTACAGATCATTTATTTTCACAAAATTAATGCTTTCTTCTCTAAAGGCCAAAATCACCATGCATTGTTTATGCCCAAACATATGGGCAGCTGCTTACCTAAGTTCTTTTGATAGAAGAAAAGCTTTCAGATTATTAGCTTTACATGATATACAGCTGATATATAATACAAAGTATAAAGTCATTTAATTGGCAAAGTATACCTAACTTATTGAAGATTTCTGGGTGACAAGCTTGAAAGATTTATACCTTCTGAAATTTAGCACTTCTCTAAATTTAGAATACCACTTTGAAATCCCATTTCTCAGTTTGAATATGAGTATTGTACCTAAACATGTGCACAAATTCATACACACGTTTCATTCAAATTACATAATACACTTTTTTTGTTTTTTGACCCAAGTATCTTGGAACTTTCATTAAAATGCAGTTGCTTATGAAACAAAGGTATGTGTAATCTTTTTGTATTCAATATCCATCTAAACACAATTCTAACATTTTCCCCTAATTATTAATTTATCTAATTGTGACAACTTCTGGAAAGTTGCTTATAATTCTTTAATAATGTTATCCCAGCAAGATGTAGTCTACTGCAGTGAAAACAGACTTATTGTTTTCTTTCTGCAACATATGCTACACGTTTAGGACATTTCTCAGTATCTCCACTAGAAGGCAAGAATGTAAAAGCAGAATTGCAACATATTAGGCAATACAATGTTAGAGCCCCCCAAAACTGTGTTATTGATGCATTCAAAATAATACTTTGGCTAAAATCAGAAACTAGCCAATTGTTTTTCTTTAGAGATAGAAACTAACATGAGTCTGCGGCAGATTAAATGTTTAAATCATTGGTAATCTACCGCTCCTGAGCTACCAAAATGCTACTGCACTTTTTCAGTTCTTCCTTAAGCAATAGCTGTATCCACTAATGACATTATTGATATTATAATAGGCTATTTAGAATCGAAACTGTTTAAAAATAATAGCGCTTATGTGAAAATATCATGGATCAATAATTAGCTATACAAACTGTTCTGATTAAAATATTGATATATAGCCTCTTTATTAGTCTTATTACAAGACAAGCTCATTTATTTATATTTTCAAGCTATCTTTGTGTTTTTTTTTTAAACATGATACTGGAATGGCTTCTTTCCAAATCCTCATGCTTTTATTTAAGTGCATTAACTCACTTGGAATAGGACTTCACGGTTATGCAGGAAAAAATAAGCACTGCATATTAATTCAAACTTCTGTGCAAAGCCTAGTACAGAGTTTTAAAACCAGATTTCTCTTGGCAATAACAAACTTTGAAAATATGTAAATAGCATACCTAATTTTCAGCTACTCTCTTAATGTCAAAGCATGTCTGAAAACTGCTTTGTCATTCCTCCTGTAATCAAGATTTTCACCTTAAAATGTTAGCACCCTACAACGAATATTACAAAAGAAGCCGAAAGTTCTATCTGGAAGCGCTCTGTTAGTCTCTGAAATAAATGTGTTCTCTAAATCTTTGTTACACCATAACCATTTTTGAAACATCTTTTAATGGCTTCCTATTTTCTTCAAGTATTTAGGACAGCAGTGTTTTATTTACAAAACAAGTAAGTTTAAATAAGCATGAAAATAAGTGGAAACAATCTTCTTCCCTCACCCTAGTCTTCAAGCCACTGTAACTAAGTGTGACTGAAATCTGTAGGCATACTGTCCAGAAAATACAATGCAAGACCCCAGACAACTGCAACAAAAAAGATGATGATAATAATAGTAATGAAACTGCACAACCATCACATCTGCTAATCATAAAGAAATGCACTTGGTTTAAAAAAATCATTTATGTCACAAATTTTGCATCGCAGCCACAGAATGGAGAACAATCTGGACAATTTATTGGCATATTGGCAGGAGGTGATAAGGCTAAAAACAACAACAGCTAGCAGCTGGTGCAGAGAGATGGGCTGATAACATTGATATGGGGGCTCCCACACAAAACACCTCCTTCCCTATCAGTGCTTTTTATCAAACTAGGATTACAATAATAGCTTATGAGAGTGGGCTTCTCTTTTTTTTCTTTTTTTTCCTTTTTTGAGGAGTGGCAGAAAATATAGACTTGGAAAAGGAGAAAAAAATCTGAATTTTTGGACAAAACATGGAGAAAAATACATAATTTATCACTGTATTATCAGGAAATCCAGGCAGCCTAATCAAGGAGCACTGAGTGACTATTTTTTGCCTTATCGTCCAAAGTGGTGGAAACGGAGAAGGAATTATCAGGCTTCTGCAGATTGCTGGGCTGGAATTTTAATGGTAATAATCGGGTTTCTGATGGTATATCTTCTCCGCTTATCTTTCCCATTATCTCCCCTTATCTGGCCAGTCATCAGAGCAAATTAATGGTGCTCTTTCAGTGTCGCCTTTTTATCGCTGCCCAGAGAGCACCCAAGGGGAAAGAATAAGCAAAATATTAAAATACTGCATAAATCACAATTTTAGATAGCAGGAAACTGTATGCAGTAAAAGAAGGGGAAAACTGTGCCCAACAACCTTTTTGTCCTTTGAATTGACTGTCTTTGGAGTTTCTTACTCTTCCTCCTTGTCAAATAGCTTCTAAATTGTGCATGCTTTATCAGCAAGAGTCCTCTTTGCAAATTGGGGACATCTCATACTTAAAAGTAGTGTTCTAGTCTGTCTACTGGTGATCCTATTATTTTAACTGTCAACTCTGATAGTCACACTAGGGGTTGTTTGAGTGAGAGGGAGGGGGAGGGAGGGAGGAGAGAGAGAGAGAGATGTGCTCAGTATACTATCTGGACTTATTTAAATATGTAGATCAGACTTAAGAAATATAATGCCTATGTTTCATTAAAGTTCATATTTTTCTCAGACCACAGTTAAGGCTGACCAAATGTTAGAAGAACTCTCATTCTACAGAACCCAGTCTGGGCCACAATTACTTTTCAGCTATTTCAAACATCCCACAAATAAACTGAACTGTGTGTGTTATGGAGAATATAATGCCCCCCCCCCTCCATCTCCTGAAGATGGTGTCTTATCTTGGGTGAACTAGTAAATCTGAATAGCTAAAAATGCTATCCCTCCCCCAAGTTCTCAGCAATTACAAGTGCTCATCCTGACCAGAATATAGTGTAGTCATATACTCCCATAAAGTGTTGCATCTGCACACTCTTCTGCAGAGAAATGGACATGTATAAACAGTGGGTTTGTTTTTTTCTAGTTAATATACCTTACTATGTGGGAAACCCACAAAAACAGCTTGTGACCCATCACAGAATTCAATATCCTCAATTAGTACAAAAGCTTTTATCTGACATTATAAGGTGGGCATAAAAACATTTAACAGTTAAATTAGGAGATAACAAAGTATGAAAAAATAGAATGAGATGGTCTCTGCACCATGCAATCAATTAATGTTAATTATTTATTAACAATCAAGTCACCATTCTCTATGTGCAATAGAAAGCCTTTCCAACTAGTAATATTCTCAGCTGCATCCTCTGAAGTGAACTGGAATGTTCTTAGGTTGAACCAAAATATTAGGCATCTAACATGTTAAGATGTACAAAGGCTATATAAAAACCCGGAGAGTTAAAAGTATATTTTAAAAATCAACTAGTTTAAAAGGCACAGAACTGAGGGTTACCGCATGTCACTGCACATTAAGTTTGTCTAAGTGCACTTTACCAAAAAGTGAGTGTCAGACATTTTTTATGGAGGAGCATCATTCTTTCTTTAAACCTGAAAAGTATTATCTCTCCTGCCAAGTCAATTAATTCATACTGTGATTGCTGTGAAAAAGGAGCTATTATTATACGTGTCTTCCAAAAGCTGAAAGTGAAAAAAGACAAAAATGCTATTTAAAGAGTAGCAAGTCACATGACATTGTGTTTCAAAGGCATTTGGGGTGCCAGCCAGTCCACTCAAAGTTAGAGGGATGCTGCTGCGAGCTTTTAGAAAGAGATCTCTTCTTAACCTTTGAAAACATCCAGTGCTACTTCCAGTGCCTTGCATGAAGAAGAAGAAAAATCTTAAGAGCTCCTAAAAGTTTAGGAAGTTGACATCACAAGAGAATGCGCCCGATTTTGTCCCAGACTCGGGGGAGGGGGGAGGGAAAGTGATTACAAAGCGAATGATTATTCAGCCACCAGCGACACCTCCTCCGTGCGCCTTTTTTCTAATAAGAAGTTGCAATTATCGACTGGGCGAGTCCTAAAGATCCACGCATGCCACCGCTTCGCACGAGAAGCGATCGGCTCGCTGGAAAGAGTTTGCCCGGCTTCGTCTCTTCGCAAAGACGTGGATGTTATTTTTGCTCTTTGTTTTCTTTTGTTTTGCCAGAGACGGGCCGCTGGCTCGTCCGCCGGGCACTGCGACAGCACGCTTCCCCAGGCGACGGGATGGCTGCTTTGGCCTCCACAAGCAGGAGGGAGACGCGCTCCCGCGAAGCGCCCTCTTGCTGGGGAGGGAGGGTGGCGGGCGGGCGGGCTGGCTGGGTGCGCGGCGCGGCGCGGCGGCGCAGGGGGCAGCGCGGCCCTCCACGCGCGCCCGTCCGCGCGAAGGCGCAGCTCCTCGCGAGCCCCGCTCCACGCGCCGCCCGCAAGCTGCCGCCGCCGCCGCAGCTGGGATCGCCACCGGCGTGCCCGCCCAGCCGCACTTCCAGAAGGGGGAAAAAGTTCCCGAGGGGAGGGGAGGGGAGGAAGCAACCCCTTTCTCTTTCCTCTCCCCTCCGCCCGTCCAACAACTCACTCCGCGCTCTAAGTCCAATGCCAACTTTTCTGTAGAGAAAACGGCCCTGCCGTGAGAACGAGAAGCAGCCGGTTTCCTCCCTTTCTCTATCTTTCATGGCCATGGGGCGAGGGGGAGCGGGCAGGCACAGCCCTCCGAAGGCAAGCTGCTCCCGCGAAACTCCGAGCGAGGCGCCGGCACTTCTGCCGCTGCACGACCTCCCCCTGTTACCGTTCTTATTAGCCACGCTTCTTGGCGGAGGGGGGATCGCTCGTCCCCCTGCCCCCCTTCCCTCTTCGCAAACTTACGTTTGATCTGCCTGGGCTTGCTCTGTTTTCTTCGGGACATGCTGCTCGGCCAGATGCTGCTGCCGCCGCCGCCGCCGCCGCTCCTGCTTCAGGTGCACTGAGAGTGTGAAAGGGGGTGCAAGGTAAGTAGGTACGGGGCGGGGCGGGGCGGGGGGAGAAGAAGAGGAAAGGCGAGGGGGAAAGAGCGAGAGGGAGAGAGCGCAGAGGGAGAGAGAGAGAGAGAAGCGAGTCAGCGTGCCCGGTCCATAGACAGGCGCTGACGGGGGATGACAGCGAGAGAGAAGCCGAGCGGGGCTAGGCGGCGGGCGGGCGCGCGCGCGCGCGAGCGACTCCGTGCGCGCGGGAGGGGGCGAGCGAAAGACGGCCAGCGAGAGGGATGAGCGCAATCCGGGGGGGGGCGTTAAGGGGGAGTTGCGAGTGGGATGGAAAGAACGAGGGAGAAGAGCAGAAAGAGGGAGGGAGCAGGAAGGAGGGAGAAGGGGGAGGGGAGGCAGGGAGCGCGCGTGGCTCTCGCTCGCCTCGGTGGCTCGCGCTTTGCCTGTGCAGATGCTGCCGCCGCTGTCCCTCCGCGAGCAGCGCGCCCCCAGGCTGGCCGGCTGCGCCAGGCGGGGAAAGAGCAGGAGCAGAGCCCGTCGATCCGAGCGAAGGCCTATCTGGTCCAGCGTCCCGTTGCCCACCGTGGCCGGCCAGATGCAAGAGCCTCTCTCCGGGGCGCGCGCAGAGGCCTCCGGGAGCACGCAGTAGCCACGCGTGGCTAGTGGCCTCGCCAGTCGGGGCCACGGGCGGAGGGGGCGGGGGAGGGGACGGGGAAAGGGCTGCGGGGAGGGGCTTGGCGCGGCGCGGATGGGTTTCGTCCCTCCGGGCTGGACGGGCGACTGGCAGGCGCTGCCCTCGCCTCGCGGCACGCGCGTCTCGCAAGAGTTTGCAAGAAGGCGCTCCGCGCCGGAGCCGCGTCCCAGCTGCTGCGGCTGGGCAGGGCAGGGCCGGGCCGGGCCGGGCACGCCGCACTTTCTCCTCCTCCTCACCCCCCTCCCCGCACCTACTCTGGGACTGAGCCGCTTCCAAGTTTAAGAAAAATAAATATCCCACGCCCGCAAGTGTGACTCTTTAGAACTAAGGGACGGCGCGCACTGCCCTGAAGTTACGCGGAGCTTGGAATACGAGCAGATTTTCACGCCGCAAAGTGGCTTTGAGCGATGCCCCTGATGCTCCCCGGGGACTGCAAGACAGAGTGTGCCTACGGGGGAGTCGGGGCTGCTCAAACACACACGGGCGCGTTCATTCCGGACGATGCAGGCTCAGCCTTCACCTTGCATCGCCAGAAAGGCTAACATCGTTTTTCCAGCTCGTGCCTCTAACGGTTTTCTCCATCCCGTGATACTTCCCCCTAACAGTGCTTAGCATTCCGCGCGTGTAAACAGCGGAGTAAGCCCCGCACAATTCAGGGGAAAGGGCAGTCTCTCTTCCATCCTCCCAACACTTTTGAGAAATCCTCTACTGGAGATGCACATATTGGGAGATGTGAGAGGATTAAATTCTGTTTATATTCTGAGTTTTCTCGTACAGGCATTAAAGGCAATCGTTATTTTGCTTGCTTGTTCAACAAATCTAAGTGTTATAAATGATTAGAAAGACAAATCCTTGACCAAGGCCATCTCAGTCAAAATAAGACCCAAAAAGGAGGAGGGCAGAAAGGGAGACTTCTTTTTCCAGCCACAGGTGGCTTCAGGAGTTAACTCATCACCCCTCTGTGGATCTGAAAGCATTTGGCTTCATATTAGTTGAAGGTGGGCATCTAGGTTCCAGGGTTGATCCTTCTGCAAGAGGAGAAGAGGGCAGAAGCAGTTCCAGGTGACCACAGAGGATAGCTGATAGTTGCCAGCTATCACTGGAACAAGAATGGGGTGCTCATTTCATCTCCTCTACACACCTTTAATCTTCTACCAAAGTCCAGAAAGATGCATTGCAATATATATGCTTCCTTCCACCCACAGCTTACCCATCCCGATGAATTTATTTATTTTAAATGTTCCTTGGCTGCCCTTCATCCAGAAGTCTGAATAAAATGTTATGCATTATGATAGTTTTCTAGAATACTGAGCTGACCCCATGATTCTAGAATCTAGAACTCATCACTATGTGGACAAAGGTCCCAGATGCTCCAAGTATTTATTGTGCTTTCACTCCATTATAAATTATCCATGAACAGGTTATGATCCTCATCAAATTTATCTGCTATTCATTTTTTTCCTTGGTAGAAGCATTTAACTTGAGGGTCATTCACAAGCTTGCCACTATCAATATTCATTTTATGAATCTATATAAATTCTGAAATCATATGGGGCATTTTCTGCTGTTTTATTGGATTTTTCCCTCTTCACAAACTATCCAAAAACAACAATATTTATATAAATCTAGTTTAATGTGCAAGGTTTTCTGAAAGGATATGGGGACATACATGCTAAGAATGAATGTTTACGTGCATTTTCATTGTAATATCTTTAAATAAAAATTGATGAAATGTGGGTTTGATAATTGAAAAATGAACATAGCTGTTCAAGCAAATGCATATAGCTATTTAAGCAGCATTTAGCATTATATTCTCATCTACCATACTCTTGGCACTGAATGTCGATATCAACCCTCCTTACAGGACTCTAGTTTGAATACTGAGAAAATTTACATGACTTGCTTTGAAAATGGGAGGGTTTCTCAAAGGTTATCTAGTCTAAGCCTCTACCAGAACAGGAAATCCACTGCTACAAGATCCTTGAAGGTGGCCATGCACATTTGCTATAAAATCAGTGGGCAACATGTATATGAGGTGTGAACAAAGCAGAATCTAGAAAGCCAGTCCCTACGCATCCACTGAAATTGTCCAGGATTATATTAGCCCTTTTAGCTGCTCTGTCACACTGCCAACTCACATGCACTAAAAGCATGTCATTCCTTGGAACTCCTGAAAATGTGAAGCCTGTTCTTCCATAAAGCTCCTCTTCTTGTATTTGTCTGAAATGTGGACACATCATGGTTTCCACATGACCGTTATGCCTGCAAGCATCCTTCAGCTCTGGCAAACAGAAAACTTTGGAAGCATGAAGACTTGATTTCTAAATCAAGATGTGGATATGAACCTGAGTTAGAGTGAAGAACTACTTAATTGATTGAGACAAAGTTGACTATCTCCAGATTTGTGTCTAAACCAAATCATGCAGTTGGTGTACCTCTTTTGTGCAGTCTTTCTATCTTTGTGTCATCCAAAGAACAATATGTTTCTGGCAAGAGGCAAAGATCTTTCTTTCCTCCAAAACATTTTAGATTTTTGGCATTTAAAAAAATACTTTAGTCTTGTACTATTTGTTACTTTGCATTTATTACCTTTTATCCTTTTAGCTTTGTAATCTGCACAAAGAACACTTGTTATTGGGCATAATAAAAATAAAATAAATATTATTTCACAAACTTTAGACCTGGATTGTACCACTATCTTTTAATTGTGTTATACTTTAATTCTGTCATTGTGTTTATGCTTTGAACAGTAAAATCATACTTTTCTTCAAAGTTTTCAAACACTTTTTCAATATTTATTCCATAGTAAATACAGAAAGAAAGTGACTGACACAGTGGTTTGAGTGTTGGACTGGGGACCCAGGAGATCTGGGCTCTGGTACTTGTTCATCCATAAAGCTCACTGGATGACTTTTGTCCAATCATTTACTCTCAGCCTAACCTACACCGCAGGACTGTTTTTGTAGGGATATAATAGGGCCAAGGGCTATGTAAGCTGCCTTGGGATCAGACTCTGGACAGGGCATCTTTAGATCTCATCTTACTTCACAGTGTGGCAATGTGGGTGTCATCCCATTCATTTAGCTGAGCTGGTGACTGAACTACTACACCAAATCCTGCCTGATGGCACCACTGCAAAAGAGACAGAGCTCTGACCACAGAGAAGGAGATCCATTTGTGGCTGTTCCCTTTGCCACCTCCAAGATGCCACAGAAAATTACTTGGTGGCTTCTAAGGTTGGTGTCTTGACCTTGGAAGAGCATGGGCTGAGGAAAGCGAACAGGCCAGTGGAAGGATAAGGGAGAGAGAAAGTCACAGATCCATCATATCCCTAAGCCTTCGATCTCCTACCCCATCTGACTGGCAGAAAGCAGGGATAAGAGACCATCATGGTCAAAATTCTTTGGAAGAAGTGGAAATGCTTCTGTCACCCTCTTGCCTTAGCAGGCTCTTGCTGGCAAAGATGTGAGTAGATGGAGGATTCCAAGTCTGGAGCCCCTGATAAAACAAAACTAGCAAACTCCCAAAATGATGCAATGGAATAAAAGACAGTCCCAGAATGTTGAAAACAGGGTAGTTGAATTCCAAGAAGTAGTTCTACACATTTGGGTTTTAATTTATATACATGCCAGCAGAGGACTTTAAAAAAGGATTGATGCATACTAAGGAAAAAAACCCATAATCAAGACTGTTGGTATCTACTGTAAAGTTCTTAAAGAACTAAAATGTGAAATTACAGTTCTAGCAACAATATGTAGTGTGTCCTTTAGATCAGCTTCTGTACCAGAAGAGTATGTAACACCATTTTTAAAGGGATCCAGGGGTGATAGTGGAAATTTTAGGCCAGATAGCTTAATATCTGTTCTGAACAAATTGGTTGAAAGCATTAGTAAAGAGAAAATTAGTAGGCTTAAAGAAGAACAAGCCTTGCTGGGGAAAAAATCAACATGGATTCTACAAAGATAAGTCATGTCTCAGTAACCTTTTAAAATCCTTTGAAAGTGTCAATCTGTGGATATCTTTGACCTGATAGACTTTTTTCAAAGGCCAAGGACACAGTGCCTATCATCAAAGACTCTTGAGAAAATTTAGCAGTCACAGAATAAGAGAGATCTTCTGATGAATCACTAGCTAGCTAGAAAACAGAAAGCAGAAAGCAGGAATAAATGGTAAATCATCCTGACAGAGGAATGTAAACAGTGGTGTCCCACAGGGATCTGTATGAACCAATGCATTATTCATAAAATATCTGAATTTAGGAGTGAGGAGCAAAGTGGCCAAGTTTGCAGATGACACTAAATTATTTAGTGAATTAAGACAAAAAGAGATTGTGCGACACTCGAGAAGGCTCACTCCAAACTGGAAGACTGGCAATTGCAGTTCATTGTATACTTATGTGTCAGCTGTGACAAACCAAGAGAGATCTTGGACTTGTGCTGGACAGCTCAGTGAAAATGCCAGCATAGCATAAGGCAAGTTCCATTTAGGCATAATTTTTAAAGGAAATTAAAATAAAACTACCAATATTATACCACCCTTACACAAATCTATGGTGCAATTGCTCTTGAAATGCTGTGCACAGTTCTGGGTAGCTTACTTAAAATGAATATTATAGAATTTATCAAGGGGCTGCAGAAACTCTCCTACAATGAAAGTTTACAACATCTGGGATTGTTCAGCTTAGAAAACATATGAATAAATGGAGACCTGACAGAGTTATACAGAATTATATGCTGATGTGTAAGAAGTAGATGGGAACATTTTGCTGCCTTCCCCCTAATATTAGGCTCATCCCTAGGCTAAACAGAAGTAAAAGGAAGTA
This sequence comes from Varanus komodoensis, assembly GCF_004798865.1. Classification (NCBI taxonomy): domain Eukaryota; kingdom Metazoa; phylum Chordata; class Lepidosauria; order Squamata; family Varanidae; genus Varanus; species Varanus komodoensis. The sequence continues at coordinate 15,878,921 of NW_025335349.1, read as the reverse complement.
CTTCTCACATAGCACATTGATACCGCATGGAATCAACCACCACAATGTGTAGCAATTGCAAGTGGTTTGGATGGTTTTTGAAGATTGTGAAGGAGTTTCCAAATTTCTTTAGGAAAGCGTATCAAAGGCTACTAGTCCTGATGACAAGAGGTGGCAGGCCTATCCATGTACAGCAGCTGTTGGACAACATGGCTATTGCACTCACACCCTGCCTGTGGTTTTGACACTGTCATCTTGTTGGCCACAGTGAGGACAGATTGCCTGTCTAGATGTATCTTGATTCAGCAGGGCCCTTCTTATATTCTTATGTTGAAATAAAACCACATGCATTTGTCAACTTCCTGAGACTTTGTATCTTTATTCCAATGGCTCTTATTTTCTTTACTTAATTTTTTCTGACTCCCTGTGGTCAGTCTTTATCATTATTCTCATAAATCAAATTATACTCTTATATCAAAATCAAACTCTTGCATTATACTAAATTCCACCTACCAACCATCAGTCTTTCCAAAGTATCCCTTATATTAGAGGCCTTGCTGCTGGTTTAGTCATCCTCTATCTGTGTAGAGCTAACACTTGAGGAGATAGAGCACTCTTCCCTACCTTCCTGTACTTGTGGAAGGCAACTAGAAATGCTACTGTTCCAGGTTTTTTAATTGCATGTAGAGTTTCCACAGATAAAGAACTTTCTCCTCTCCTCTGTGACAACAGAGCAATGAACATGCACAGGGGATGTGAACTGAAGGTGCACTGATTCTACACAGACTGAGATTAACTGAACAGGACGGTTGTCTCAAATGCACATACATGTGTGTACACATAGATATGAAGGCTTGGCATTCCACATGCAATTAAGCTAATTTTGAACTGTTGATAACAGCTTGGTAGATCCTTAACTGAAAGAGCAAACTGAATTTAGGCAGCTCAACATGGGCAAAGGATAAGTAAATGGATATAGCGTATAATAGCCTCAAGTATATTTACATCATATAATGGGAGCATGGGCATGTGAGTTGGATAGTACACATTCATGGAATGGAAGGGTGATTCCAACCACTGCAAGCAGTTCTGAGGACAGTACCTATTATGGCAGTAGCAAATATAGAAAATAAAACACCAACCCATGAAGTACTTCTGACACCCATACACAGCTTTCATTCACATGTCCTACGGAGCCAAAATAGATTCACCTTCCTGTTTCTGCCATCTCCTAACATGAGCAAACAGCCAAACTGTTGTGTGACATCAAAGAGGCAACTCTGGGAGAATTAACAGAAGAAAGGCAGCAGCCTGCTAAAAGACACATAGGGGCTGCAGCTAGATGTGCCCAGATGTGTAAAATGCAGAATTAATAATCCTTGTGCCTTCCAGATGTGTTAGACTACAACTTCCACCATTCCCAGCCAGTTCAGTCCCTGGTTATTCTACCTGTGAATGATGGAAGTTTCACTCCACCACATCTGAAAAACACCAGTTTGGGAAAGCCTGCTATAAACCATAGTTCCTATCCTGGGCAGGTAAAGCAGTAAATCTAGACTATATTGCTTCAGACTGCAGGTGGAGGTTCAAATAAAAGAGCCAGGGTGGTGAAGTGGTTAAGAACAAGGAACTGGGACTCAGGCAATTTGGGTTCCAGTCCCCGCTCAGTCATGGAGCCAACTGGGTGACTCTGGGCCAGGCAAAGACTCTCAGTCCACTCTCCTTTGCAGGATAAGACTGAGAGTAGCAGAAGAGTGATGCAAGCTGCTTCGGGTTCTTTAAGAGAAGAAAGGCAGGATTTAAATATAACAAATAAATAACTGAAGCTCATCAATATGTTCCACTAAAAGCCAAACCCTGTCAGGTCTCAAGGAGCATTAGGAGGCAGAGTAGCATTTGGGCATAACGAGTGTTTTCCCCACCATCTGCTGTCTAAAGTGATACAGCCCAATAAAAAACTCATCGCATAGCGTGACCCAGCAATGTTCTGGGGTTTGTGCTATTGTTGGAATAGCTGAGGGCTGCTGTCTTGCTCCCAAACAAGCCATGGCATCTGGGTTTGGACAGCATGGCATGCCATTCCGGCAACAGTAATCAGGAAAATCCAACTGGATGTATGACTGAGGAAATAAATCAGCATGGCTTATTTCTTGCACTGAAACCGGGTGAACCAGCCCAGTATCAGAGAAGGACCATAGCTCAGTGGTACAGCAGGCGCTCTGAGGCCGGGCTAGGAAAGAAACCTGCCTGAAGCCCTGGAAAGAGCTGCCCGTCGGTGTTGACCATGCTGGGCTAGATGGACCACAGCGGGCACCCAGTGTAATGCCGGTTCCTGTGCCTGGCGTCACAAGCCAGGAGCGAAAGCCTTGATGATCAAATACAGCAACAAATGCACTGATCAGCTCATACTGCTCATTTTGAACTTAAATGTTCTGCACACAATTTGGACTGCAGACAAGCAAGGAATAAAAATGCTATTTTGTATAAACGCTGACCTATATACATATATTTCTTATCTCATCCCAACACCTAGAAAGTTTCCTGCCCTTTTAAATCTGGAGCAAAGGCATGTGCATGACATAGCTTCCAGCCCCTAAGGCTCAGCAAGACTTTCCTTACATTGATCCATAGACTGCATACAAGACAGGAAAATCAGTGCAGAAGTCTTCAGTGATTGCTGCTTACCCAGTTAAAGGCTCTGTTGGGATGGCTTTAATAGAAGGAAGCCAGTCTCAGCTTCCCTGGAACTGTGAAATGCTTAAATGGGAAAGAAAGCCTCCAAGAGCAGAATCCAGTGGGACACTTAGATCCCTACAGATTCTCTTTCATGTGAAAAGGACCTCACTGCTTAAGCATCAGCAATTTAGCAGCTCCAGAACAACCCTAAACAAGAGTAAATGTTTATTTCTGGAAGGAATTTTATAAGGGCTCCACCAAGCTGCCTCCTTCCAGAAACATGCACTTTTCCTTGCTTGGGCACTTGCCCTAGAAGCTGCAAATCTCCCTTGGATAAGCTGTGGGTCCCACCTGCACAAGGGAATCACTGCTTGTGGAATGGAATCAGCAGTAGGAGGTATAAGTGCACCCATTCAGTTCTGTCCCAAACACAGAATTGCAGAGATTCCTGAAAAAAACAAGTCCTGGAAAGGTTCTCCGACTTCCACTGCTTTCTCAAGGCATCCGAGGGCTGCTATGTCTCACATGCTTTTTGTCATGCATTAACATTCAGTATGCCAATAAGTAGCTCAAATGTATGTTTATTACATTTGTATAACACCTTTCCGTGAAGAAATTCCTGAAGCAATTTAGCATCACAATGAAGTTGGGTGCAACATAAGAGCTTGTTCAAATTATCCAGTGAGAAGCATAATGAAACAAGGCTTTGAACCCTCCAAGCTCAACCGTCTAGCCACTGCACCACACTGCTCAAAGGTCTTATGCTTAGCAACTGTAGCAACTTCTACTGTTTGGACAAAAAGTAAATGGAAATTATTTTTGTGTTAGAGTTCTGTAGACACTGCTGTGCATATATAAACCACACTGGGACCACACCATGTCCATCCCCATAACTGATCTAAAGTAAATGAACTTGCTTCTCCCAGATCCAGTAAATCCAAGCAGCAGATGCAGAATGATCCTTCATCATCTGTACACGACACAACGAGGCATGAATTTTAATCTTTGGACAACATTAGCATGAATATAGAAAATCAAATAGGCTCAGAAAGCATATAAGCAGAATTACCATTTGATTACTGGTTAGCTGGCTAAGAGTACATGGAGAGCAGGACTGTAGTCACACTTCCTTGCCGTTTTTTCCTCCCAGTGTCTCTGTAATGATATTTTTGAATAGTTTCCTTTCAGAAATGTAGGCTTAGCGTTCATTCTGTAGGCAACACTTGCTCCATTTGTATAGTCTCACCTGTGAACATACCCATTTATTTTCAATCCATTATCAGGGCTTATGTAGAATACACTCCTACTCACTCTCAACCGCTCCATGCACATAACTGTGTCTGGATCTGGCCCAATGTGGCTAAAGAGTGGACAGCGGACAGCATTAGTTAAGGGTGATATTAAAATGCAATGAATGGTGACAAGAATGCTAGTCTGGGTAAGCTATTGATCCATCTGCATTTAGAAACGGGTGTCTACTGCAATGTATTAATGAGTTTTGGTGGTAGCTATGGGAGTGATGACCCTGACAACACATTTAGCAGTGACTAGTTCAACCGCCTATCAAGGTCCATCAGGTTCAGAGCAGCAGTAGGGCACATCCATGGCAATTAACACAATCTATTTATGTAAATCTGTTTAGTGGAGAGATGCCAATCACTAAGGTTATCTTTCCCAGTCTGCCACATTCCAAATATTTTGGACTACAGCTCCCATCATACCAACTATGGCTTACTCTGTGGCTGATACAAGTTGCATTTCCAAATATCTGGAGGGCAACCAGTTGGCAACACCTGCTCTAAGGGCTTGTTTACATTAATAATGATTTTATATAAAATGAATAGTGATTACTTCCTAGGAAATGTGGGGTTGAGAATTACTTCTTGGAAAGCACTATCCCCCACTCTATTCCCTCACAGAATTACAGTTCTTCCAGTTCCCTGGAGTGAGGGAATGACTGTTAACTGGCTGAAGTCTATTGTGTAATTATGCTCTAATAGGACAGTTTACAAACCAGATAAGCACTGCTTCGTTCCATTGCATTCCGTCAGCACCGAAGTAATTGGCCTGGTCCAGACAGCCCTCCATGTCTTGCTGGGCTTGCAGTGCATGTTTTGTATGCAGGTGATCATCAGTTCAGTCTCTGTCGCCTTCATTTGAAAGACTGGCATATGGCGGTGCCACCAAAAACCTTTAACGCTAGGAGGTTTGCAGCGCTTGCCCAGTGCTGCTGGACAAAGCGAGCAGTAGCAGGTTAGATGGACCGGAGCTCTTACACCTACAGCGGCTCAGCTAGGGCAGGAGCTTAGGGCCCAAGTCCAGGGACCCCAAATGATCCCCAGAGAATGGCATCATTTGGCCTTTTATGGGAAGAGAAGAGGAGACAGATGGGGGATATGCATAGTTACAGGTGTTCATTTTATATAGATTTAATCTCTAAAACAAAGTAGTGCCTATTAACACTTAAATGCATGTGATGCTACAAGGCAGACCCAGCCTTCATTTTATTCCCATAGTCATGATAGTGCTTTATGTGTGTTCAAAATGCAAAACTACACATACCTCATACTCAGATCATTCCTTGTATTTAAAAAAGTTAGCAAAGCATGGGCGGGGGTTGTTTCCCTAACATAGCAATGATGTAAAAGAAGTAAAGCATGGAATCATGGTGGGGTGCTGGTGGAAAAGAGGAAGGACAGTTCTGTGCTTTACAAGTTACATAATATACATGGCTGTCTAAAGGCCTCTCCCCAGGCCCATGAAACCATTCTGTGCAGACCCAGACTGCTTCAATAATTGGTATCAGCAGAAATGACAAAGCAAGCCTGTGGCTGCTAAACAGCATCTGGACAGTCACAGGATTGCTTGGATCCCCAGCCATGAGGAAACTTGTTCTGACCTTGTGAATGGGGAGCAGACCTCCAGTCCCAGTACCCTATGCTGACTGATTCTCTGAGGCTGCCCTTGCAGCCTTGGAGAAGAGCTTTAGGGCCTTCCCAGGAGAAGGGAAGGGAGAAGACCAGCACCACCAAGATAACAGCCTATCCTGGTGAGTCCTCAGCCCTCTTTCCTCCTGCTCTGAGTCACTCCACTTACATGGCCAAGTGTTTTTCAAGGCAGGAAGTGCACAAGGGGCAACCTTCATCTTGTGTGCCGTCTTTTCTGCATAGGATGCCCATAATCCTCCAAATCTGGAGGGTTATAGGCATCCTCATGGAATGGTGCCCTTAGTGTGGCAAAGAAGTCAAATTTCTTGCTTTCCATGTACCCTCTGTAGAAATTCATCTATTATTCAGCTTGGTGGTCATACATCAATACATGATTTTATTAGGGAGCAAATGTAACTGTCAATTGCCATTGCTGTAAGTATTGGATATCTTGTGCTACAAAAAAGCAGAAATAATAAGCATGGAAAATATCAATATGGATTAATGTGAGGACCATAGAGCCGAGGATTTATTCATTTGGGTTTGGTTGCATAATGCATTGTAAATTGAGATAAATTCATGGTTCAAATCTCATTGATCTATTTAGAGCTCACTGATGGTTGTTGCTAGGTTCAGGTTGCAGGGTTTTTTGTTTTTGCATTTTACACTTCCCATTAGGAGCTTAGGAACCTTTTCTAATGTTCAGTTTCTATACCATTCCAGAACCTGCTCTTTGTGTGGTTTACCAAGACCAAGACATGAACAAATTAATAAAACTAATACAGGTATATATTCAACACATTATATATAATAGCAGCAAAGAGAAGCATGAACACATAACAACCTGATTCAATTAAACAGTCTCTGAAATTTAAAAAAGAAAGTTTTAACACTTGAAAACTGATAGGGAATGTATCAGGTAAGAACCAATGTGATCTAGTGGTTAGCTCCCACTGAGCCACCAAGTTCACTTGATGAAGTTGGGTCATTCACTGCTTCTCATCCTAACCTACCTCACAAGGAAGAGGAAGATGGAAAGATGTTGACTGATTTCATGTAAGCTGCATATAAATATAATAAACAGGCAAAACAACCTTCATAGGCAGAGCATCCCATACTTTACTTGCCATCACTAAGGCGTATTGTGTTAAGCGGTAATTAACTAGTTGCCTATAGGGAGCCCAAAAACAGCACATGAAACTAGTATTTAGGTATGTTGCCTATTACTGAAAATATTTTGCTCCATAGATGTGTCTAATCCTATTTTAAAACTGTCCAAGTTTATGGCCTCTTGTACATTAAATGATGAACTACGTGAAGAAATACCTTATTTTACCAGACTTGAATCTCAGCAGACAATATAGTGAATTGTTTGGATGTATCATTAAAAAGGACAAATTACCCCGAGAACCAGCATGAGCAAACTTGGCACAACCAGTTAATCCAATAATTGTACAAATTACTTCCATACTTTAAAACCCCTCATGTCAAACCTGCCTTCTCAATGCAGAGGGAGAAAGAAGGAAGACAGACAGAGCCAGGTCTGTCAACAATGCCTCCAGTGACGGAAGTGACCTTATAGCCCAGCCTGGAACGCACTCAGAAGATGCTGATGATAGTTCCTCGAGGCTGCGGGGTGGGCACAACAGTATCACCCGTTCATGAGGCATGATGTTCCAGACAGGTCTTTGTCTGCTGGTGGAAAGTCATTAGAAATATAGTCAATCAAGCTCCCCTTGACAAAAGATTACCGAGTCTGGGAGCAGACACTGAGAAGACTATTTTCAAGTTCTCACGAACTATACTGCAGATGTTCATGGGACAGATAGAAGGCCTCTTACAGGGGGGAATGTGGACTTCAAATAACCTGAGCCCAAGTTATTTAGGGCTTTATAAGTCATAATATGTACACCATTCAGAGAGCTTTTGCTAATTGAACAATAAACCCTAAATAAATAATCCATGTTGTCAGCAAGGGTTCCTCCCTTTGCGCATTCAAAGCCATAGGCACTTCTTCATAATGTTCTTTATTGACAAAGCATTCCAGATGCACAAACGCTCAGGATGAATCTGTGAGCATGCACAGAGTGGTTCACAGAACCCAATCTAGTATTCACTTCCAGGAACTCTACTTAAGAGCATGCCTGCTCCCTGATAAGGCAAAAAAATACTGGGTTAAAATACACAAATGGCTTGAGGGAATGTTACAAAAACCTCTAATATTTAAACCTGAAGTTTTCTTATTAGGCATTGCACCTGATGATGTTGGTAATCAAACAATGTATCTGATTCTACATGTAACTACTGTGGCGAGAATTGCATTTGCCCAACATTGGAAGAGTGAAGAACCACCTACCAATGAACTGATTCTAAAAAAGTTCTTGGACTGTGCCGAAATGGACAGATTGACTTTGTCTCTGAAGGAGAAAGAGGATACAGACGTCTATCAAACTTGGAACTCCTTTTATTATTGACTAGAGAAACAGGACTATGCACAGACTTAAATATGTTTATGGATTACTATAAAAAGAAAAAGTATGGGGGGCTGACCCCATAGGTCTGACACTTTTGATGATTGATGATTTTTAATTTCTTTTGGTTAGTTAGTAGAAAATAACTATAAAACGTATTTAAAAAAAAAAGAGCATGCCTGCTCCCCTCCCTTTGGTAGGGACCTTCTGAAAATAAGCATACCTCCTTCCTGCATGTCAGTCCTCTGATTGGTCTACCCTTCCCTGCTGATGATGTGTCATGGGGTCAAGAGCCACTTGTATCTGGGAAACTCTCCTGTTCCACCCACTCCTACCAACTGTACATCTTGGTTATTCTCAAAGACTGTCTGCCCACCTGGAGAGTCTGGCCTTGATACAAGCATCTCTGCTTCTCTCATCCCAGTGTCCGGAAATGGCCCATATTCCCAGGCTGCCTCCTATGCCTCTCCTCCTCCTCCTCCTCCTCCTCGTTTCTGATTCTAGAGACCAGCCAGCAGCCCTTGAGAATATGTACCCAAATCAACCACCAAATCATTCCCAACAATCAGCACTTTGAACTGAACATGCAAAGAGATGACTAGCCAGCAAAGCTGTCATAATATAATGTATTTATTATTCAGCTTGGTGGTCAAACAAGCTGTTTTTAGTCATCTGGCTGCAACATTCTGAACTAGCTGAAGTTCTAAACTCTCCTCAAGGCCTGTCTCATGTGGAACCTGTTAAAATTATCCAAAAAGATAAGTAAGGCATGTGTCACTGTGACTAGTTCTGTCATTTCAAGGGCTTACCTATGCAAAAGCATTCCTGGCCACTGCCAAAACCCATTCATCCAAAAGACGCTTCAAGCAAAATAGATTGATCTCCTGCCCCCTGATCTGCCTTCTGATAGAACAGAGGACGTTTTTCTTGCCTGCCTCACAATTTGTTTGGTTTCATTGAGTCTACTACTGCCAACATACACGGATTCAACAGTTAAACATCTCCCCAGGATTCAGATGAACAGGAGGCTTGATCAGAGTGTCATCAGCATATTGATGAAACTCACCCCCCACCTCTCTCCCAGCACCAGGTCCAGACACAGATTAAAATAGATTGAGAGAATGTTCCTCACTGAGGAACACCTGGAGCCAAGATGCCACCACATACTCAAGCAGGCTTACCCATCTGAGGGACATTGGCAAATGAGCTTAAAACTGTTTGGTATGATGGAGTTCAGAGGAGTTTTTTGGATAGAGGTTCTTCCTCTTGTAGACAAGATGAAATCACAGCCTTTTTGGGAAGATTTTAATTCATTTAGCCAAACTTCCTCAGGTGGGCAGCTTTCAACCAGGAAGAGTATTGGTCAAGCTCACATGTGATAGGTTTCACTGGCACAGACCTCTGTCGCTCATTTCCATTAAGTTCCAGGCAGGAAGAGTGATAAATGTATAATCAATGAATCTGATTATAAAGCTTAAAATGGGCTGTAGATATTTTTTCATTTTTCAAAATCAGTGTCAGTTTTTATACATACTTGCCTCTGATTTAAAAAAAATGTTGAACCAAATACACAAACAGTAGCTGCTAGATTACTAACATCTTTTTTAAAAATCTGGTATATGATGGGCATGGCACTGAGGCTTGCAAGCCTAAAGGAGTTTACATCCCAGAGTTTGAATCTCTGTTAAACAGCTGGTGAACAGCAGCACTACTTAAAATACATGTTAAATAAATCTGGCCTTATTTAGGAATTTGAATCTCAGTCTTTCAATGCCCAGTGTTTTCGTACCTCCAACTGCTATGCAAATGCTCTTGAATAAAAAAAAATCAGATCACAGTGTGCAGCCTTCATTGTTCCTACATGTCCAACAAATCCTCGAGATCTCGCAGATGCAAACTGTGTGCACACATGCCTACTTTTTATCTACTTCTTCTGCTACTAGTATTTTGCAGCATGCCTTGTAGTTTGCTAACATCTGAAAATCATTTTTTGCACTGCTTGGCAAACGGGGCTGGGGGAATAGCACCTGGACCAACAGCTATGTAACACACCTAGAGTGCCAAAGAAAAGTCCAGCACCATGACCTAGAGTTCCATGGGTATCCAGACGGAACCTCATGCATGTGGGACTCACCATTTAGTCAACATATACAGATTGATTTATTCAGTGTATACACGGGTCTACAATATTTCAGTTAATGTGAGCTCAGTGGACAACGGATTGATTGTATACACATTAACAGCCACATGAACATCGATGTTGTTCATATGCACCCACTATCTTGCCATCATGTGAATATGTACAGTTGCCAGCATGTATGCAATTTGTCAACCAGCTCATTTTAATCACATCAGATATATGCCTTTTCTTCCCTGGGTCTCAAAGCAGGCTACTTCACATTTTTAAAAAGCATAACAAGGTATAACAATATCTCACAAGAAAAATCAAAAGAGTATCAACTATAGGTACCACACTTTAAAAATATTCATCCTGATCAATATAGTTCTTCATTGGCATCTCAATTAGAAGACTAAGGTCAGGTAGGAGCAAAGATTACAGAAACAGGGTCAGAACTCCGAATTCAACTTTTCAGTGACTATCATAGAGACAAATAAGAACTATTATGATGGCTGTGCAAAGAAACAGAGGAGAAGAACAGAAAGGGAAAAAGAAAAAATCTCTTCCAGAAGAGGTCAAAGGGAAATGTAAACCTAGATTAGAAATGATAGAAACATCAACAGGACATACTATCTGACCAAGACAAAATAAAGAAAAGGTGGAAACAATATACCAAAGAATTATACATGACAAAGATGACAGACTCCTTTAAAGAGGAATCCTGCGAGGAAGGCTCTGCAATATTAGAAAGTAATGGGGAAGCTGCTCTGAAAGCACTTAGAAGTAATTAAGCATTCAAAGTAGATAGGGTGCTAATAAAATTATTCCAAGCTGCAAATCCTAAAAAGAATATGCCAGCAAATATGGAAAACAAAACAACAGCCGCAAACTGAAAGCCTTTAATATACAGTCCAAAAAGGGAGATGCAAAAGCAACAACAATTGCACTAATTTCCCATGCAATCAAAGTGATCATCGTAGTATTGCAACAAAGAATTTTACCCCATATGAAATAAGAAATGTTTGATGTTCAAGCTGGATTCTGAAAAGGAAAAGACACTTGAGATTATACATGCATTTGCTACTGGAGCGCACCAAAGAATTTCAGAAGGAAGACTCCAGCAAAGCCTTCAATTGTGTGGATCACAAGAGGCTATGGGTTATTTTGAAAGAAAGGGGTGTACTTCAATACTCAATTGTCCTAATGAATAACCTGTACCATGGACAAAAAGCTACTGTTAGGACAGAATATGAAAAAATAGATGATTTCCTTTTGGCAAAGGTATCAGACAAAGGTGTATTTTATCCTGCTATCTGTTCAAGCAGAACATATAAGGAAGGCCAGAATCAAAAGAAGGAGTGAAAATTGGTGAAAGATACATAAATAATTAAAGGTATGCTGATGATACCATATTACTGGCAGAAATCAGCAGTCATGACTACAGAGGAATTACATGATTTTAATGTCAACAATGAAGAGATTGAAATTGTGAAAGATTTTTAGGTACCTTACTTTAGTCATCAATTCCAATGGTGACACAAGCAAGAAATCAGAAGACTGAAACTTAGCAGGGCAGCAATGAAGGTACTAGAAAAAATTCCTCAGATGTAAGGATGCTTGGAGTCATGGGTGTAAGGTGGCCTTACAAGGGTGTAAGGCCAAGAGCTCTCACACTATTGTATTTCCAAACACTATGGATGAGTGTGAAAGCTGGACAGTGAAGAAAGCTGGCAAGAGCAAAAAAAAAAAAAAAAAAAATGTGTTCAGAACAAAGTGTTGGAGGAGAGCTATGTAAATACCTTGGACTGATAAAGATAAATGAGTGAATCCTAGTTCAAGTCAAGCCAGAGCTTTCCCTGAAAGCAAAAATGATGAAATGGAAGCTGTTGAATTTTGGGCACATCATGAGAAAGCAAAGTTCCCTGAAGATGACAATCAAGATAGGGAAAGGCAAGGGCTACGGAAGAAGAGGAAGACCAACTATGAGAGGGCTGGACCATATAAAGGAAGTCACAACCATAAGTTTACAAGAGCTGATCAGGGCTGTCAAGGAGAAGGAGATTCATTCAGAGGACCACCATAATTAAGAGATGACTTGATGGCACATAACATGACAATAGTCTTTATACCATAATCTATTACTTCTACCAAGAAACACTTATTCTTTATTACATTTCTAAAATACAATAGCAATGGTAGACAGGATGGAGTTTTGGCTCGTAGGTGGTTCATCTGAGAAGGGACATGATGTTCAGTCAGTCCTAGATGGAGTTGCATTTCAACAAAAGCACTGCTTTCACAGTCTGGAGGTGCTGATTGATTCAGCAATGTCCCTGGAGGCAAACATGGCACCTGTGATATACAGTGTCTTCCACAGAGACAGAGAAGCAAATCCTACTGAATAAAAATAGCTTGTTCACTATTCGTCCTCTGGTTCAATTTTACTAATTGTGTGGGTTCTGCTTTCTTCTACTTCTTAAAAGTCTGATTTCCATTGGATTCTTGTTTTATTAATTAATAGATCATGGAGCTTATGGGCCACGGGGATTTGGGTCAAGCTAGAGAGCTTCTGCCATCATCTCCTGAAAAGGCCTTCAACTGACCTGAGTAAACTCTTCAGGCAGCCCCTTCCCTGCTTTGGGCTACTTTCCTTCATGCCCTCAATGAAGGAAGAAGTGAAGAAACCCAGGGCAGAGAGCTTATGCCCTCAAATCTCAGCCAGATCACACTGTTTCATAATGGATGACCATTTTAGAATGGCAAACCACCTTAGCTAAGTCTCATCAGAAAGTATGTGCCTCACTCAACATCACTGTATAAACTTAATTTATTTTGTTATGTCATGCTATGCTATTTATCACATTCTATACTACCCAACAGCCAATTCACAGAAGTTTTTTCCTGGAAGCCCATTGGAGGAAAGTTTAGGATTAACCTGAGCAAGAAGTTGTCATTAATTCTCACAAAGAATGACAACACTAGAACCTACAAATGTTATTCTGGTTGCTACACCCTTATTCTCCAATATGTCCTTATTAGCCAGTTTAGAATCTTGGTAAGAAATACATTCAATTCACAAAATGCCACCATAAGCAGTAAAAATAGTAGGAGTTGTTTGCAGCTATTATGGACAGACATTTCCAACTCATGTTTACCCAACAAGTACTATAACCTAGAACAGCCTTCCCCAGCCTTGCGCCTTCCAGACAAGTTGGATTGCTCTCAGAATTCCCAGTTAACTGCCCTGTTAGATAGGAATACAGTGAACGGTGGTTCAAATGCCTTTGAAGGTCACCAGGTTGGGGAAGGCTGACCTGGAACATCTGTACCAATGAGCACATGGAAACTAAAGGGCCAACTTAATTTAGCACACCAGGCCAAAGGTCAAGACAAACTAGAATTCTTCCATGTCAGCTTAACAGGCTACCCAGGTGCCCAAGAAGGGAGAAATGAGTGTATTGCCTGACTTCTTCAAAGTCAGTTCTGCTACAGTGAAGTAGTCAGTAACATCTGCCTTCAACTCAGTTAAGAAGATGCAAAAAGAGCCCAGTTTGTTTGTAGGTTTCAAGCCAGGCAGTACATCATGGTGTTCCCCATGCTAGGATTAACTGTATCTATTGAATGTGGCTGGTACAGATGGGTGAGAACAGTTCAGTTCATTGTTTGATATGAATTTTCCAAAAGAACTACTTGCTAGTTTATTTGTATATTTTTTCTCTCTCCGCCCAAGACTGATATTTATATATGTCACTGTCAGTTACACATAACAGATCTGTTGGGTATAAAGTGTGTATAAATGGTGCTTACCCACACCTCTCCTAAATGGCATCTACTCCATCTCTCCCTTTTTCTCCGACAAATATTATTCATGAAAAGTAGAAAGCACCACATCTCCTTCACAGCCCCACACTCGTGTGTAAAGAGAGGAGTGGTTCAAAACCAAAATCTGCATGCATTCTGAAAACCGAGGACACACGATGGGAGTACTATGGAATGATTAAAGTAGCCAATGGAACAGCATTTCCATTTTGTGTCCTCACAAAAATGGTATGCCTCTTATCAAAGATAACATTCAGATTTATTGGCTGAATGCACCCCCCATTTACTACATAATTACAAAATGCTTGGGTAGAAATGTTGTAAGGAATTCCCCAAAATTTTCAACAGTGCATATTCTATAGCCTTTTCCACAGAATGATTTGATAACTCTTAATTTTGCTGGCATCTTTATTGTTTGCCCTTCAGCTTGGCAAAGAACTGCACACACAGAGGAATATATAGGGGGCAATGAATGTACATAAACATGAAGCAATGAGCCCATCTTCAGGGCTATAAAGAAATGCTGTAAAGGCAAAGCCAGATATATGATTTGTCTGATCTTATAACTAGAAATAATACTGACAGGAGCAAGAACACTGTAAATACTGGCGAAAGGACATGAAATATTTCTTTCCGCAGCCAGAGGAGGATCAACAGGGAAGGGAGATATAGCACAGAGTCAACAAAGAAGATTACAAGATCACTTCAGAAAACAACAGGAGGGAGGATATGAAAATAGTGGAGTAGAAAATCTCTTTCTTGGGGAAAAGCTGAAAGTGTTAATAGTGTTAATATGTTGTGGACAGGCTTGCCCAAAAACAGGTGAAACAAGGGGAAAGCTCTGGTTTTGGTGGTCTTCTCTTAAATTGTTTTTCATGCACTGAATGAAAAAAAATATGCTAGGTGTAATGGCTATTGTATTAGGCTGTATAGTCTAATTTTAAGCTGCAAATTCTCATACATTATTAATAGCAATTTGAAATATGATTATTTTGATGTTCCATACATTATCAGAGGTTGTCTTGAGAAGCTTTTCACCAATAAAGGCAGAGTCTAAATTTTAAAATATGTAACTTCGTGAGTATTCAAATAGCTGGTATGGGCCCCCATACTCCCAAACGGCTTTATTAATTACTCCTTGGAAGTAGCTTCTGTGGGAAATACACCATCTATATTGGCTTGTAGGGAAATCTCCGAGGTGCAGTTGCTGCCCCACTTTGCAGACTTAGGATGCAATCCAATATAAGTTTGGACAGATAAAAGGCCTACAAGTTGCAGAATGCCCCTGACAGGGTTATTGTTGTTGTTTCTGCCTCAACATGAATTGTACCGCACAGTCTTAATCATTTTTAAAGTATAGGGAGGGTATAGGAAGAAACACCACCTTCCTTTCACCTTCCATTTTGTCCCCTTTGCTGTTCAACATCTACATGAAACCGCTGGGAGAGGTCATCAGGGGGTGTGGGCTGCGGAACCATCAGTATGCTGATGATACCCAGCTCTACCTCTCGTTTTCCACCAATCCAGGTGAGGCAGTGGCTGTGCTGAACCGGTGCCTGGCTGAGATAATGGGCTGGATGAGGGCCAATAAACTGAAGCTCAATCCAGACAAGACAGAGGTCCTGTTGGTTGGCAGATCCGGCTTCGGAGAGGGTGAATTGAACCTTGTCCTGAACGGGGTTGCACTCCCTCTTAGGGACAAGGTCCGCAGCTTGGGAGTGCTCCTCGACCCTGAGCTTTCACTGGAAGCTCAAGTAACAGCAGCGGCGAGGAGCACTTTCCTCCAGCTTTGGCTGATTTACCAGCTGCACCCCTACCTGGAGTACGACTGCCTTGCGACAGTGACACATGCGCTGGTGACTTCCCATCTTGACTTCTGTAATGCACTCTACGTGGGGCTACCCTTGAAGACGGTCCGGATACTTCAATTGGTTCAAAACAGAGCTGCCAGGTTGCTGACGGGGACTGGACGTTATGCTCACATGACTCCAGTTCTCCATCAGCTTCACTGGCTTCCCACTGAAGTCCGGGCCAAATTCAAGGTGTTGGTGATGACCTATAAAGCCCTAAATGGCTTGGGTCCTGGTTACCTGAAGGAGCACTTACATCCATATATGCCCACCCGTCCCTTGAGAACTGCGGGAGAGGCCCTTCTCCGGGAACCCTCCGTGAAGGAAATTAGGAGGGTAAGTACTCGGAGGAGGGCTTTCTCAGCGGTGGCGCCTAAGTTATGGAATGCGCTCCCCAGAGAGGTCCGCCTGGCGCCATCGTTATTTGTTTTTCGGTGCCAGGCAAAGACCTTTTTATTCAAGCAGCATTTTAAATGTTAATATTATTGAATTTTTCTGGCCAGGGTGGCTTATTTTATATTGTATATTCGTAATTTATTTTAATGTATATATTTTAAAATGTTATTTAACTTATTTGTTGTAAGCCGCCCCGAGGCTTCGGCAAATGGGGCGGCATAAAAATGTTTTAATAAATAAATAAATAAATAATGAGTGGATGGATTATTTGTATCTGATGTACAGCCTTCCCTCTAGCTAATTCAATTTAAAAAGTAAAATCTTTTGCATGGCACTGTGCATCTACTTAAAGGGAGTACAACCAACTGAATGCAACTATGTGTATACATTAATCATAACACTTAGAGACACAGAGATGGCCTCTTTCTTGCCTTTGGAAGTACTCACAGCTTGACCTCCCATTGCATTCGTACACCCTTTCACCCCTAAGGAAAGGAGATGACCAATGCTCCATGGGTATCTTGTCTTACAATGCTCTATGAAATCTACTTCTTAAACCCAATGTCTCAGAGAGGGGAATAGTATGCTCTTTGGTGTAGTCTTCATTCCACTAAATATTAATCCTTTAATCGGCCCTACAGATAGGGCTAGTTCAAACAGGGTTCATCCGCTGGTGTCTGAAACCCAAGCTGATTTGCATGTGTGAATGGGCCATCACAGTTAATAATACTACAGAACAGTCTTTCTATATCACCTCAAGTCAACTCAGTGCTTTTCCGTAGAGTCAAGTCACACATTTGGCTGCCAGTAATCAAATGCAGCATGAAATGCATACATGTGTGAATGAACTAGTCTTCCCAGAGAAAGCTTTTTATGCTGTCCTCTACCTTTTGGCAATAAACAACAAGTTCTATCTCTTTGCCTCACTTTACTGCAACTTTGCTATTAGTGTTCAGTTGTGCAGGCAGGTGGCTTGCATGCTACATGGCTGTTTGTTCATTGTTAATAGCCTCCATCATGAATCTGTTTTATAAGAACAAAAACAATCACTTCTTATGGGCTAAATTAATTTCTCAACACTAAGTGTGTTTCATACCATGAAGCTTCAGAGAAGGATATCACAGTGTTAGTGCCACAGTGCCAGGTGGTGAATTCCTCAGAATGTTTGCCTCCGGCCTCATTTTCATCTCTTGCTCTTGTTGTCCAAGCAGAGTTCTGTTCTGTCAGGCTGACAAAACTGCAGCCAATTCTACAGCTGTTGAATAACAGGAAATTTGGGACATTCAAAATGGGATTTCTTGTATAATCTGGCAATATGGCAGGATCTGAACAAGTGAGCAATGTGAACCATTGTTTGGTTGCTAAATGTGGTACATGTTCCATTTGTAGAGCTTGGGTTTTCTAGGAGGAAAATTATTTTGCAAACCTCATTAGTGATGATTTATTTTCCAGCCAATCTGTGTAGAAATGTTTTGCTTCTAATATTCATTTCTGCAGGAGCTCTTCTTCAAAATGGTGTGTTTGTGAGAAATATAAAATAAGATAAATTCATGCACCATCTACTTAACTAGATGATCATAAACACTAAAGGTTAAATCCATCATATAAGTGGACTTCTGCTTATGCAATTGAATTTCCACTTAATCCACCTTTCTCCTTCAGGCCATGATGTGCCCTTCAGATTTGCAAAGAAGGGTTGCCTTGTCATGGATGTCTGTTCCACCAGCAGTTTCTGTCCCTCTAGTGGGCCACCTGATTGGATCTTGTCTTAAGGATGTGATCCAGACTTTGGCCCTATTGAAATCATTGTAAGTTGTTAATTATAACGTAAGTCCATTGATTCCATTGCCAACTAAATGCCACTAATTTAGTCTGGACTCAATATTGTGTGTATAAAAGTTCTAACAAGCTATAGTTTCAGGAACATCAAAAACAAGACTCCTACACAGTAAGAACTTTTCATGTTGGAAACAGTATGAGAGTTACATGTAAACAATAATGTGTGATGATCATGTGCGTATTTTGCTGCACGTGTATCCACAAAACAATGACACAAAGGAGTGTCACACATGAGGGTCTACATATAGGTTACATGATATTTTCTACACAGATATTTTATCCTTCACATATTCGTAGATGGTACTATAGGACATTTGGAAAAGCTGTTGCTGTCTTTATAAAACTGTTTCTGCAGAAGTCTATTCTCTCATAGTTGAACAATATTTATATATTAAAATAATAAAAGGTCATAAACAGCATGGAGCCCTCTCATAAAGGATATCAAAGAACTTGAAAAGGTTCATGAAAAGAAACCAACATATTTGCAAAATAATTTCCTTGTTACTTGTGATTGTATGCTTGGGTTCCAGATGTGTCTACAGGTCTGTAAAATTGGATGTCTTTATTATAGAACTCATATGCATCTTGATGGGAAGCTGTAAATAACTGGAACTTCTTCCAGGTTTAGACACATTTTCATGGTATTTTCGGTATGAATACAACCTCTGTAAATGTAACTGCATCTGTCAAAAGGAATATGATAAGTAGGTTTCCATAAAGCAGACACGGGTGCAAAGCCTTTCCATTTTCTTCTGCCTTTAGAAGGGCATAAAATCAACAAACAGGTTGCCTTCATGGTTTTCCTCAGCTGTATCAGCTATTTTCTTTTTTAAAAGGCACCTGCAGAAGATGAAATGCCATAGTCCCTTGGGGCAAGTTAGAGCCAGGTATTTCTGGTCAGTTGGAAAACATTTAACCTGATCATTGCCAAGATGCTCTAAAGTAGGGCAGTGTGCACCATGTATTTAGAAGAGACATTTCCATTCGGATCTGAGCACTGCAGAAGACAGATGCTGGTCTTGGGTAAACTGATATTCTATGGGAAAGCAACTGTACACGAAAAGAGAGAGTGCATAAGAGAGAAAGAGAGAGAGGAAGGCAGTAAATAACCAGTTAATTTCTACTGTGGAGAATGTGTGCTTTGGGCAATTTGAAGCTACTGGAGTCTCATTACTGACTTCTCTCCTGCAAATTTCTTGCTAACAGTGTTATCCCAGATGCATATGAAAAGAAGTGTACCAGCAAGTGAAAATTCTGATAAAAACCATTACAACTCATTTCTGACATGTACACTTGAAGGTCATGTATGCCAATGACAGCTTAAGGATGAGAATCAGCCAAGGTTTCATGAAAACTATTCAGTTAAAAGCAGTGAACTCAGCTGGGTGCATAATATATAGCAAAACAGGGGGGCAAACATATGTTTCCAGGAAAAGCAAAAGAGTTTAAGAAATATAGAGGGGTAATGGTTACCAATGATGAGGTCATGAATCAAAAGAGAACAAAAACAATCTCACTCCAGGAAATATGAACCTGAACATATTAAATGAAGAATTCTGCAGGAAGCATAGTAGGTGCAGTGCCCTGACCACCAGCGTGCCCAAAGACACCTTTATTGCACATACTTTCCATTTCCTAAAAAGCAAACAAAAGACAATAGCATCACTCCCTATTGCCCCTTGTTCCTATATTCATTTCCCATTAATATCTCTTGACCACACATGGACCTTGGAGATATTTTTAGGAAATGAAGACAGCAGGTGGCTGCAGGTTGCTTCTGTCTTCTGCCATGGATTAAGCTACCCAGAGAAAGAAGTTAACAGGTGACTAAAAATCAGATCACTTCTTTCAAGTAAGTCACCTTTCCCATGGTAGCTATTTTCTCAAAAGACCAGAGCGCTTTGCTAATGTTGTGTCTATACTGCTTAATAGCCAATACTACTATTAGTAGTAATAGTACTACTGCTAGGATGTCTTTGAAGGTCAAGATGCACCCCCTTTCCTACTGAATACACCTGCATCATTGTCAGTCTCCACGAACCTCTCACCTGGAGTGCACTGAGACCTATTCAGTCTTTCTCTTACCATGTACAGAAAACACACAAAGAGAAGGAATGCTTAAGCCTTGCCTTGCTCCTTGTGTGTTTCCATCAGTCCATAAGCAAGCAGGGAGGCATTCTGAAGAGGATGCTTCCTGCATCCATTCGGGTGCGTCACATGATTAAACCCTGCTTGTCCATACAGGCTCTTCATGTGAGTCCAAACACAGATGCTTCAGGGTTCTGGGCTATATTTATTTATTTAGAAAGCTTCTATGCCACCCCATTCGCCGAAGCCTCAGGGCGGCTCACAACAATAAATAATAACAATATAAAAGCAATATAATATAATTGGAGACATCCTGGCCAAGGATGTAAAATAAATACATAATATTAGCAATTAAAATGATGGTATTATGAAAAGCCCTCTTGATCTTTTGACCGCCTTCCCTTCAGTCAGACTCTAGGAGTAGAGGGTGTTGGCTGGGATGAGGAGAAACGGCATGGCTGGAATGGTTCTCCTCCTCACCCATTTGTCCTGTTCAATTTCAGAACTCTTGAATAGGATGAGCATCTGAGTATGCCGCAGCGAGCAGCAGGAGTGACCACACTGCTGGCCCTGTTCCATTATCCTGCATAACACTAGTGATGCCCACGAGCATCCATGCCAACATACGAATGGGGCATGACCAGTGCCACACAAGATGATGGGAGCAGAACACTTTTACAGGGACCTTGTTTCTAACTGAAATTACTGAATCCTTGTGTTCAACTGTGCAACCGAAGGACTATCCGTACCAAGGTGCCATTCTAATCTACATTTCTGTGTTAGGCTGCAATTTTGCACCCACTGACCTGGGAGTAAACCCCATTTAAGTACATGAACTTCTCAGTAGACAAGTATAAGGTTGCATTGTTGGCTCCCTGTTGTCCATGACTGGAGCGGAATTATTTAATTACAGCAGAAGGATGCTCACATGATATTCTGTTGTCTAAATGATCTCATTAACCAAATTCACACCATACATTTTACTTTGTCTGCCTTTACTAAACCATGAGGCTAATCTGCTTATGTCAGCAGCATGTACTGCTTTACCCTGATGCCTTGGGGGCAACATTAGCTAATACTAGCCCATATCTTCTAAAAAGAAAAGGGGGAGGTGGAGAATCTGGGAACTACAGACCAGTCAGTCTGATACCAGTCCCCAAGAAAATTCTGGAGCCATTATGAAGCACCCAATCTGCAAACACCTTGAAAACAATGCAGTGATTACTAGAAGCCAACATGGCTTTGTCAATAATAATCTGGCCACCCTAATCAAATCCCATTTTTGACTGTGGATCGTGGAAATGTTGTAAACATAATATATCTTGCCTTTAGCAAAGCTTTTGACAAAGTGCCCATGGTATCCTGATCAGCAAACTAGCTCAAAGTGGGATGGAGGGAACTATAAGGTGGATCCACAGTTGGCTACAGAATTGGATTCAAAGAGTGCTCATTGGTTGTACCTTCTCAAACTGTGGAGGGGTAAGTTGGGTACCACAGAGTTCAGTCCTGGGCCCAGTGCTATTCATTTTGATTAATTATTTGGGTGAGGAAATGCAGGGAATGCTTGTCATATTTGGTGATGACACAAAATTGGGGAGGCTGTCTAATACCCTGGAAGAAAAGCAAAATTCTATTGTTTTACATTGTTGGATTTTAACATGTTGTAAGTCTCCCAGAGAGCATATGGCTAGTGGGGGTAGCATGTAAATTGAATAAATAAATAATTCAAAGTTATCTTTGAAAACAGAACATAGACAGGACAGAACGTAGACAAATGCCAATTTCTGTATCTAGGGAAAAAAAATCAAATGCCTAATTATAAGATGGGGGATACTTGGTTCAACAATACTACAAGAAAGAAGGATGCTGGAATTGCTGTAGATCACAGGTTGAATGGGAATTAACATGATGTGGCTGCAAGAAAGGCAAATGCTAATTTGAGCTGCATTAATAGAAGGATCACTTCTAAATTATGTGAAATATTAGAACCGCTCAGCACTGGTTAGGCCTCATCTTGAACATTCTGTCTAGTTCTGGACACCACAGTTTAGGAAAGATTCAAAGGAGGACAACAAAGATAAATCGGAATTGGAAACAAAGCCCAATGAAGAGAGACTGAAAGAAATTAACATGTTTAGCCTCAAGAAGAGAAGACTGAGAAGAGATATAGTAACACTATTCAAGTACTTGAAAGGTTTTCACAAAGAAGGAGGCCAGGATCTCTACTTGATCATCCCAGAGTGCAGGACATGGAATAATAGTCTCAGGTTACAGGAAACTAGATTCTGGCTGGACTTCAGGAAGAACTTCCTGACTGTTAGGCAAATACAACAATGGCACCAATGACCAATGGAAGTTGTGGGCTCTCCCACACTGGAGGCAACCAAGATGCAAATGGACAGCCATCTGTTAGGGATGCTTTAACTTGGAGTCCTGCATAAGCAGGAACTGTATTACATCGTGTTATTGGGCTTTTCCAACACTACTAGGCTATGACTGTGTAGCATCTTCCACAATTTATGTGCGACATCTCTGAACTTGTACAAGTGATCGTGGCTTAAAGATATGAGTTCTCAGCTCACACATTATGCTCAGCTCAAACAAGTATGAAAGTTGAAACGAAGTATTCCACAGCATCTGCACAATCTAATTTTATGTCAAGAGTTTCCATTATGATAGCACCACCAGCAGCAGGCATTTTATAAATCCCAGGTTACAAGGGAGCCTACACTGCTGTAATGTATTAACACATAAGATAGAATCTGATATATCAGTGTTACTTCTGAGTATGCATATGAGAGCATGTGATGAGCTCTGCTGCTTCAGCCAAAGATGCAGCTGTTCACAGTGGCTGACCACATGCCTCCGGAAAGCACACCAGCAAAGACGGAAGGCAATATTCTCCCACTGAAGAGGTCCCAGCAATTTTGCATTCCATGGCCTCTGAACATGGAATGTTCTGATAGCCATCAGAACTAATTGCCATATAGGGAGATGCTTCCATAAATAAGAGTACTGCTTAACAACGTACTGGGTCTGGACAGTATCAGCTTGAGAGTTTTTTAAAGAGCTTATATGTAAAATGGCTGATTTTTTTAGCAAATATGTAGCTTGTCCTCAAGGTTAGTCTCTGAACTGGAGGACTGGACAGCAGCCAATACAATACCACAAAGGGGGGCAGGTTCCAGGGGTGAGAGTACAGGATATATAAGCTGGCTAACTTACGTCTGTTTAGATAAATTGGTCAAATCATCATTAAAGATAATTTTTATCAACCATAAGTCTTGTTAAACAAGAATCAACAGAAAAGAGTTGCTCTTCTTTCATTCAAGGAGTGAACCTATGGCTCCTAGACCTTGGCTGGAGGGCCACCAGCTTCCTTCTTCTGAGGCTGGTGCCAGTGCTTGGAATTCGGAAAGAAAGTCAAAGCTCTAAGCTTTCTCCTCTGCCCCCCTTGAGTCAGCATGGAAAGAACCTTGTAGGCTGCACTTCCAAGGCAGGAAAAGTGACCTCAGAGAGGGCGAAATGAGAGCACTGCAAATAGGTGGGTGGAGAAATGATACAAGTCCAGGACATGAGCTACCCAAGGCTTCTCCACCCTCTTTCCTTCCACCTCTGAAAATGTAGCCATTATACAACTAGTCTCGAGAAATCTGATATATAATGGCAGAAAGAGCATGAAAATGGTTGGTATGAGCAACAAGTGACATGCCAGTGAGTGAGGCATTACAATGGTGGTAGACAATGTCTAATGTACATTATCCCCAAATTTTAGTCTATGGGAGATATTTTACAAATTGGGGAAATGTGCAACTCTCCCATTCAGTCAGGTCTCAATTTGAGTAAGCTTTCTATTAATGCACAGCAAGCACATACAGGGATCCAACACAATTGGACAACAAAACAATGTTCAGAGAATTTGTGCAATCATGACCCTCACTTGTGTACATATCTCCAGTGAGCAGTGCAACGTTCAAGCTTGCTGATAATGTTAAATATTTAGGATTAGTTTTAAAAAGGAAGGCAAAGGGAGCTTTCTAAAATAGGTGAATGTGAACAAATTCAGGATGTTGAAATAGATAGGCCTTTGGTCTAATGCCTTTGGTCTTATATTCTTAATTTTAGGATTACATAGAAATAAGGAATTGTGTACAATAAGTTTATTTGTTTATTCACGTTTTGTATAAAAGGATTTAACTGCCAATATCTCAAGAAATAATTTGCATCAGGCACTATGTCCATACAATAAATGAAATAGATTACTGAAACAGTTATTTCATTTTGATGCATGTAGTTACAGTTTTAACCTTGTAAGAACATAAGGTGTTTAAATTAGTAGTCAGGTAAATTACAGCAACGAAACTGCAGGGTTTAATGTTAAGATAACTGACATGCATGAAGACATTGTATTAAAATATTGTTTTCCCTTTTGTTTGGCACAGATGGTGCTGGTAATTAATACTGCACTTTAAAAAAGCAAACAGGGAATTTCCTGATTACAAAAGTTCACATGCTATGTAATAAACAGTTATATTACACTGTGTGAATTAAGGATTTATAGCCTATACATTTATGTTAGAGTCTATTGGAAATTCTAAAATTAAAACTTCACTGAAGGACTTTTACTTTCAGAATAGTTAAAGCTAAAGTAAATTTTTCAATTTCTTGAAGAAAGCAAGTTTTGCAAGCCTCCAACCCCCTTTCCAATTGGATCATGCTTATTTTTCCCTAGAACTTAATGTGTGCAATTTCAAATTCAGTTCTTTTTGTTTATAAAATGCTTAAAATATATAGAACTATACACAGAATAAAAAAGTCCTTGTCTACAGGTTTACCCACAGCAAAAAGAAAATGAAAAAATAATCACTTGTATCAGAACATTAAAATAAAGCAAGCACAAGAAAAAGAGAAACATAATCATGTAATTAGAACAGGTGAAGCACGAATAGCAGAAAACGTATCCACATAGAACTTGGCAGTTTTTATTCTAGAGAAAGAAAACAACCATGGGGCCTTGATCTGGCACACACTCTTGATGTGTGACATTAGGACCCCATATGAGTGATATGAAATGATCTGCTGAAAATTGTCCCTTGCTATGTTTCCCTGAAGGTTCCAGATTAGAGCTCCATGTCTTCTTTTTCTCCAGAATAAAAGCAACCAGGTTAAAATGACTTGTTTAAATACGTCTATAACATTGTGAGTAGTTTGACCTTCAGAGTAAGTTATAAAAAGAGCAAAAAAAAAAAAAATCTGAAATGGATAAAAACACACTATGCATGTTCAAATACATATTTATTTATTTATTTATAGCATTTTTATGCTGCGCCCATCGCAAAAAGCCTCGGGGCGGCTTACAAGGAAGATAAACAAACATAGAATAAAATAACATTAAAAATTAGGAGTATCTCGGCCATAATTTAAAACCAATAAATAAAAAAAACAAATTAACAATTAAAATATCATTTAAATAAAAAGGTCTTGGCCTGGTGCCGAAAAACAAATAATGACAGCTCCAGGCAGACCTCTCTGGGGAGCGCATTCCACAGGTGGGGCACCACCGCAGAGAAGGCCCTCCTCCAGGTACTCACCCTCCTAATATCCTTCACAGAGGGCTCCCGGATAAGGGCCTCTGCCGCCAATCTCAGGGGGCGGGAGGGCATATATGGACGCAAGCGCTCCTTTAGATAACCAGGTCCCAAGCCGTTGAGGGCTTTATAGGTGATAACCAACACCTTGAATTAGGCCCAGACTTCAATGGGGAGTCAGTGAAGCTGGTGGAGAACTGGGATTATATGAGAACAATGCCCAGTCCCTGTCAGCAACCTGGCAGCTCTATTTTGCACCAATTGAAGTATCCGGACAGTCTTCAAGGGCAGCCCCACGTAGAGCACATTACAGAAATCTAATCAGGAAGTTACCAGTGCATGTGTCACAGTTGCCAGGTAGTCGTTCTCCAGGTAGGGACACAGATCAGCCGAAGCTGAAGGAAGGCACTCCTCACTACCGCTGTTACTTGAGCTTCTAATGACAGCTCCGGGTCAAGGAGCACTCCCAAGCTGCAAACCCTGTCCCTAAGAGGGAGTGCAACCCCATTCAGGACAAGGCCCAGATCCCCCATCCCGAAGTCCAACCCACCTACCAACAGGACCTCTGTCTTGTCTGGATTGAGCCTCAGTTTATTGGCCCTCATCCAGCCCATTACCTCGGCCAGGCACTGGTTCAGTACAGCCACTGCCTCACCTGGATTGGCTGAGAAAGAGAGGTAGAGCTGGGTATCATCAGCGTACTGATGATTCCGCAGCCCACACTCCTAATGACCTCTCCCAGCGGTTTCATGTAGATGTTGAATAGCAAGGGGGACAAAATAGAGCCCTGCGGAACTCCATGGCATAGCTGCCATGGCGCAGAGCCATAGTCCCTCAGCACCACCTTCTGGAATCGGCCATTGAGATAGGAGCGGAACCACTGCAAAGCAGTGCCTCCAACTCCCAATGCCACAAGCCTATCCAGAAGGATACCATGGTCGATGGTATCAAAAGCCGCTGAGAGGTCCAGGAGAACCAACAGGGATGCACTTCCCCTGCCTCTCTCCCTGCACAGGTCATTATACAGGGCGACCAAGGCAGATTCAGTACTGTACCCAGGTCTGAAGCCAGACTGAAATGGGTCCAGATACTGAAATGGGTCCAGAACAAGAGCAAAATATAAAGACTAGGGTTTTGACCATGGTTGATGAAGTTGAGACCAATGTATACAAAATGGGACAAGATCCATTATTGCTGGATAAGTGGAAGAAGTAGAATAGCCAGGGAAGAAGGAGAACAAGACCAGGAAAGAGGATCAGTGAGGAGTCAGTAATGTCATTGACTGACTGCCATGGAAAGACATACTAAAAGGAAGGGAGAATGTTAAGGAAGAGAAGAAGAAAACATCGTGATGGGAAAGGGAAATAGGTAGCTAAGAGATAAATGAAGATCAAGAAGATACAAGCATGAAGCTAAAAGTATGTCCAGCACAATAACTGAACAGTTAAAATAAATACTGAGTCAAAGACTACATCAAAATGAATATTAATGTTAACTAGTTGAACTAGTTCAAATAATAAGAATATACCAAACTCTGCTCATTCAGCATACTAATTTAATTATATGTTTTGTCATATATGATTCCCAAGGCAGAGTGAGATGGATGCATGATTGGGCTATTAAGTAGTAAGGAAACTGCATCCATTCAGTGGACCTTGCTTCTGGCTTCTTGGTAAAGCACTGTTTGCTCTTGAGTCTAAATGAAAACTATTGCTTGTCCTTTCATCAGAATCTTGGGCCACGGCTTGAGTGGAGCTTGGGATCCACACTTAAAAGCAAAAAGGGGTTGGCAAGGATTGGGAAAGAAGGAAAGGAGAGAGGGAAAGGCCTGAAAAGCTCCTCTAATGGGCTGAAATGTCTACTGGTCTTTCTGAAATTTCACAATACTAATTATTAGGAAATGGTTTTTCTGCTTTGACATTTAATAGAAACATGGACAACATCCAGTTGTACAAGGAGACCACCTTGGAATTCTCACAAAAATGTATAATGCTATAATTAGATAGTCACCTGGTTCAGGTTTTGCAAGAAAGAAATGCAGAAAACTGTTAAAGTTGCAAATACTGTATTCGTAAAACCCACAATGCTTATCAAATCCTGCCAGTATAATAGAAAATAAACTGTAAGGTTTCAGCTTAAACTTTTCTTTTTCTTCATGAAAATATTTACTTTAATGAACATGGGAGGTGATCATGTAAATATCTGTCTTTAGAACTTGTATATTAATCTTTCTTTAAGAGTCAGTTTGCAAGCACTTTGTGTATTAGTTGCAGAAAGACTATTAGCTCAAATCACAAAGGATTTGTTTATAAATCAAAGGACATAAATCACATGCAGCCAAGTGCTCTTTATGTCTTAAGCATTTTTTTTAAATCACTAGAAGGAAAACATTTTTAAAATGTGTGAAAAAACAAGCCCAGCAGGACAGTATATTTAACCTTGTTTTCCTTTGACTAATAGAATTGAGGATTAGCTTGCTTAGATGCTATTTTGTTTCAAACTGGAAAACCTTTACCTGCACATTATCATAACAATCCTGCTAGGGCAATTCATGGGACTTTTCAAACATGTAAACAAATCAATGCTCATTGTAGTTCTGAGCTTCAACCACCATCTAGGGATGTGTGTGCAGTTTCTCTCACTGAATGGGGAACTTCAGGTGACAGTACTTTTTGTGGATAGGAGGGACTCAATCAACCCTCGTTAAGACATCAGAAATATCAGTATCTTGGCAGCAACCTTTGGCAGTAGGATGCATTTTAAAATTCATAGTAGTGGTGCAAAACAAGGAAACATTTCTTTTAGAAAAACAAAGCATTAATTTGGAACCCACCTTGGAGAGTGGGTTGGATTGGCTTAGAACAGGATTGTCTTGAGTTGGGCGATCAGACTGATTTTGCACTTCATCAATGCAGAGCCTCACCTAGCTATGATTTCTGAAAGCTTCAACATCATCTCCATTAAAATTTCAGAGTAGGAAAACCCCTTTGTAATAACTGGCATTGAATAACCTCAAGAGGGCATGTCAACATTGTGGACATGCTGAAAACCCTCTCTGGCAGAGTCCAGGACAGGGGTGGAAAAATAACCAAGACCCAAGCAACTAAGCCAATGTCCAAACATTAATCCTAACCAAGTCCAATAATCTAAAATTTGCATCAAGAGTAACAGAGGCACAGTGCAAAGTACAGCCCTCTAGACTGTAATATAATCAAGGCAGGTCAAGTGCCAGTAACCAGAGAACAGTGCAAATAAGAGGGGATACCTTGGGATGAAGGCAGGAACTCAGGCAGTAATCACCAAGAATCATTGCAGCAAACCAGAAGACCTCCATTGCCAAAACAGCGTCTAGAGGAAACACCCAGTTCTCAAATAACTTTTCCCTTGGCTTCCAAGTGGTGCTCATGAGGGCCCTGACAACTGCAGCAGATTGTGGGAGTGATCCTGCAACTATCAGGACTGCTATTCTAGTGCTCGGCCAGCAGATGGAGGCCCAAAACTGCCTCAAATCCTAACACTCTCATGCACCTTCTGCCCCTGACCCTCACTCTTTGCTTTTTTCACTTCTATTTCTAAACTTATTTCCAAATCCTTGCCAAAGCCCTGGATCCCAAGCTCCAGTCAAACCACGGCCAAGGATCCCAGTGTAAGGACAAACTATGGTTTTCTCAGTGTGTGGTTGCCATGTTTAGTCACAAGAGCAAACAATGCTTTGCCAAGTAGCAAAAAGGAAGGGCCATTGAATGGATGCAGCTCCATGACCTCTTTGTGTAGTGAGATAAGAAGAGGAATCCTGCCAACCTCCACATGAAGAGGTGTTGGGGAGTGGCTGCGTTTAGTAATAAAACACATTTGGCATACAGAAAGTCCCAGCCATCTCCCGGCAAGATTGAAAACACTTTCTAAAAGCTGGGAGGCTACTGCCAGTCACTGTTGACAATATTAGGCTATACAAAATAATGCTCAGACTTGTTATAAGGCAGCTTCCAAAGTGTCTTTTTCTTTCCCTGCATTAGGCATTTGTAAAGTTTTAGTTTTTTTTTTTTTAAAGGGAGAGTGACTGAAGCCTACAACTTTTTATTGTAGAAATTAATTTTCAGGCATAGAAGACTGGCAAATTTCAGACAGATGATTACACTTAGGTCAGTGCATGCAACGCATGAACGCAGGGTTAGAGTAATGTTTCATCTTGAAATTAACACCCTGCTTGTTATACAGCCCTCAGAGCTCCAGGACCAAACTCTTTCAGGCTGAGAAAGGATCCGAGAAAGGATTTTCCCTCTTCTACCCTGCAGCTGAGAAGCACAGCTCTTCCGCGTAGCCTCACTGTAAAAGCAAGTGTGCAGTAGCCTGGGCAACTGTTAGCCATGCCCTGCCAACTGCCCAGTTGGATCACTGCAATGTGTTGCGCATTTAGCTACCTTTGAAACCAGATTGGAAACTTTAGTTCATCCAAACAGAGCGGCAAGGCTATTAACTAGAACTGTTCAATATGATCAAGCGATGCCAAAGCTCTGTCAGTTGCTCTGGCTTCCAGTCCAGCAACATTCAAAGTGTTGGTATTGATGTTTTAAGCCACAGTGCCTAAGCAGTGATTCCTCCCATATTAAATTTGGCAGGGCCTTCCTAGTGGTGGTGTTTCAGTCATGGAATGCCCTCCCCAAGTAGTCTGATTTTTAAAAAGACTTATTTAATCTGCTGGGAGAACTTGCTAATGGGGTAAATAAATTTAGTACAGATAATAGTAAAGAATTAGTAGATAAAGTAGCACTGAAACCCTCCCTTTTTGCAAAGCCCCTGGGCACACCCCGCTCCATTTTTTCAGGCAGAGAGGAGCTGTGGATCCCTTTACTCCTTTGTCTCCAAGCCAAGAAGCCTAGTTCATTCTTAAAGTAGCTTTAAGGATACTGTGCTCCTCAAGTCTGAGTGTTTTCTGGAACTGAAGCCGGCTTTAGCCATTCACTGAACACGCTGCAATGCACAAACTGCAGCCGGGCGGCTCTCAGTGTGTGGCGTCCTTTGCACTACTGCCGCCGCCGCCACCACTTCTGCTGCAAACCCAGGGTATATCCACAAGGGCAGCAACTAGCACTTGCAGTCAAAAACAGTACGCAGCTATTCTGGCTTTCTTCCCTTAATGGGTTTTTTATTCTTTTGTGGAAAGGAAGAAATACAGAACTGGTGGGAAAACAGAGAGGGGGTGGGAAGTGAAAGGCAACTGGACAAGTCCAGAAAACTGGCTAAGCCATCCTGAAGATAAACCGCCTTGGCTTGCTTGTTTCCTTGATTGTCCTCATTAGGCCTGACGAAGCATCAGTGGCACTGTAGCTTGCCATGGACTGTTCCCCCCTTAGTCCTTTCATGTGGTCCTATCATGTACCCCAGAGCATTTGCAGGAGGACTCTTCATTTTCTTATTCCCTCAGAACCCATTCTGCCAGTTCGTGAAGGGACCGCTCCCCAGCCTCCATCAATTGGCCAAATGCATACAATTTCCCAAGCAGAAACGAGTCTTCCACAAGAGTGCAGGAGCATAAGAACACCTCTCTTTATTTAGCCCAATGTACCCACTTCTTGTCAAATATCTTCCCAATTTCATCCTCCACTTTGCAAGGTGAAGCTTTAACGATCTGAAAAACAGGAAGCTGCCTTATATAGAATCACCCAGATCACAGGTCCATCTAGCCCAGTGCTGTAGTCACTGACTGGCAGCTGCTCTCCAGGGTTTTTATCACGATTCCCACATGGATTTAGAGATGCTTCTATATGCAAAGCAGATGGTCCACCACTGAGCTGCAGCCTCATCTGAATGCTGAAAAGTTCCACTGCTGGCAGCTTCCCGGGTCACAAGTTTTCAAAACATTTTCAATATTTTAATTTTTCATTGTTTTCTTTGTGATGTTAGGTTGTTATGCTGTATTTTCATGTGAACCACTTAGGGATTTTAATATAGTAAGTGCTCTAGAAGATTTTAAATCAATCAATCACATTAATACAATGTACCTACCAATGTGATCTCACCTATGGGATATTCTAATACCCTTCCCATTGCCCTGGAGTGAGCCAAACTAACAGTATCAGCCAAAAAGAAAAAGTATTTCTCAGAGTTCAGACTGGATACTTGATTTGCTTTCTGTAACAATCTCCCCTTCAAGATAGCAATCAGGCTGTTTAATATTTCAGCATATACTGAGCTGTGAATGTGCAATCGTTTTGCATTCTAAATATTTCATCTGGTATCCTACCACTGGACAAGGGCTAAAGTTGATCTGCTCAAAAGGGAGTTTTGAATAGCATATGGCCATAGAGTAGATTTTTACATAAAGCTAATTTAGAATCCTGCAGCACACGTGCAGGTACATATTTAAATTTGCCATAACTGGGTAACATGCGTAAAGATTATTTGCCTATTGTTGCTGTAGCATCTTTAAGTATACTGCTGAAAACAGGAGGGGAATACCGTACAAGACAAAACTCAGATCAGTTTTGTGCATGCAGATTTCTTGTGCCTTTAGGACTACTGGATGAGAATAAGTAGTACATTTGAAAGACATAAGATCGAATTAACTATTAACTATTTTAAATGCAACTTTCCCTGTTCTATTCATTTTCTTCTAATACATTTACATGGGAGGAGGAAACATTAAAAATGATCATGAGCTGGTTTGCATAGATTTGGACCAGTTTTTATTTTGGCTGCAGATGGTTTCCAATACTGATTTTTTCTTTTAATTGGCAAACTGCTCTGTCCTACAGAAATTGCCCTTCCAAACGCCTGCAGGAAATAATCCCATGTTTCAAATGGAGAAATAAAGAATATGCTCAGTTCTGAGCAGGTTTTAAGGGTTACTGTTGTTTTGAGCTATGCCAAATCATGCCAAGTGTTCAGAGGTGCTTTGAGGGATATGATTTTTTTTTTTTTTTTGGTAATTTATTATTTTGGGTCAGTTTCCTGCTCTTTGAATTTAAAAAAGTTTCAGAGAATTGGGCATTCGTTTCATTCACTCAGATGGCTAAAGGGATGGTTGTAATTTGTCACATTCTGGCAGCCAAAAGAATTTGTTTCACTGATTTTTACTAACTCTTCATTATACTTTTAGGGCAAACCAAACCAAACCAAACCTTCAGCAAAATATTCTGCTAAGATACAAAAATATGACTAAAAAGAAATAGCATGGAAAAATAATAATTTCAGCATTCCAGATCAGATTATTTTTGCACACTCACAAAGGTGCTAGTTCTTTTAGAGTCCTCCTCAATCACAAAATAGTTGGAAATAACCAAAATATGTGGCTCGATGTGGTATTATCCTGTCTTCTTATGAGTTGCTCTGTTACCATCTCCAGTTTGAGATTGGTCCATTAGCTAATCTTCCAAATGCATTTTAACAATAATTACGACAATACATCATTATAACTTCACCTTTTGTATTATCAAGCAATGAATATGTAAATCTAAAATAATTTCTATTACAGAAATTGTTCTGTGGTCTGGGGAACTGTTTTTTTCCCCCTATGGCCTTTGTTTATTGTTGTGTTTGGCAGACATTTTACATATAAGCAATAAGTCATTTTGGATCTGGAAAACAATGTATAGCTTCAGTGTCATCAATAAGAGAGGATAAGACTGCCTGATGGAGGTACAGCTGGTCAAGAGGTACAAGAGAAGAACAGAAGAACCACCCTTCATCAGACCAAAGGCCTATCTAGTCCAGCATTCGGTTTTTACATAGACCAACCAAATGTCCATGGGGACCCCACAAATTGGGTATGAGTACAATAACATGCTTTCCTTGTGTCTTCCAGCAACTGGCATACAGAGACATACTGTATCTGATACCGAAAATAATATATAGCTGTCATGGACCAGTGAAATCCATGTCCTTGTGGAATAACCACATATAGTTGTATCCCAGTGATCTTCCATCAATTGCACCAGTATTCCTACTGGGAGATGCCTGAGGTTCACAAGTGGGAGAATTTAAAAGCATAAGAAAAGCACTGTTGTGTCAGACCAAAAACCCATTAGACCAATGTCCTTGTTCTTACAGTGGCTGACTGTATGACAAAAGGCATACTGTTTGTCCACCCTCTAAAATCTGGAAATAGCAGATAGCCATTATGAGTCCCCCACCAATATGATCACCTTCCATTACTTTGTCTAACCCTCTTTCAATGCCTTTTGAACTAGTGCCTGTGACCACATCTTCTGGTAGAGATTTCCACAAAATATAACTATATGGTTTGTGAAGAATTGCCTGGTGTCCTTCTTCAGTTTCCCACCAGTCACTTTCACTGGATGATCCTGAATTCTAGTATTATGAGCACGTTTCAAACATGACCAGTAGTGACTGGTAGGCATTAATAGTCCTATACTCAAAAGGCCTTCAAGTTGATGTCCATCACTACATCTTGTGCTAGCCAATTCCATCCTATCTTATACTCAAACACAAAAACAGGAACATTGAGCATTACAAGAGAAGTGCAAGAAGATGAAGGACAGGTCATGCAGACTTCCACTCTGTCTGGATCCAACCCATTGTTTCCTAGAACCAGAATATTGTTATATTTATATCTCATCTTTTTTCCTTCCAAGGAACTCCATGGCAGCTTATGTAATTTTCATCCTATCAACCTTGTTGTTTTGGAGGGTATATGAGATGCTTGCCAAGACATTGTACAAAGGCAGCAGGTTAACATCAGTCATTCCCCACACCGATGCTCCAGGAAGGAAGGGCTAACAGAGATGCCTTTCTTTATTTCACTTTCTCTCATGAAATAAGCGTAATATGTAGTTTGGCTCTCATGTTCTTATATGCTTAACACTGCACAGGCTAAGCCAATATGAGTTGATTGACAGATTCAGGAACTGTCCTATAAGTGAGGTTAAAACATTTCATGAAGTTTTGTATTCCTTCATGGCACAATTGCAGCCTGTGGACCTTCCAGTGGCAACAAACTAATATGAAACATTAAATGCCATTGGCTGTTTAGTGAGAAGAGACCATCCTATCAGAATTATCTGGCTTTATCATGTTCCCCTATGACCTTTTAGTGTTGGGGTAGTTAGGCTTGTGAAATTGTAAGACAATGAAAATTTGTAAACTAAATTGTAATGTATTTGTCATATTGTTTCTAATCATTTTTTAA
Source organism: Varanus komodoensis (assembly GCF_004798865.1). NCBI lineage: Eukaryota > Metazoa > Chordata > Lepidosauria > Squamata > Varanidae > Varanus > Varanus komodoensis. Next base: position 15,844,021 of record NW_025335349.1, on the reverse strand, counting down.
AATCAGCTATTGTAAGACATTGTAACTGCCACATTCTTGGAAAGATGCGATACAAATAAATCAATCAATCTAGCTGTAGCAAAGAGACTCTGCTACAGTCAGGAAGTGCCTGGTTTAAATCTTACCTCTGCCATAAACTCACTGGGCAGCATTCAGCATGCAGATGCTCCTCAGCCTCATCAATATGGCTATACAAATCCTGACTCTCCATACAGGTTTGCTTTATAGATTGCAACAAGATAATGTATGTGAAGTGCTTTAACTATTTGAAAGTGTTCTATAAATACTTACCTTCTATTCCTTCTTCTCATCCATTGACAGAAATTGGAATTCTGTACTTTTGTTTAATCTCATTCCCTTTCCTAGAGTGGAGAAATTATTTTTTCCCTGCTTACAGCTACCTTAATAATTTAGTAGATGATCTGTTTTCATCATGTTTCTTCATGTGTGCATTGTTCCAAACAGAAAAATGAAAAACCATGCAGGCGTTTCTCTGTTACAATGATCATGAAGATTTATGTCATTCATTGATTAATACAATATGTTGTTAATTGTGAATTCTGGAATGTGCATACTGGGGCAATGACATTCTGAATCTCCAGGCTCATGGAGAATGACCCTATTCTCAGTGAAACAATGTTTAAGCACTCTTCTTAATGCAAGATACAGGAGGGATTGGGATTCCAGCCGCTTATTACAAACCTATCCATTTTACCAGTACGTTTGGAAGAGCATTATGGATGATTAGCCTGTTTTATCAATGGGGAAAAGTTTGCCTAGCAGAGTGTAGGAATGCAACTTAAATGAATGTGTTCCATCCACACCTTCTACCCATATACACAATGATTCCAGTTGCCAGATATTTATTATAAATGTTCACATCCAAAACATTATCCATATGAGCAGCTAATGTTCTTATCCAAAACATTAGTGAATTTAACAATTCAAATTGCAAGTCTTTTCCTTTCTTTTATTTTCCCTTTTATTCCTTTTCATTCCATTCCTTTCCTTTCTTTCCTTTTATTTTTCTTTTTTGGAAAAGGTTTCTATTTGCATTAATATGTGCCCATCATAAGTATGCCTTTAAATGTTGCTTATATGGTTTCATTGTTTAAACGCAGTTACCAATGTTTACATTTTTCAGTGACCATTTAAAAATCATTTTTAAAACTGCTTTCTTATATTCCTATATGTTTTTAGGAATTCAAGTACGTCCTCCCAAGAACAAATATATTTAAGTGAATTCTATTTTAGCAGAATTACAGTTCAATATACATATATTCAGAAATACTAATCCCTACATATTACCTTATAGCAATTGTATATTCTTGGTCTTCTTTTGTTGTTTTTATCTTCTTTTAATATGGGTTGTTCAGCCTAACACTTGTAATGATAAATATATCTGAGTTGCTTGTATTAACCTCACAGAATTTTCTTTCCTCAGTAAGATGCTAAAATAGCCCTTGGTTTACTAAAATTATTGTTCTAAAATCACAGCAAATGTCTTCCTAACATCACTTTTTCTGATCATTTGGAAAGGGAGGGGTCTGTACACACTGTGTTTGCTTCGCACCCACCAGTGGCTTTTCACTGTTTCAAGGTATACTTAAAATGGATCATGCTATTTTAATCATGACAATTTAAAATAGCTAAGTTCCCATCTGTAGGTTCTGTCAAATATAGGAATCTTACCTTTCCTCTCTTAATTATGAATGTCAATATTACCTTCTATAGCTGTGTATAAATTGCTGATTTCTAGCAGAGGAACATGGAATGCTAGATATACTGAAGCTTAACTGAAGCTTTAAAAAAAATCTCAGTCTTACTGAAGACGGCAGCTGCTTTCTGAGATCAAGAAAATGACTGTGAAGCTTGCATTAAATAAGCCTAAAACTAACAGAATATTTGGTAAAATTTAGATTTGTATGAAACAGTGGGATGTCGTCCATGTCTCCATTAGTTCTGATACCCATGTATAACTTCAACATTCTCTGAAACACAGCTTGCCTTAAATATTTAATGATGTAACTTCTTCCCCCCAAAATGACAATATAATAGCTTTAAAAAGTTGTATATTTAGAGAAGAAAAAAACACAGTGCTTTTGTTAGCACAAGCATTCCTCCACCATTCATTCCTACAACCTCCAAATAGCATGGTTATAACAGTACATTTTTTGTTTTTCTAAGTCCGTTATGTCTCACCCACCCCACCCAAAATAACAATAACAATAATATTGTTGTATTTTTAAAAACTTCACCGAAGTCTTCCTATACCCAACTAACTTTAACACACATGAATCTACTAAGCAGGAGTCCATGACACTGATTACATTGTTTAAGGTCTACTTCGGGATGTTTAAGAACAGGATGATATCATCTAAATATGCGATAAAAAGAGATTACTGGAACATATAATATTTCTCACTGGCAGGGATTCCTATCGTGTCATATCAAAGTCTAGCAAAATGTTGAAAGTTAGAAATGTTATCAAGCATTAGCAGGCATTTAAAGAACGTCTCTTGAATATTTCTAGCATAAAAAGTATTTCATGTGATGTAAATTAATGGTAATTTTTCTGACTTTAAAAGAGAGCTCTGCCAGTACATTTCAGTGGTCTGGACCCAATTCTGCTAACAGGAGATGCTTTCAATTTGCTCTGCCTGCCTTCCTGCCTTAGATGGCTGAGATTGCAACAAAATTAATCCATTTAAAAATCTGTGGCTTAAACTTAAGGATTTTCAATCCCCCCCACCCCTCTTTTTTTTCTTAGAATATCAATAAGTTCCAATTGAAGAGCGGATTCTTTTGCAATTCAGGCATGTGCCGGCGATAACGGGCGAGTTGGCATGAAGAGAGGCAGAGATGGATTAATTATGCAGAGAACATGGAAATTCTGCTTATCATCGGCTAGCAAAGGAGCCCAGCTCACATAATCAGCAAACGAAGGGAGAAAAAAAAATAACAATGCAATGGCACCTTCCAGCCCATCATCAGGATTTTTCTACCCCCTTGTAATTAAAAAATAACATACACTTATAGCCCTATCTCCTCTGCAGGCAAGGAGTGGATGTCCACAAAATAATTGCACTGGGATATTAGAGCTGGAAAAAAGGGCTGCCCGTTCTGACTATCCCCTTCCTCCCTCCCCTCCGGCCTGTACAAGGCACTTCCTTTCTGTGTGCAATCCGAATCCGATGGATGTCTCAGGTGACACCCTATCTTAGTGTCCATGGCTCCCCAAACTCATCCTTATCATGATTCAAGCAAACATGTAGATGATAAATACTTGAAGTCCTGAAGCAGTGGGGCTTTTATCCTGATCACCTGCAAGCTATCAGGAAATCACTTTGATGAACCCTTTCCAACTGGTCTTTTCCTGAGCTGAGGAACAGACTGATTACCGTAGGGTGTACTGATACTGTTGCTGTTTTTCAGTGTTGCCTGCAAAGATCATGCCTCCTAGGACATTTTCTTTTCTACCTCTTCCTTTTTTTCCTGTTGCATATCTTCCTAAGCTAAAGGTAAAACAACAGGAGAGTTTATTAGCAATCTGAAGGAAGATCTGTATATGAGGTTTCAAAGGATATGGAAAGGGAAAGGAAGGGAAGTCAACATTTTATTTATTACACAAAGTAGATTGATTTGATATTTCTGCCCTCTGCTTCCTTGATAATATAATCCATTTTGCAGATCAGACTACAAATACTCTTATACGGTGAAGCCTCATAATAGGAATGCAGTACAAATGAATTTTGCTGGTTTTGATCCTTGCCACTTTTCTTTTTAAATCTTCTGTCTGTGTATTAAGAATGCATGGGAGGTTTGAAATGTTGGGTCAGCTCCCACTACATGCATTGGACAGCAAAGAAACAGAAGGGAAAGAATGAAGCCAAAAGCAATACAGTTCATGCAATCAGAGGATAGTGTTTTCAAATAACAGAAGACAGCTGATCTATGGATATTCTTCCATAGACAAGAACCACTGTGGGGTGCTCTTTGCACACTAGGAAATGCACACACACACATCAATCTACTGGCACTGATATTAATAATAAACAGAGATGCAAAATACACAGCAGGGCGGGGGGAGGCTTCCATAGGTGTCTACCAATCAAATCCCACTCCATTATCTCTCCAAGCTGTCTATACAGCCAATTTTGAAAGGATTCTGAGATTTGTTGCTTTTGCCATGTATCCCCATGTCCATAGTCATTTTTTTTAGTTGTTGTAGTCTTTTTAAGTAAATGCTGAGATAGCTATTCCTGCATAACTAGATAATCTTCATGTCCCATCAACAGTGGCAGTATTCTTTAAGGTTTGGCCAGACAGGCTGGACAATCCTTGGGTGTGGAGTTAGAAGTGCATTTTACCACTTTTAAAAGAGAACCTCTGATGACTGGGATGTGGTCTTCTGGATAAATCAGAAGGTTTGAAATGGTATCAAGAGACCTTTATGGCACACTTGTTTCAGAAGTACCTGAAAAAAAGATCAGGTCACCCTAAGAAGTGACAGGTCCTCCCAGGAGAGTGTTAGCTGAACAAATTCCCAGGCCAGCTGCAAGGAGGAGAATTAGGTAAGGTATGACAGCAGATGGCATCAGAAGAAGCTAAGGGAAAGTAACTGCATAGTCCAAAGGAAAAGAATTCAAATGTCAATGCCAGAGTCACTCATGGCTGTTTTTAACTCAAAATATCTGTTGGGAAGTCCAACCATACATCAACACGTCTTGTGTAGCCTCACCCTGATAAGGTATCTTCTGTGAGAAGTCTTCTTGGGCATGTTATACTCAATGATACTTAGAGTGGAATGTTTGGAAAATTTGGAACTTGGTATCAAAAAACCTCATGTGCAAAATCAATAAACTCATGTTTTCCTCCTGCAGTGAGATCCTTTTTCAGGCACACATTCCCACTTCTTGAAAACATTTGGTCTTGCACAGTTCTCATGGGGCAACAAAAGAAAAATAATACAGTTTCTACTGAAACAAATACCCTCTCTGTTCAGGCAATTGATCATATGTTATTTGATGGAGGTACTTTGAAAGAGTGGTTATGAAAAGCTGATTAGTTTTTTAAAAAGACATGACATCTACAAAATCAAACATCTTGAATTTCACTGTGCTGGTGCGCTAGGGTGCTTAATGGTTACCGCATTTTATATGTAAGAGGTCTTGATGTTGGGAGAGACATCTACACCCTTCCATGATCTTCAGCTACTATCCCCATTGATTGTCTGAGACACTACTAAGGAGGATGGCATTATTGTTAAGGTTATTATAGTCAGTGCAGATGCTGAACCTCAGAAATAACTGTCAATTGTGAGGATGGCTGATGTTAGGCTTGTGACATCTACCTTAAAGGTAAAGGTTTCCCCTTGACATTAAGTCCAGTCATGCCTGACTCTAGGGGGCGGTGCTCATCTCCGTTTCCTAGCCGAGGGAGCCAGAGTTTGTCCACAGACAGTCTCCGTGTTCATGCGGCCGGCATGACTAAACACCGAAGTGCACGGAACGCTGTTACCTGCCCACCGAAGTGGTACCTTTTTATCTACTTGCATTTGCATGCTTTTGAACTGCAAGGCTGGCAGGAGCTGGGAGGGAGCAATGGGAACTCACCCCATTGTGCAGATTCGAACCGGCAACCTTTTGATCTACCAGCCCAGCAGCACAGCGGTTTAAACCACTGCGCCACCTGCAGTCCCACATCTACCTTGTCCTACTGTAATTTAGATGTCCAAACAGCTAATGTGAAACAAATGGGATTTAGTTACTGTTGCCAGTCTACTCCAAATCATCCTAAGGTCTATCAATATATTCCTTATGCTGAGTCCTGGTCTAGCACAGCCTTCTTCATCCTGGTATCCTCCAGATGTTTTGGACAACAACTCAAATCATTTCTGTCCGTTGACTATGCTGAATAATCACCTTCTTCTTTCCCTGTACATCTTTACATAAAATCCTAGAATCTCTGTTAAGTATTCAGGCACTCTTCCACTGGGAGCTGTCCAAAAACACAGGTAAGTCGCATTACACTTTGCTTATCAGATTGCACATCCCAACCTACAAGATAATTCTTGGAAGTTTAATTTTACTGTTAGTCTTTCAGCACCGTTCTAGTATGATGAGCAGTGAGACTTGTAAAATATGGAATGCATTATTGGAGCTTTCGCCAACCTGGTGATCTCTAGATGCTCTGGCCTTCCATTCCCAATTAGCATGTTTACTTTTCAAGTAATCTGGAAGTGTAGTTCAAAATATTTGGAGGGTGTTACTCTGAGGAAGGCTGACTAGTGAGTCTCCTCATTTTGTATTATACTGTTCACATGTCTGGACTGGTAGTGCCTCAGAGAATTTAGTAGATCCTAGTAATTATATGAATTTTGTTGCTATCCTATGCTTATTGGTAATATCATCACAATAACACCATGGGGATCAATCCAAAATTGAAACCTCTGATATTCTGTAAATCAATTGAATTATCCAGTACATTAAAACAATCCTCATAATTATGGGTACAATTGTATACATATGAGAAGACAATTCCTTTTTAAAATCTTCTAGCTTGAGTCTGTCAAATCTAAACATCAAAATTGGATACTGCAAAACTGTTCCCTCTTCTTCAATATAAAAGAAGTCTCCTTTAAAAAAGAGTCATGATGAAAATAGAATCATAGGCCCAGAACTTAAATCCATTTTCTGCTAAATGTCAGCTTAACCATAGTATCTTAATTACTAGATGAAGGTAAGAGATTTGTTTCAGTTCTTTTTTGACCAGAACTTTTCCAGATACTGTAGCACCACCTACGCCTAAAACATGGATCTGTGGTTAAATCCACGCATTTCAAAAAGTGTGATGCAACAACAAGAGGAAAGCTTCTGAAAAAAGCATTTGAAAAAAGCATACATTAAAGAAATGTTCTTCTGAAAAATGAATAAAAACACACTTTAATTGATATGTGTACATTAAAAGCTAAACATTCTTACTCTGGAATAAATAGCTAGTACACCCTACTTCTTTACCTATGGCCGTTAACATAAATTACAGCCATTGCTATGAGAATAAACACAGATGGAAAGGTTATTGAGAGGTTAACAGACAGGATGTGATAGTCACTGCACTGACTCACTATGTCACTCAAAAATGGATTAATAACACTGTTTTTCTCAAGTCAACATAAATTCATTTCTTTACTGAATTATGGTATGTTGCACTGAATGCTTTACCAGTTGCGATGGTTCAAAAAACTTTCATTTGGTTTTCTAAAACTTCTATCCATTATCTTTTCCAGCCTGACTAATGCAGGCAGGAAAAAAGGACCAAAGAACTCCTATGTGGGCATTGTCTTTGGGAAGGTCAGGTGTCTGGCTGTTGAAGGCACAATTCTAGGAACATTACACAGGAATAAGTCCTACAACTCCCAGCATGTCCCAGCCAGTTATGGATTTTCTTTTTTCTGTTTTAACATGCATAGAATTTCAGACTAGGTGTAAGCTAGATGCTTAACCCTATTACTAAGATCCTGATACATTCATCAATGTGTTACACACAACCATAGGTTCTTACAGTTTTGCCAGAACAGAAAAAAGAGTCACATAAAGAAAAAGGTTGAACAAGCCACCCAGATCCTTTCATCACACACACAATCTAGAGTGACAGTGTTTAGGATCTTTGCTCTAATCTTTTTAGCCTCCACTGTGAATACTGATAGTTATGTAAGGATCCATATCTACCAGTAGTTGACACATTTGCTCGCTAAAGTTCTATCAGACATTCCTCTGAGCAAAGGTACAAGAAATCTTTTTTTGGGACTGGCAAACAGTTCACAATAAGATAGATGATAGATAGATGTTAGGTAGGTATGTAGGTAGGTAGATAAAAGATAGATGGATAGATGGATGAATGGATGGATAGAGAGACAGACAGACAGACAAATATATTTAATACCCTCTTATCCATGCAGCTTCACATATACAAATGAAACATTGCTATAAAATGGGAACAAGCATAATTCTGCAAATACTTTCCTTAGCTCTGAATGAATCAAGTTATTCAGGAAAATTAGAGAATATTTTTCTTCCTTGTAAAGATTGTACCACCTATTAAATCCTGTTTGTCGAATGATTCCAACATCTTTGCTAGCATCCTGAGAAAAGAACTAATAGACCTAAAATTAGACAGTCTTTAATGTTAAGATGAAAGGAAGCCAGTGAAAATGAAACATGGGCTATTTTTACAAACCAGAAAGAACTCCAGAAGCTCCATCCAGAAGCCTGTTCTAGATAGCAAAGTTTAGCCAAATGGTGGCCATCTGATGTTAATTATTCTTTTCAATTAAAAGAAAATGGCCTTGTTCATTCTGACAGACACTGATGATAGCTTCATTTCAGCATGAAGAAATGGAGTAGCAGAAGAAACAGCTAGAATGCCTCTTAGTCATTTATTCTGTGTAACCTCCAGAGAGTCTATTCATATTTAGCCCCCAAAGTTCTGCACCATACAGCATTTATTCGAAGAACTTCTGCTCAGATTGTTTCAATATTTCAGTACTGTGCAGCACAGGGATTCTTCAGAACAATTTATGTCTCGAGGGTCCTTTTGAAAACACCATAATTTTAGTTTACCGTAATTAAATTAAGTTCTTTAGTAAGTGCCTAACTCTTATGGGATAATGTGACCATAGCATCTGTATATGAGGATACAGATCTTACATTTGCCAGTTATTTGCCATATTAGATATATGATATTTAACAATTAGGTTCCTCATGGACCTTGTAGGGGTTCACACTTTGGGAACCACAGCAGAAAAGGCACACTTATAAAGAGCCACTCACTAATATCAGTGTATGGGGGCACTTGGAGCAGGACCCTCAAATGATGGTCTTAGGGCATGGACAGCAACATATGGGAAGTGACACTGCTTTTGATACTGGATTTCAAAGCAGTGAAGGGCTTTGTGGATTAACCCTATAAAACATGTTGAATTGGGCTCACACATGACTTGAGAACCAGTGAAGATGGTACTGTGCAGGCATAATATGGTCATAATCCTAGCCAACATGTTTTTGTACTAAGGGACATTGTTGGGCCATCTTCAAGAGCTGCTCCACAAATTGTGCTTTGCAATCATCTGTTTGGGAAGTTATGAGGGCATGAATTGCTAAAGCTAAGCTTCAGGGAGGTTTGCACCAGCCGAAGCTGGTAATAGGCACTCTGAGCCACAGAGGTCCCTTGTGCCGCTAGGAACAAAAGTGCATCAATGGATTGGTCTTTTAGGAGAGTGCAGAACAAGTTGAACAGCACTTCTTCCAGCTCACCTCGATCTAATGAAAAACATAGAACTGCGTGTCCCCAGTTGGCTCTGCATTCTGAATGACCTCACTCAGTGGTTTTAGGAAGATGCTAAATTGAATGAAGGACAAGATTGGACCTTATGGGAGCCCAAGCATAGATGTCTTGGAGTTGAGTAGAAATTTTCCAGCACCATGGCCTGAAAGTGGCCATCCAAGCTTGAAACATCCACACACAACATCGCACACCCACATCCAACTCAGCAGGTTGCATTCCCCCTGTCTGTAGGTAGACGGATCTTTGCTAGAACCTGTTTTGCTGCTGTTGTTCTGCTGGACATCCAAGCCCTCTCTCAGCAACACATCTGACTTGTAATGTTCATAAAAGACAACAGTGAAGAGCTATGTAAGTCTCAGCAGAGCTCTCTAACCAGCAAGAGAAGTGCTGTAGTAAATGGCACAGTCCTTTCCAAACTTTAATATGGAGGAATGAACTGTATTAACAAGATCAGGGAAAAAAAGATTCATGCTAAGTAAGAACTGAGTATTTCTCACTCAGTGCTACTCTAATAAAAGAACTACTGTAATTTCCCCATTTCTTTCTATGGGCAGCAGCTCTCCCCTCTGTCCCCTGGGGACACTTTAAAATAGTGTAAATCAGGAAATGACCCATCCACAGTATGAAAAGGGTTTTCTCTCTCCGCACTGTTTATCCTTTGATCTCTTCCTTTCTCATCCTTTCCATTTCCCCACTGGACATACAGGCTCATGCAGAGTTGCCAAGATTTTCTCTTCTCTGTTTCTCAACATTTACTAGTCCTTTTTATAGAACTGCATTTGGTAGAACTCCACTACAACTGTAAGGTTTATTTTTCTACAACCTTTTTGTACTTTTGCAAGCCCTGATTTCCCAGGTCTGCCAGCATCTCCCTTTTGCGCATGGATGCTTCCCTTTTGTGCCCTGAAAAACAGATATACTATACACAATGGCGAACCCCCTCTTAGGACTAGTCACAAACACCCCCATTCATTGTCCTAACTTTCCCAATAAATGTATTCAAATATCATGTTGGATATATTGTACTCCTGCCCAGTTGTCTTACTGATCATGTCCAACACAGTCATGGAAATAGCCACCAAGAAGCTCGTCCTGTACTGGTAGAGACTTGTGTCCCACATGAAGTCATCCACCTTTATGCTTCTCAGGCATAATCAACAGCAGGAAGAGTTTTTACTCTGTACCCAGGGACAAGGGAACCAGGCATCAAAGCACACATTGTGTTAAATATGTAATATGTGGCTATATCTGTGTTTTTAATAAATTAATACTGAACAGTGATTTTTATCAGGACTGCAGTAAGTAAGGGGGGTGGTAGTTAATTCTTCCTTTCCCAGCCTTGATTCCAAGAAAAATCACAGACACACACCTATGGTGCAGGTAGCTTGAGGGGGGAAGGGCTCTCTTTGGTACCAAAGCAAGCTTTTATTATAGAGCTAATTGCATCAGGTGTGCATGTGTGTGATCTCCATCCCATCATGGACTATGTATTTCCCTCTGCCACACATACTTACTATTATAAAATCTGAAATCCAGACTTAGCTGCATGCTACATCTACAAGGTAATGTACTGTTAGACTCTCAATTTAGCACACTATGTTCTTGCCCAAGACATAGAAAACACAAATATGGGAAAAGCAGCAGGGGGACTTGTGCCTCTCTGTGAGCTGTTTGTTCCCCTTAAGGAGACCTGATCATGTTGAGAACAATTGACTCTGAAGATCCGGTAATTTTCATCAGCTGTGGGACGACTGCTGCGGCCAACTGGTACCAGCAGCTCCATATCCTCTCATTCTACAGCTGTAGATTTCAAACTGTTCTTTTGCCTGTCATTGAGAAAAATTTGCACAGGCTGTATACATCTATAATCTTTTACATTTCCTGAAAACAAGTTTTAACATCTTTCACAATAGGAGGCAGATAATAGAATCCTCAGTAACCGTAACAGCAAATGGATTTGTAATCTACCCATGATTAAAATTATTTTCATCATGAAGTAGAAATTCTCATTATTGTTGCCATTTTAATATTATCAACTATAAAGTGTCTTAGTGATTGATACTGGAGACACTGAAACCCTATATTATGGTAATTAAATTTAAAATGAATCAGCTATCCATATATGTCTCAGTAGTACAGTACCTGATTATTTAAAAACAATTATCTTTCGATGTCACCTAATGGTGCATGCTACTTTGAACCGCCTAAGGAATCATTCAGGGACAAAATCTTGCACCATACATGAAATACACACCCAGAACTCAAAGTCATAATGCTCTGGCCACATGCTTTGAACATGCATTTCAGCCAGGGAAAACAAAAGGTCCCCAGTTCAGTTCCCTGCATCTCACACAGGGACTGCTGCCCAGACCCTGGAAAGCCAATGCTGCCAGTCAGTGTTGGCAATACTGGGCTGGGTGGACTAAGGGTCTGACTCAGCATAAGGTAGCATCCTGCATGAAACATTAACAATCACTCACATGCAAATGGAATGGGGGTGTTGATCAGAGAATCACTGAAATTCTTAGGTTTCTCTCCACCCCTCCACCCCAGTTCAATGAAATTCTGAATTCTGGGACCTCCTGTAGTGACATAACATTCTGCTGTTTATCATTTAAGGCTGCAATCCTACACACTTCTCATTGGCAAAAAAAATCCATTGAGCCCAAGAGAACTTGTCTTTGAGTAGATAATGTGTTGGATTATGCTGTAAATCTCTGCACAAGTGAGAATTCGGCATGGGGTCTGGATAAGCCACACCCTGAGGATCACCTTAAAATGGTTGTTATTTAAAAAGGTTTCTTCCTCCTCCTCCTCCTCCTCCGCCCCTCCCCCCAACTGGACCTGAGCGTATGCAGACACACTCAATTTTTCATGTAAAAAAAGGTCCCCACCAGGAATAAAACCTCCATCTTTCTTAGGCACTTAATCTGCACAGGTTCTGCCCATCTGCTCTGTGATGTCCAACTTCCCCTCCCTTTTTACTGCTGCCTGTTATTACAAGATGCTCCCTTTTCTCCATTTTGGTGAAATTTTAGTACAAAAACATTCTTCAGTATCTCCGTTCATTTGCAGATTTCAGCAGGCTTGCTAAAGCACACCTGTTGTGCTGTCTGGATTTCCTTTTTTCCCCCTGATCATAGGCTTCTGACAAAGGGGAGGGGGGGAGAGAGAAAGATTTTTATCAAACACTCTTCACCGGACAATGAATTTTCTTCACCATTTGAATGTATCTCTGGAATGCCTGAGTGATTCATTACAGCAGATTCTGAAGTATGACAATGGGCCACAGAAATGACTGATGGTATCTTTTTCCTGATTTCATTTCCCTGATCCTCTTCATCCCTTGGCCTGTGTACCTCGATTAATTAGAAACCAGGGATTTTCACTCATCAGCTGATGGGTTTCATGCTCTGTTCTGTCACAAATCTGCCGCTTTCACTATCTCTCTTACAGCTGGTGGTTGCTTTTAAAACTTTCTTTTTTTTCCTCCCCCCTCTTTTTTGAAGCAGCGCTTTGTGACTACAGGTTTAGGCCTTTTTAAGATTCAGGCATATATATATATATATATATATATATATATATATATATATATATATATAAAGAGAGAGATTAAAAATTAAAGTAAAGAAGATTCAAAATCTCTGATTAAGTTAATCCCTATCCAAATGATACTTGTCCAAAAATGAACTTTTTGAAGAGATAATAATGTAAATGTTTCATAGCTTTCAGCTTTCTGAGTTCTCACCCCCTCTTTTTCAAGATATAATAATTGAAGTATTATGCAAAAGGATGAAAGTATATAAATATGAATGTTTTCCCCTTGTGTGTAGAAAGCACATAAGTTCTGCTCTCGTGCATTTTAGTACTGTCTATGCTATATTGTTAAACCAATTGCATTTGAGTTTCACATGCAAGCACCACCTTATAATAGGATCCTGCAATAAATCATTGAACCATTATTGTTTCTGGAGGAAATATTCCATAATTGAAAATATGCTGCCCCTTGGGGCCTATACCAAATTAAATCACATGGTGATAAAATCCCTAAGGAAACAAACTATAATTAAATAGTATTTTAAATGCAGAATATTTTGCAATAAAAATTCCTCCCTCCCCCTCAGAAACCCAAAATAATGTGTGAATCACAGGGAAACATATCAATTATGTCTAGCATCACAAATGTAACCACTGCTGGTTTACTGTTCTTATCTCTGTACATATGCACATTCTTTGTTTTGGTCTGATTTCTGCATTTCACATGTTCCTGGGACTATAATGGAAGGGCCTATTTTTCTTGATCCTGGTACAGAAGATCTGCATCCAACATGTTTTCAGTATCATGCTGGGTGGAAGGGAGACCATGTGTAGCCAAAAAGAAAAAAGATAAGAAAGGGTGGTAGGGTGGCAACAGGGAATAAGATTTCAGTCCCTGGGGAGGAACCACAAGGCAGATTCATTCTGTCTATTCCCCATCCCTCCATCTCTCCCCACTCCTCTTTTTCCCTGTCTTTTGATGATGAGCAATGACAACACAGAATGGCCCTGTGTCTTCTTTTACATGCAAACACTGAAACATTTACATGCAAATATAAAACATTATTTCACATTTGCTGGGTTTACCCAAAGAACATCTATTTTAGAGTCCGTCTGCATGAAGTGCAATAGTGATTCCTCAACTACAGTACTTTGTGAGCACTTTATACAACCTCTCCAGTGCTTTGCAACCATTTTTATGGCTTTTTTTCCATCAAGGAATTTATGGTGCTATTCAGAAATATCTCCCTGAGAAAGCATGTCTATTTTCACAGCTCTGCTGCCCCACAATGCCACCTTGTGATTATGTAGTGGAACAAAGACAGAGGCAGAAAAACTCCAGAGGGCAAAACCACATATAAAGGCAGTTCTTAGTTCCACAAAGTATCCAGAAGCAGAAGCCTCATGAAGGGGTGGGTTAAGAGTCTCATGCAGAGAAGCTCCGAGTCATCCTCTGCTTCAAGGGCTTCACCATAGCCCTAAGAACAGCTGTTCAACATCTCACAGCACTTTAACAGCAAACTGAACAAGCAGATGTGCAGGTCACCTGGCCAGTCTTCCACACTATGGGGAGATGACTGCATTTCAATTTAAGATTATAACAACAATGGATAGATGAATTTATACATAAATCAGTCTATATATAATTGTATGTAAATACCCCTCTTCTGAGAAGTGCACTTCCTCTTTCTGGCAATTTGTGGCCACTTTGCAACATAAAAAGGCTGTTGTTCAGAAATAAGGACTCTTCAGTGTTAGAACAGCAAGGACGGTATTTCCTATGTCAGCATGCAGCATGGAAAAGTTGCTAATTCTGATCTGGTGCAGTTCGGAGATAAGGACCTTTCCATGCTGCAGACGCACAATACTGCTTGAAAAGACCCATAGAGGGAATGAGAGTGAATGTCCTGTGTCTGTGTGAATGCTCATAGGAACTATTTAATTAAAATATTTGGGGGGAGTTGGATCTGCACAAGCAGCTGGGGCTGCATGCCAGCAGTGCAGCAAGTGAAAGCTCCTTGCATGTGGCCCCATCAGGCTCACCTGGAGCCAGATCAACCCCTGGGCAATTTCCCTAGCCTTGGACTGTGGGACTTGCAGTCTTGCTCATAGCCTTTCAGTAATGCTTGCTGATGCCTGAAATAAATTAAGGAAGCCTATGACTCTTTCCATTAAGGAGCTACAAAGCAAAGGAGCTCTCTGAGGCAAAAGGTACCCCAAACCCTGCCCCAATCCCATCTTCACAAAATGGAACTATTAAAGAAATGGAGCAACTCACAGTAAGATCAAAGTAAACCTCGCATTCCTCTTCTCCCCTCTGTGCCAGGAGACATTGTGGGGAGGGCTCTTCCTTGGATTCAGCCTCACCTGTGCTCCTGCACTGCTCTCTATATTCCATGCATGTTTTAAGGTCCAGTTGATCTGCCTATTCTGAGCTGTCTGCTCACCCAGAAATCCCATTCCAGCAGGAGTGGCCATTTAGGAATGGCCAAAAAAGAAGGCAAATGGCATATATTTCTAGAAGATCTATATATCATATGTGTATATATGCACATTTCAAATTAACAATTACAATTTATAATAGAAATGCAATAAACTCAGCATACTACTAGAATGTTGTTGGGAAACAGTTTTGTGTTTCTTTGACTCAGTTTGCATGATTGCAGATCATTGACAAGCCATGGTGACTTAAGTGCTGTTTGTGTGGTAGCCAGATTTGCATAATTACCTTCTCCAGCAAGGCTTCTTGTGTCATTGGAATCTGGTTGGGTAGCAAAGTATGCAGAATCCAAAGGCTGTGGTAAGGTTGTGGGGTGGTTTGTTATCCAACCCATCAAGCCATCCTGCAATTGTGTGAATAAGGCTTTTATATTTAAATTGGAATGAAACTAGACAGCATTCCTAATAGAGAAAGGATTCAAATAGGGAAGAGTCTTCTAGCAGCCCTTCTAACAGAAGGCTATTCAAATTACTAAAAAAGAGAACACATTGCCTCCCTAATTCCAGCATTGTTTATAATTGTCATCAATAGCCAGTTGTCTTCTCCAAAGCCTCCCTGGATCTGCAGTACTCAATTCAGTATTCCAATATATTGGTTTGGATATCTTGTTTTAGCATACCTAACCATTAACAATGCTTCATTTATGCATGACTTTTCTGTCAAAGATAAGACCAATGCATCAAGATAAAGATGCATGCGTAAGACCTCAGGTTCAATCATCACCAATATCTCCAGTGAAAGGATATTGGATGTCAAGGTGGGGAAAGACCTCTAGCTGAAAATTTAGTATCTAAAGCCACAAAGAATTGTAGCAGAACCAATAGGACTACATTCCTCCATCTCTCTTGGCATAAGTCATCTACTGCAGTGATTAAGGCTGTTTTTGTCCCAGAGCTAGGCCTGAAACTAGACTGGACTTGATCCAAATAATCACTATTCACTGAAACACCCAGCATTGAGAGATCAGTATCTGCTACCTTGTCCAATGATGGAAGTCTAGAATCTGGGTGCTAATTGGGTTGTTGTTGTTCTGGATAATTAGATCTAAATACAATCCAGATCAATAGCTTGGATTAATACATTTGGCTACTGGGTAGTAGAAATTATAATTAGTTAATAAAAATGTCTATATGCAATACAGATCTTACCACTGTCTTCTAAAGAGCAGTAGGAACAACACTTTCCCTAAGCAAAGCATTCACAACCTATGAAATCAATGTATCCGATCTAACCTTGGCTGATTTCAATACCAGGACGGGACATTTCATGGAACTTGTTAAGGTATTATTATGAGAGTGTTATTAGTATGCCAGTAGTAGCCCTGTTCAGGTGTTATGTCTGAACACAAAATGTGAACTAACGTAGGGGACATGGGACTGAGTAACATTGTACCACCCTCAGCATCCCCATGTGGGTCATTTTCAGTGCTATTCTTGCATGGGGCAGAGCCATTCAAATGACTGGGACTTAAGTTGGTCTTGACTAACTTAAGTCTTATTTATTTCAGTGGGTCTTCTCTACATAAGGATGAACCTGGCTACAATCTTCCACTTCCAGTCTCACCAGCCAGAAGGTCTGAAGCAAATAATACTGAGAGGGAATCTAAACACAACCCTCTGCACAAGGTCAGGGGTGGGAAGGCTGTGTGCTTTGAGGCTGGGACATGCATACACTCCCTTACTGCCCCTGCCATTTGAGATGTCTGAGGAGACTCTGTGTTTAAAGCTTATGAAGGATTCCATGCTGGCGGTACCCAGGATCAGATCCAAATGTAAAAACAATGAAAGTAACAACAGTGCAAGAGCCCAGAATAAACCAAAAATTTTGCCACTGGAAATCACAGATAGCATTGTAAAATAATATGTCGTAATTAAAATGACTGGATCTTTAATGGGATCCCTGAATGGGTTGGATGCAGCCACGGGGTTCTCGTCATTGTTCTGTCCTGGTAAATATTGTACTGGCCATCTTGGTAAGACTGTCACAATCAGAATATTTGCATTCTTGTAACAAAGTTTATAGGGATTGATTGCAGAATACAAAATATATACGGGCACGTGCTTTTATTTGCGTGAGCAGTGTTAAGCAGTATCATGAAAAGACACGTGCAAATGTGCACCTTGGGAATTTCAGACCCTGGGCTTGCTGCTTTTATGTCCTCTCCTGTTTAGACAGTGACGCTCTATTCAGCTGCAAACTACCCAGCTAGCATTTCTTCTCCTTGGCACTCTGCTTTGCTACTGCTGCAGTGCTCCTGATACAAGAGAACAACAACGGTGCTTGACCACGCTGATTTTGTAAAAATACTCTGATCCTGTGCCGCTTTTCAGTATAAATTAAATCATCGCTACAGGAATGAAACACAGATTGCTTCTGCTGTCTTCATAGCTTCTTTAATTGGTCAAACGATGTCCCTGGACTTTGCCCTTGCTGTGCCACTGCATGTACAATCTTGTTTAATGTCTGACTTCAAGAGGAAACAGGGAGGTACTAGATGCCCATATTCAAGAAAAGAAGAGGGACAGTTCAAAAGCCATCCAGAGACATGTAATGTAATTGGACAGGATAAAAATACCCAAATAAATAAAAAATAGTATAGAACATTGTATGAAACCTTTAAAAAGTTTGGATAAAATTGTTCTGAAGAAATCCAGGATATAATGGCAGAAATAGCATGGGGAGGTTGGTTTGAGGTGAGCGTCATGTGACACACCAGCGAGTCAGGCCAGTAAAATTGCCCAGTAATGCAGGAATAAGAAAAACTGCATTTGGCAAAATTCACTCTTTTGCACAACTTTGGAAAGGATCCTTAACCTCATCTGGCTCTTTGGGCAGTTTACAAAGTCAAAAGGGCATAAAAACAAAGAAACAGGAAAAAACACAATCAAACAGTACTTCAATACAATGACAATAACAACGTACCGAAACAATCATGTTAGTACACAGGCACAGCAGCAACATCTAATAAAAGCAATATTACCTGAACTCTTTAAATATCTGGTAAATAAAAATGTTTTCACCTGGTGCCTAAAAGAAAAAGGGGTAAGCACCAGATGTGCCTCGCTGGGGAGCTTAGCTGGTCAGTGTAGGTTATTTTCTCAGCAAGTAATATAATTTAACTGTAAAGTCTTGCTTTAAAAGAAGAAGTCTTCCTACCATTGTCTATGTCTTCAATCCGTTTTGTTCATTATGACAAAAGACACCTTTTTCTCAACAAACAATCTGTGAAACTGAACATTTATTTTGTGGAATTGAACCCTGATGAACTGAAATCCTATTATCATTTCATTTGTTCCCTGAGATTCATTTCTCTGCAGATTTCCAAAGAACAGCATTAGATCAGTACATCTCCCAGCCCAAGCTTACCAGTCATCATCAACACTATCTTTGTGTTTGAAAATTAAAAAGTTAATTAAAAAGCAGGGGCGAATGAGAATTTGCATTGCTGATCAACAAAGTTTTTAAAGTTTT
Source organism: Varanus komodoensis (assembly GCF_004798865.1). NCBI lineage: Eukaryota > Metazoa > Chordata > Lepidosauria > Squamata > Varanidae > Varanus > Varanus komodoensis. The sequence continues at coordinate 15,825,168 of NW_025335349.1, read as the reverse complement.
CTCAGTTGTGCGGCCTATTAAAGAAGCATATACATGCTCCATTTTTAAATCCTGTTAAATAAGAAGCATATTTGCATAGTAGGTGGTACCTGTACTTTTTTCATTAAATGCTTTATTATCATATAATTCCGCCCAACTTAACCATAAATAAAAGATTCATGCTTAAGGATACCCCTTCCATATAGAAAGCCCCCCCGAACCCACAGTTTTTACCATGGTTGTGGGTAAAACTAGCACCAGCTTTAATTTTCTTGATATTTGCTTCAGCTCTGGGATAGTAGAAAAATGAAATGAAACAAATGGTCTTCAGCTTGGCAATGTGTTCATGGACCCAACTGGGTGACTTTGGGCCAGTCACAGACTCTCAGCCCAAGCTACCTCACAGGGTTGTTGTTGTGGGGATAAGATGGAGGAGATGTAAGCTGCCTTGAGCCCTTTGTAGGAAAAAGGCAGGATATAAATTGAAAAAAAATTGAAAAAATAAAAGCCAGGGTTGCAGGATTCTCTGAACTATGCAGAATTCTTAACATTCTCCGTTGAAAATGCACCTGACCTTTTGGACCCAGGCCTACTCATTTGCCTCAGGTGAAAGATCCCAAGTAAGCAGGAGACAGTAGTAGCTTCCCTGTTATTCTTCTGAATTCCCCAGTCAGTCCATGCCATACACTCTGTTCTGTACCCAATAAACTAACCTGCTGTTCTCAGGTGTGGTGGAAGTCCCTTCCCTGGTGCTAGCATTGAAGAATGGTCCCATGGCCAGTCCAACAGGCTTCTGTACACACAGTAGGAGAGGGCACCTGTTTGTTCTTTACCTCAGACGGCAACATGTCTTGGACTGGCCTTGTGCTTTCCCATCTTTTCCCTATAAAGATCCAGAACGTGTCAATATGAGGTCTTTACTCAGACCATATTGTGGAACAGGCCTAAGCAATATACTCTACATTGCTCCAAAAAGTATAAATAAGCATCTTTGGGAGTCTAGATTAGGGATTGGTAGTAGGTAGACCTGGATCTATTGGTAGATCTTTGAATGCCTTGCAGTAGACTTCAAAGGATCTATTCCCTGTAATTGTTCAACAATCGCAGCAACAACATGGCTTCCATGTATGCACCCTAAATCTGGGATGGGCAGAATGTAGGTATCTAGAAGGTTTCTGTGCAGGACAGAAGCATGAATATGCAACATGTATGTTTCCCCTCTAGCTTTATGTTCTGTTCTAGCCGCCTTATTATTCCAATGGGCTGTGTTCAGCTCTGGTTATACCAGTATTTTGCAATGCAAATCTGACCAAAAATATTATTTTACTCAAAGTTGGCATTTGACATGAGGGAGTAGCTGCAACTAGCAAAATCTTCTATCCCATGCCACATATATCCTGGGGGATTTTCAGAGGTTAGCACCATAGAAGAAAAGAGGCAAATTAACAAACACCACTCCCAATGGGACAGGCTTCCACTTTTTGCAGCTACTATTGTTTAAAAAATAACAACGAAATGCCAAACTCTATGTTCAGGGCAACAAGTCAGTATGGGCATAGTCTGTGTCAGGCTGAACCCCCTGGGATTTTTCAAAAACAATATTCAACTTGTGCAACAGAGCATTCTGAAACAGTGGCAGACTTTTTTTTTTTTTAATTTATATCCTGCCTTTTTCCTACAAAGGGCACAAGGCAGCTTACATCATTCTCCTCCTCCATCTTATCCCCACAACAACAACCCTGTGAGGTAGGTTGGGCTGAGAGTCTGTGACTGGCCCAAAGTCACCCAGTTGGCTCCATGGCCGAGCGGGGACTAGAACCCAGATTGCCTGAGTCCCAGTCCCATGCTCTTAACCACTGTGCCACACTGGCTCTCAGTTAGATTCCCCATGGTATATTTGAAGAAAGATAAGTGACCCCCTAAGGAAAACCACTTTTTTCCAACTAGGGTAGTGTGTGTGTGTGTGTGTGTGTGTATTCCAGACACCTGAGAATATGTTCATTCCTGGTTTTTACTTGTGTGTTGTACTGCAATATGCAATTGCCATCTGGTGGCGATGTGGCCATGGGACCCCTTCCCCTTTAGGGAACACCATATTTAGAAGGCATCAACTGTGGCCCACTAAGCCCACTATTAGGATGGCCCTATTTCCTCTGTTTATCCCTCTTCTCTCTGTTTGAGGGGCTGCCAGGGGACTGCCTCCATTTGAAGGTGTCCTCTGTAAAGGTTAAAAAGGCACAAGGACTTCTGCTTGTGGACAGTATCTGGTCAGAAGAGTGATATATGGAACATCTGGTCACAGTCTTCTAAACTATGGTGACAAGTATTGCTTTTTGTTTTAAATTCTAATTATTATTTCTAACATTCAATCTATATATAAAATGGTATGGGCAAATTTCATGCAAACTGATGACCTCTTTTCATCTCTTTTGGTGATGCATTGCCTCCTTTTAAGGACCATATCTTTACTTAAGCCTTTCTTAAATGATTATGTTGCCCATTTGTACTTTTAGCTTTGATTTTAAATATTTTAAGCACTTGTATTTAGTACAATGTACTTTAATTTCTTATTCTATAAACTGCTTAGAGATGTCTTTTGATATTGAAAGTGGTATATGCATTGATTCAGGGTGAATTCTTATACATGTTTAAGAAAGGAAAAGGCATGCTGGGAATTTTATGGCATCTTTCTGCCTAAACATGCATAAGATTGTATCAATAATAGGAAATTCATAAATATAAACCAGCAATCAAACAGAAAAAAGTCATAATTATTACACCAAGAAAAGATAAAGTAAAACAAATTAAGCTAGCAGTACCTGGTGGGCAGAAATGGTGGGCAGAGACAGGACCACACTAATTTTCCCTAGTATGCTCTTCTTCAATATAGAAGACCCCACCGCCTCTCTTATCCCCCTGCTGTACCTTGGATAGCAAAGAAACACAAAGACAGATTTCTGTACTGCAAGGAATTTCTGGTTAGCTTTGTACAGAAAGAGGCAATTCCAAGTTCAAATCACCTTGAACTCTTCCCAGAAAGCATTGGGGACCTGTGCCTTTGATGAAAGATCAGAGCAAGTTGTGTTTCCCAAAGTTGGGGAATCAAGTTGAGCGCCTCACTGCCAATCAAATTGTGTCAGCAACTCGACTTGGACTCAATTCAGCAGCAATGAGTGAGTGACTGAACTCAACTCGAGATTTCTTCTGTTTCTATGACTGAGTCACTCCAGAGCTTACCACCCACATCTGACGTGCAGTAGGACATCCTGGGGCAAACTCAGCAGAAAGCATCTGAGATGAGCTAGAAGGCAGGCACAATCACGGCACAGGCAGTGGGAGAGGAGTTTCAAGGGGTAGGATAGGAAGGAGGAGGTTGCAATAGAAGGGAAGGCTCTTCTTTTGGCATGAGGGAGGGGTTTGCAATATAAAGGGAAGGTTTCGGCTCTTTTTGGCACACTTTGCTTACCTTAGCAGGAAGCGCTTCTCCTGCCTGTTCTCTCTGCTCTGTTCTCATGCATTTCCAGGGAGGGACGAACAATTCCACCCCTCCACCACTAACACACACAGCACCACCTCCTCCCTGGTACAGTTGCCCCTTGAGACTTGAGAAGAGACTTGAGACTTGACTTGGAAGTTTCTTGCAATGGCTTGAGACTCAACTTCGACTAGAAAGTATAGATGCGAGACTTGGTATTTCCAGAAGCAAGGGTCGCTACATGCAACTGATTCTGAACATTTTGTTGATTTCCCATCACTGAGATGTCTTCAGGAATGTTGTTTAAGATATAGGATACTTCTATGCAATATCTGTTTAAGAGAAATGAATGAGCAAAAAGTGGACCTTCTATTTAAAAACTCTGTACAGTCTCCACAATCAGCTGAGATGATTCACAATGGCGCATCATTCATCAATCCTTCTCTGTTTCCCATTTTAACCTTCATACCGAAGTCCTTTCGTCTAGTGAATTCTTCCCTTTTTAAATTGCTGGTTAATATTGTAGCAGTGAAGATAAACTTCATAAAATAGATTAAATACTAAAAATGCAATTATGTTTTAAATTAAATGTAAATGTTTAAAAATATAAAACTTTGTCAATGTATTTTTGCTTTTTTTGCTAAGTCCTTCCATCTATATGTATATAGCAATTGACCACACATAAAAATGTCTCACAAATTTCAAAGTAATGGTTTGTGTAATTATATTGAATCTGAGGGGTCTTGTTACTTTGTTCATAGCTGGGGGGATTAAAAAAAAGACTTATGTAATATTGAAGTGAAATGTTATTACAGTCTCACTTACTCATTCTTGGAATTGGCTTACTGATTACTTCAACATCGACATCAGTGAAAAACATTTGACTTCTGGCCTAGAAAATCAGACAGGAGACCACAGAGACTTTGATTAAAAAAAAAAAAAAACTTCTTGTAATTTTCTGCAATCAGTCCATTGGCCTATTCTTTTATCAGACTGAAGGTTTCTTTCATCACCTGCAAATTTCTAGCAAGACCTTAAAAAAGGGAAAGAGAGCAAGAGAGAAACAAAGAAAACTGTCGACTAAAGAACCTGTATATGTAAATTGCCACTTGCACAAGCCATTTTATTGCATGGCTGGCACCTCAGTCCTAAATACTTTCACCCTGATTCAGCAGGAAGAGTTATAGACCACAGTAGACTTAAACCTGTGCAGTCAACACTGATTAGGATCACTGAACCCCACCCTGAGCTCAAATTGTAATTGGGTTACCGTTGCGATTGTCAGCTGGGAAGGTTTGAATAGAAAAATTACTTTTTCCCAGTTCAAAATTGTCTCACTTTTTTTAAAGCCACAACATACCTTCACATAGCCATTGGGAAATAGTAGCTATTTAGATAACTGTGCAACAGTCCTTTCCCTCTTGATCGTCCATATTTCATGATACCTTGTCTCATGATGGTCTCTGGCATATGCCACGATCCCATTAGGTCAGGGATGATTAATTTGGAGGGCCAAATCCTTCCCAGAAATCTGGTATGAAATATTTTAACATGGCTTAAGTCCATACTGGAGCCCTGGAGTCACAAAGGGGAGAAGTGTACCTGTTATTATCTCTATGTGAAAACCCAGAGACTGCATTGAAAGGCATAAAACATTCAGACAGGGGTGAAAGTTTCAAATTACAGCACATTGTCACTGATGCAGGTTGCTCTGGAAGTTTTGGGAGTTTAATTTGAATTTAGAAAGGTATCAACTACATAGTTTCTGTTTAGCTACTCTTCTGTTTGTACAAGAAATCATTTTTTTGCTTGAGCGCTCAACTGCCTCCTGGCTTACACTAAGACATTTCCCTAGCATTAAAAATCATGGTACTACAATATCTGGCCAGAAAATGTTCATAGGAAGCTCCTGAGCCAGTAGTTTCTTGAAGGAAGCATGGCACTTGCAGAATTATCCATTAGATCTCATGATACTTTGGATTAGATCCAATTCCAAACTAAGTTAGTTCCACTTTAGTACCACTGAAATCAACAGAACTTAAGATTGTCACATGTGACTAACTCACAGTGCATGTTTATTCAGAAGTTTCAGTTTTGCTGGATTCAAAGGTACTTACCCCCAGGTAAGTGTGGATAGTTAGTCTGGATCTAAAGCTTTGTACTTTCTTGCTAGGTTGAGCAGTGCCCTTACCATAGACTAGTTAACCTGGCATAAACTAGTCACTTCGAATTACTAATTTGTCAGCCACTGCTTGATGCTAGAATACTTCCTAATGTGCTGTAAGTTTTTAAAAAATCTTAACAAAACAGAAAATTAATAATTTTGGTTGAAGACTTTCTACTGCAGAAGGAGTTTTTCTCTCTCTGTGTGTGTATATAAACAGATGATTAGATTCAGCAAGTTAAACAACAAACTGTTACATGTGAATATTCTAGACTCCAAGAGAGGAAAAAATATAAAACAGAAACAAATGAAATTAATGAAGCTAACAATGATGCATTACTCCAAAACTAGTGCAGATTGTGCAGTACAAGAAATGCATGTACTGATGGACCACAGCCACCTATGTCGCCTATTAAATCTGGCAGCAGTAGAGCTTGAATCTTCTGTCACTGTCTCTTTTGCATCATAAATATTAGTCAACAAAATTGCTTGCAGTGAAATTAGAAACTCCTCCTCCTACTGGTTTTCAAGAGCACCCCATCGGAAACCTTCCTCAAGACAATGCAAAGATGTTGCTGCTATTTAGTGGAGGCTGTTGCTTTGGATGGAGGGACCAATGAAAAAGTCATTCAGCCTCCACAAAGTGGTCCTAGCAGTGGAGGCCAATTTTCACCAAACAAAGAAAGGGCACCCATGTTCTCAATGACCTTTCAGCTTGTCCTCCTGGAGTCTAACTGCTATGCACCTCGGCAGGGCTAACCCTACTGTTAGGTGGAGTGAGGCTGCCACCAAAGGCATCAGATATTGGAAGGCAACTGCAAAATTTTGGCGAAGAAGGTTATGAACCATGTGACCTGCCCAGCGCTGTCTAAGCTGCCTTCAAGTATAGTGGAGGATCCTGTCCCATTGTCAGTATCCAAGAAAGATTCAACTGCCTGTCCACTGGGTTTTTGTCCATGGAATGGGAGCAGTGCCTTCTTGCACTTCACCTCCAGCAGCAAAGTATCTTGGGCTATCTCTCTCTTTTGGTTACAGAATGTCAGGCTTTCAGGATAGTACATCTCTCCTCAGAGAACAGAAAGACTATCACTGGAAGTCCAGGTGGGAGACCAACCGGTGAGCGTTATTAAGCAAGCGAGTGATCATGGAATTAGTCTTGCCTGCATTTTGCTCTGGATGGCTCATTTGTCTTCAGTTCCCCCTCATAGCCAGATACCAAATAAAAATTGAATTTTGATGCAGGCCCAGGCACAGAAGAAAGAGAAAATTAATGTGCATATAATGTATCAGCCAGACTCTTTGCATAAGAGGAACTGTGTGTTACCAGTGCTCTTAATACCACTGCTAAATGTTTATATAGTCCCAATGGCATGAAAGGCAAAACACTGAAAACAGACTTCCCAGACGGACTGCATAAAGAATTTAAATCTGATATACATTTCACACTGGCACTTTTCTCTTGGTGTGTTGTTGAAACTACTGCACATCACTGTACAGTTTGGAGTTGATCATGATAATTCAGTGTGAAAATTGTTGCTGAAAGATCTATCTGTGGCTGGCTGCTGTTTCACTGAGTTGCTTTAAAGAGATAGGCTGACTCTGACTTGGATGTAGAGTATAAACACTTTTGTTCTCCTCAACAGAAATTGAGTAATCTTTTTAAAAGCAGCAGCAGCAGCAGCACTGTTTTCTTATTCAGTGAAAAGGAATATGAAATAGCCATGTTTGTTTGTTTGTTTTCACAGCAGAGAGGAAGAGGAAGAAAGAGGAATAGTTTACAACCAGAAATGAAGTGCTGAAAATCATTGTGAGAGCAATGCTGGGGTTTGAAGAAGAAAAGGTAAATGCACCTTACACTGACGCTCAGTACATTAATGGAAGATGAGCTGAAGCATTAACTGTAAGTAGGTTGGAAATAGCATGTTAAAAAAGGAAAAATTAAGGGTGTCATCCTATGCCTGTTTGGCCATACCCTTGTGGACATGTGCCTACAGCTCCCATCTTTCTCCAGCCAGCACTGCAGAATGCTAGGAGTTGTAGGACTCTTTTCTAACTAAATTCATGTATAACTGCCCTAAATTGAAGCTTGGGTGATTCAGGAGTTGCACTGTTAATCTAGTTGATTTTGAGGAGGAAGGTGTAGGCAGAAGTGTCAATAGTTTTATGCAGAGAGTCTGGAAGCCCAGATGAGGGATATGGAGTAGCAGGGTAGAAAGAATAAAGATGGAAGTGGGCAGATAGAAGCGGCAGACCACAGAGGAACATCTGCAGAGCAGAGAGAACAAGCAGTGCTATAAAAAAGACAGGAGAGGACAGCTTTAAAATATTCAGTTGAATGTCAAAAGGGTGATGGGTGTTGACATTCATAGGTGAATGCCAACAATCAAAGATGAACTTTGAGAATGTATGCATATGCCCTGGGATTATACACAGTGAATATTAGTAATTACTTTGAGGTGACTGACAACTTTCATCAGTGTTTCTCTTCACAGAATTTGACTCATGCCAAAATTTGGGATAGTATTTGAAGCCCTAAGAATGGGAGAAAGTGTATTGAATGTGCCTGTTTAGACTTGTAGCAAAGTCGAAGAACTGGAAAAGGGGAACCAAAACAAACAGTGCCATCTTACAACTGAGCTAGGTTCTCATCTGCCACACTGTAGAGAAATTGCCATCAAAAAGCTAGATGCAGTGCACAAATGCATTCAGTCGCTTTTATTGTTTTTACTACTTGTCACTAAGAATTTAGAACAAAACACATCTCTGTCAGACACTTATAGAGTATATCCCCCATTCTCTGGAAAGTGTTTCTCATTAATAGTATTTTAAAACAAAAATAAAGATGCCGCTATAATGAAGAAGACTTGTGTGTGATGCTCTTGAGTAGTGATGTGTGACAGAATAAGCACTGCTTTATGATATCAAAAGTCATCCTCTCCAGATGTTATGACTTGGTGAATTCCTATCAAAGAGGAACAGTTACAGTGCATGAAAAAGCTTGGGAAGGCATTTCCCCCAGCTATCCCAGCCTAGGTGGGCAAATCAACATTCCCTTTTCAGAAAATATGTATTGACACCCCGAGTGATAAGCTCAGCACAGCCCGGTTCTCGCTTCCCACAGAGGATGCCACGGCTTGATTGGCTTAAGCTCCACCCCTAATGGGACATGAATAGAAGAGTAATCTGAGGGAACAGCAGCTCAGAACTTTAAAACTTCTATCGGGGAGGGGTGGGGAGAAAGAAAAAAGGGAAAAATCCATTCTTTCCTCGTTATGGTTTGTTGAATATTCCTTTGTCTTATTGTATAATAGAAATGATGTTCGTGGCACTGGAGTATACACACAATAAATGGCTTCCCTGGTTATCAAACACCTCAGCCTCACTTCAGCATTTAATCACCCTACAAAAGCCATTTCTTTGCCTTGTATACGACTCTGCCACAAACATTCTCCCTTCGCTGACAACTACACTGGAGCGCGAGACCTTCATTTTGCACTAAGAGCTAAATTAGAAATGAAAAATGGTTATTTAAAAGTATTTATTAAATAAAAATGAAAGTTTTGGGAGGGACTTTAACTGGAGCTGGATTTTAGCCAAACTCCCCCATTTGCAGCAGTGATTGGATGACTGCAGGGCAAAAGGCCTGGTTTGAAGCCCACCACCACTGGGAGGAACAAGCAATCCCAGAAACTTAAAATACCGCCAAAATGCATAATGGATTTTAAGAAGAAGTCCCATGAATGTGTGAGACTCACACTGGGAATTTATTATAATAAAACAGTTCTTATGGAATTATTGCTGCTATGAACAACACAGGTTTTTGTCAAACTACATGTGATTCTTCCATCTTGAATAGCTAACAAATTAAACAAGCTGAGGAAACAGAAACATATTCATAGTACTTGATATCCCCTTTTCTTGCTGAACCTCTGCTGTCAGGTTGAGCGCACGATAATTTCTTTGAGAGATGGAAAATCCAAAAGGCACTAGCCCTTTTTTTTTTTTTTTTTTTTTGCTATTTCTTCTAGCATGTAATTTTAAACCATTATCCGTAACCTGTGTTTTCATGGCACTCAGTTTGGCCACACAAGGCATCTGCTTGCCCTGCCTCACAGAAGGTACCAGTCCTGTCCATCTTGCATCAGCAGGCTTGGGGCTCTTTCAGCCTTGTTTAGGGCAGGGTCTAGGACATAAGCTAGGAAAAGGCAATAGAAGAGATGGTTCCCCCTTCTGTACAGAAGAATCGCTTCTGTAAATGTGCTGTGATAAAAGCACTCTCAAGAAATAGAGTGCAAGAACATCAGCAGTGTCGGGACATGGGAGAGGAGTTCTCAGAGTCAAATGCATCTGCTAAGACCCTGGACATCAGGAAAGGGGAGAACAGACTTTTGTATGAAGGAAATTAGATGTAGGCTGCAGCACTGAAGAAGAGGAGGAGGAGAAGCAACTTCAAGTGAGTTTCTGCTAGGATGTGGCTCTCAGCAAGTGCCTGGCCATGCCCACTCTTGATTCTGTTCCTGAAGGCTAAAAACCCAATAGTGGGCTGCTATTTTTAGTGCCAGTCCTGCATTGAGCGTCATATCTACTTTCATTCTAAAATGCTGCTCATCTTTAGAAAAGCAGTAGCATAACTACATGACAAATCATAAAAACTGGGTAAGGAAACAACTATTTCTGAATTTGCGTGCAAAGCTGAGTGTCTGTGTGATACGAGAAGCTCACAAAGACTTACATTGTTATTACATTTATACGCCACCTTTTTTCTTCTTACAAAGAACCTGAAGCAGCTTACGTGGTTCATTTGTTTTGCATCTGCTTTTTTAACCTTTTTAAAGTTGTGGTAATATAATTATATTGTATCAAACTACAGGGAAAGCATAACTTGGCTAAAGGATTCAGGGAGTTCTTATTGTAAATGCAAAAATAAACAGAGACATGGTTTCCTCTGAAATCGACACCTTGTAAGGCATTAGGGTAAATAAATAGACTTCCATGCAAAGTTAACTATTTATAAGTCATAGCAGGGAACAGGAGAAATTATGATAATTTATAGAATGTATTAATGCAGGATTGCAAGGAAATTTATGATTTGCAGTCACACAATAATAACAAAGATTAATTAACATAAAAATTCTAGCTGTCATATTTCTCTAAGTAAAAATAATTACAAAGCAATTTTATTTCACCGAATGGACCTCCAAACATGTCCAGAGTAAAGTCAATGTGAAAATGAAAGTCACCTTTAAGCCAGTTGAAGACTCATTCACAGTATTATATTCTTCTTTTTAAGGTCTAGACAAAATAATAACAGGATTAAATTTTGCTATCAGTATAAGAGAATACAGGAGAATCTTCATTGAGGAAAAATTTCCATTATGGCATCCATAACGTATGTAGTCCATATGCAATGCTTGCTAAATTTAATTTTCAAATGGAAATGATTTGGTATTGATAATAATTATTTATTTGTTATTAATCACTTACAGTTGTACACCATTGTTCTTATGAGCCCAAGGAAATATTTTTAGTTTCTGGTTATACAGGGTGTTTCATAAAGTACTCAGTTTTAAAAAATGCAATAAATCAGCCAAAATCAAAGCAAAATTCAAAATGTTTATTTAATTTCATTCAACATATAGTTTGATTTAATAATGAAAAATATATCAAGCATATGTTCACCTCCACTTCCTCTGCAGGCAGTCATCCAATCATTGAAATTAACGATAACTCTTTTGCAGACATCCCTGTTGATTTCACCGATTACCCATACGGTTTCGACCGGGCAATTTTCTGGTTGCAACTGACCCAGATTCTTCGAATTTCTGTACTAACCTCGAAACTGTTGTTGTGGTAGCAACATTGTCACATCCAAAGATCGCACGAAGTTTACAGACAGTCTCTGCGTAGCACTCCCCGTTTTTGTAATGAGTTTTCACAATAAGAATGCGTTGCTTGATACTGAACTGCTCCATGGCTACATGGAAAAATGACAAATGGTCTTCTAATTGGAGTGATAATAAATAACGAAAATGGTAGGAACAGTGCTGACAATCTTCAAACAAAAAAATACCGCGTAATTCAAAAACTGCGTACTTTATGAAACACCCTGTATCCAAACTTGTAAGACTGGTTCTTAATATTCACCATGTGGACAACAGATCTGAACGTGCCTTCTTTGCCAACCTGCTGTCTTCCATATCACAACTATCACAGGGTTTTGTTTTCACAGCCTCACTGAATGGGATGTATTTCTGTGTGAGAAACAGATTCACCATCAGAAAACATCCTCCTCAAAGAGTTTGGTGCTTTCCAAGTCTGCTGCCCCTGCATGGAACTCTTGTCCCAGTGAAAGCATGGGTTGGACCTCTACTAGACGACTCCTAGTGGATTCTCTCCCTGACACCCCTTTCAGCCATTTTTGCTATTCTCTTTGTCACTCATTTTTCACAAGGTTCTTTCTCCTTCTGTGGAAACTCTGACCTGGTGTCCTTTTACTGTTTGGTCTCTATATGCTTGCATGGCTTGTGTTATCACTACCATTGACTCATAGCTTTCTGGGGAAGACATCCTAATATCATATGCATTAAAATCTATTCAGCTCCCAGTACTCCTATAGGAATATTTGTCTTCAGAGATATGATTTTGCTTTAATATTGAGAAACATAAGTTGAGACATGCTAAACACTGTGATATTACTTCTGCCCAAGAATGACCATATAGGGAAATTACTTCCTACTGACTGTTTAATAAAAGGGCATGGAGCAAAGAGTTAAGCATTTTCCAGTGCCTGAACACCTGCAGATCATGTGCTGGGTAAAATACATGCCGCTAAGATTATATCAGGTTTTTCTTATTTACGGAATAACTGCTATGCCTTGTCAAACTTCATGCAGTTATTTCATGACTAAAGATGTACTTAGTTATCTCTAAATGCTTCAGAATCCTGGGTTTTTATTATTATTTTTCTGATTTGCAAAGAATGCACACACTGACCTGTTTTCTACGCTCTCATCCACTCTAATTAAGCTGAATCAGATACACTCCTTGTCTAAATTGATAGCTGGTGGCAGATCCAAATGAATTTTCATAGACCTTTGATGAGTTATGATATAACTCTGTATCTTGTACAGTGTCATGCTGAAGGCCAACATGGCATCATGAACCACAAGAGAGTCTGAAAAAGTTACAACGCACAGAAGGACTCATTATAACCACATTTCTTTTTGACTACATTCTTGATATCTTATTTAAATATCACTTGATTTCCACTGGGCTGTTTCAGTGAAAAACTGATGATTTAAAGGAAGGTGACATCAGCAAAATGTTTTAATCTGCACAGGGAGCATATGTCTTCCTAAACACTTTCACTGTTTATTGAGGGAATGGCTTCTTTTCCACTGAGAATATATTTTATTTAGAATCACTCAAATCCAATTCTTTTACATCTAGCCCTTTAAAAGTTAATTTGGGTCATCTATTTGGATTAATTTTGTTAACAAAATAGTTTAATCTGGAATAAGATTCAGTAAGTAACAACCATGGGTTGCCTCCCAGCTGCTAAATTCCCCTCTCCATACATGAACAGGTGTCTTGATATGCCATGCTGTTATCAAATGTTCTCCAAAATTATCTGTTCCAAAGAAAAAAGAAGGCCATGGCAACCTAAGTATGCCATATAGGTTATGCATTGCCCATTCCTGGTGGATAGAATTATTAGGATGTCCAGCCCAAGATTTAGACAGTTCCTTTAAATCAATATGATTTCTTGCCTCTGATTTCTTTTCCCCTCCACCACTCACCATCACCAATTTGCCTTGCTCTGCAAGGTAAAATAGCATATCAGTTCAGTGCTAAACATTTGGATTGGTTGCTATTTAGCAAATCTTTTCTCAAAACCATTGGATTGGTTCATACGTTGTGGCAATCACAGTTTGGCACTATACAACTGACCCCTATGATTTTGAACTCCTATGCTCTTCTTCCTACTTAAATACTTTTCTGCTGAATTAGTTTGCAGGGCTGGTCCAAGATCTTTTGTTGCTTGGTAGGAAGAGCAATCTGAGGAGTTTTCCCATTCCATTTTCAAGTGACTGAGTCAGCAGGTGAATTTTTCTTTATCACTGGAAACAGGGCAGCATCCTCCACCACAACTGCAGGCAGAAAATTAGGGGACACACAGCTCTTTCCTTCAGCACCTTGTGGCCATCTCTCGACATCTTTCTCCTGAAGTGACTGACTTACTCTGCTAAGGATAGAGCTTGCCCTGCTGGTTTGATGCAAACTTCTCAAGCTAGTAAGTTGTAGCTATGTACAATGTACAATGTTGGCACTATACGTAAACCAACTGGCTGTTTGAAAGAAATGTCAGACAATATTACTGGATTAAATTAACATAGCCACAACTTCATTGTCAGTCATTTATATGGCTCTGGAGGTCTAAGACCAGAACTTACTGTAACAGCACAAAGCCAAATGTTTCTTTTCCTGGTAAAACTGCCTACAATTCTTCATGGAGTTCAGCACGTAGGGGCGCTTGTTTGTTCTATATTATGCAGAGACTTAACAAAATGCAAAGCTCTAAGTCAGAGTACTAGGACCTGACTATGAGAGCTCTGAAATGGCCTAAGTCTGAAAACAGTTGGCCTTCACTCAAGCAACTAGACTAAAGAGCTAGACCAGACTGTGAGGCATTATAGTGGGAATCTCTGGCACCTGTTGGACACAGGGCTAAGCTAACCTCGTTAGATCTCTTTGGCAAGAATTAGGAAACATCACTCCCGCAAGAAACCTTGCACAGCCTGAGGACTCCTGTCACATAATGCCCACCTGGGGTCCCAAAGAACCCCTTGACCCAAGACTAATTCTTGCTTTGGTTCCCAGCTCTCTTCCTCATCCCCATCTAGAACATCTGCAGTGGACTGGGTTGAATACTCAGCAGCCAGGCCTCTGGAGAGCTTTCTTCTCAGGAACAAGGACTTCTTCAGGATGAAGGGAAACCCTCAGCTGCAAGTACCACGGAAACTCAACTCAGCTGCAGCTCCTGAGCAACGAAGATGACAGTACATATATGAGCCCTCAGTCTCCTCTCAAACTTTTCTTAGGCTAACGACCTTACTTTCCCTCCAGTTTCTTGTCCTAAACAGTATCCTGATGACCTCTGACAGTTACTAAGCTAGAAGCTAATCTAACACTTTCTGGACAGTAAATTCTTTAGGAATATGAATGACAAATGAAGCCACATAGGTATGAAAAATATTATTTCTGGGTGCAAAAAAGCTATTCAAACCTTCCCTGACAGAAAATCATGCAAACCCAACAGCAATCAAGTCCTAAAGTTATACACATTTCCCCCATGGATTAATGTAGGTTCATTTAGAAATTTCTGCACTAGCTTGCACTAATTAAATGGGGAAAGTTGTGCAAACTAGGCATAAGCACACGTTCAGTAAATTGTAAACATTTTTGGTGGACATATTTTTCTGCTCATGCCTGCATTCAGGGCAGTAGACTCATGTGCCTTAAGAGCATAAATGAAATTCTCGTGTCTCCCTACCTGACATGCACAGGGCAGGATCGCTGAGTAGCCTTCAGCTCCCTGTGTTGCAAGACAGGCAAATCTGCCCTAGAGTTATCCTTTTCTGTTCCTCCGTGCATATTGTGGAGTTGGTTTCTAGCTGCTGTGACACAGCATCCCCATGTCAAATTTCCTTCCTTCCTTCAAAAAAGTACAATGTCACCTGCCAACTTCACAAGACAATTCTGGGGCTTATTTCATTAATTCATGTTTGCAAAACTCTTTGAGATTTTCTGATGAAAGGAGCTATTAGGCACCCAAAGTTTTAATTATTTAAAAGAGTTATGTCAGTTCCCCATCTGCATTGTTTGCTCCTGGTTCAAGATATGAATGATTTGAACACACACATACACACTATTAGAGCTTGCTATGTTCCAGTCATAAATTCTGATGCAGAAGAAGTTTGTAAATACTGGTTTGTAATATGAATTTTTGCTGCTTGTCACACTAGTTTTTATTATATGCTCGACACTCTTGCCTTGAAGCTTTTACTCTGTTTGTAATTAATAACTAGATGTTTTTCAAGCTAATGTCCTGCTTTTGTGCCTGCATAGCTGGCATTAATCAGACCACGCTGGCAAGGCTGATAGCTGCTGCTGGCACATGCTCAGCACACGATTTCTTGAACCAGTTGCATGCATTGTCCGTGAAAAATGGCCACTCTTTCCTGATAGCTGCACTGTAGTCCTGCCTTAGCAAGCCTATCTCTGCTGATCTTTGCTGGAGCTTCAACATCAGACTTTGCACCTATGGCCAAAAATCTGAGAATCTTTGTATACATATGAAGGTTCAGTCCATTCAGACTTGTGCAGTTGAATGAGACCTTGGATTTGATCCTTTTCCACTTGCTCACCAACTTGATCCCTGGCATTGTCTTTCTTGGACTGGTGTCTCCTCTCAGCCCTGTCCTTAAGTGGCAAGGTGCTTTTATTTATTTGTTTATTCCTAACTTTCATATCATGCCTTTTCCTAACCATCCAGAAATTCAAGATGTGGCATACATTCCCCTCCTCATCACCTTTCACCCCTTCCACACACACCAGCCCTGTAAGGACGGTTAGGCTAAGAGTTAGTGACTGGCCCAAAGTCAACTCTGCTTCATGGTCAAGAACCCTAGAAACCAGATTTCCTGAGTCCCAGTCCAATAATTCCAGCCACAACACCATGTTGGCACTTTATGGACCAGTAAGGCAGTCATACACTGGGAGATTGTCAAAAAGCCATGCAGCACAGTAACTACGATGAATGTTTGCACATCCTGAGGGCCTCACCAAAGTTGCTCAAACATTTGCAAGTACAGTGGTACCTCGGCTCACAAACACCTCAGTTCATGACCAAATCAGGTTGCAAGCAGAAATTTCTG
Source organism: Varanus komodoensis (assembly GCF_004798865.1). Taxonomy (NCBI): domain Eukaryota; kingdom Metazoa; phylum Chordata; class Lepidosauria; order Squamata; family Varanidae; genus Varanus; species Varanus komodoensis. The sequence continues at coordinate 15,808,613 of NW_025335349.1, read as the reverse complement.
AAAAATTTTGCCTCTCCGCATTGGGCGACGATCATGATCATGCCTGTCTCCCCTCTAGCACACCCACGATCGTACCTGTCTCCCCCGCCAACGTGTCCGCGATTGTGCCTCTCTATGGCCGTGATCACGGTCACACTTGTGCACGGATGACAGGTGTGATCACGGTCATGCTGGGAGGGTGGGGAGATGGCTGTGCTCGTGCTCAGGGTAGGGGGGCGAGATGGGCACGATCTTTGTTGTTCTGTGTCACTTTGCTTCAAATTTTTCTGAGTAAAAAACGGATTCACCTTATTTACATTGAACCTTATGGGGAAATTTGACTTGGCTCATGACCAGAGTCCTGGAATGGATTACGTTCATGAGCCAAGGTACCACTGTACTGGCAAATGCTCAGTTCCTCCCACCCCAAGGAATCACTGCTAACACCTGAAAGCGGAAAGAGCTCACAAGATGCTTACTGCCAGGGGATGCTGCTGACTCTTATGAAAGAGGGGTCCTTATGCTTTTATTTTATCCATTATTATAGTCATACAAAATATTTTGGCTTATGTCATCCTCTTCTTCCTTTCCATGTTATCCTCACAACAGCCCTATGAAGTAGGTTAGGCTGAGCATCAGCCCAAAGTCATCCAGCGGCTCCATGGCTGAGTGGAAACTAGAACCCAGAGCTATGCCACACTGTCTTTTGAGCCTTATAGAATCTATTCATGGTTCTCCACAGTGATGAATGTATATGGTAGTTTAACACCATGCATCACTAGTATAAAGTTCAAATAGAAGTTGCAATGGATCAGAAGCCCCCAGCCAGCAGCCTCTGCTGTCCATTCCTTTGCTCTCAAGGACATGTTCTTGGGCAAGACAGGAGAAAGCAGGGGTAACCCCTCTTGCAGCCCTGCTGGAGCTTCTGATTCTGCTCAGGAAGGAGCAGAAAAGGGACAGTAGGAGAATACATAGAATACCTTGTGGAAGATGACACTGTTTACATCATTTTGACTGAGGACAAGTGCTCATAGGGTTTGTCCTTCAGCAGAAATGGTGTTTATGACTCAGAAATAAAGTATCTTCCTGCTACAGGTTCTGGTAGATGTTCCACTAGACCTTAGGAATGTTGCAATGGTGTCCCTGGGAGTGCAGTGGAAGGAAGAGATGGTAGCAACATTTCTAGGAATTAGCCAAGCAGGGCTCTGCTTGCCTTGATCCTACTTGCAAACATTTGAACAAGGGTTGTTCCCTAGCACAATGATCATAAAGGAATGTAGCCTGAATTAATGCAGAACACAAATGATAGTGTTATTCCCAGCTACTCTTGATCGATTGATTGATTGATTTATATATAGGCCGTCCATCACTGTCGTCTCTGGACAGCTTACAGCATATTATAAATCCTAAGCAAAATAAATGAGCTATACCATGAACTGAGCATAAAACTGACATATTTAAAATAAATTAGATAAATACATATACAATTAAAATTGATTGATGTTAAAATATTGATCAAATAAAAAGGTCTTGATCTGGTGCCGAAAAAGCATATAATGATGGTGCCAGGCGGACCTCTCTAGGGAGCTCATTCCAAAGAGATAAATGAATCTTTCTGTTTCACTTTCTTCCAGTTAGGTTTTTTTTAAAAATTGTGCTCTTTCTCTCCTGTTTATGAAGAAATCTACAAATGTTGGCAAATTCTGATCCAAAAGCATGTCACTATGGAAATCCAAGCCCTTTGCATTGCTACTGCGATTTCTACCATAGAGTTAGCCATATTTACTTGTCTGCTGCATCATTAAGGGTGAGGAGCCTATCAGGGATAGGAACCCTAGTCCAGCATCATGGCATGGCTGAATGACCCATGATGTTTAAGAATGAAATATTCAAACTTGTCTGCCTGGGTGGACAAATCTGTCACTTTCACTTTATCCCACACTCATATTTTTAAAAATAGAATCTTTGCTTTCCATTTCAGTGATGAAGAAATTTGAGTTTGTAACTTGAGTTTGTAACTTCTAATATTAATACTAAATCCAATTAAATAAAATTCTCACCCATCCCAGCTTCTCTGCCCCTGCCACCATTCACCCCAGTGATGGACAATCAAGTGTTTTAAGTGGTGGCAATCAAGTGCATAATATTATGGCATAAATGTCTCAGTATTAACACACACAAACCTTGAAAAGCATTCATTAACTCAAACCAATGTTTTGTGTGACTACTTAAGCTGAGTTTTAGTGTTTATGAACTACAGCTGTGGAAGAAGTGTGGCTGACTGGGATTTGACAAAGAACTCCATTTTTGATGGTAAAATTAAGGAAAGTGACAACTACATACTACTCAAATACATTTATCACTTCATAGTTGTGTCACTATTTCTCTAAAAGAGTTGGTGGTTGAATCAAGTCAACGATGTCTTCAAATCATCAGCAAACTACTGATCTATACAGGCTCAGAGGCCTGTCTCTCTCTCCTTGTTTTGTCAATCACCTTGCCTGCTTTGTATTATCAGCCACTGCACTGCCCAATGTTTACAATGCTGGAAATATTTACTGAATTAACAACAGTAGCCTTGCTGATAATAGAGCATACCACCAGCATTAAAATAGATTCACCAGGCTTCTGAAACCTTGTTTTAATAAATCATTTTTCCCATATTGAAAGCAATAATTTGCTCCAATACACTGCTTTAAGGTGAGTTTTTAAAGAGAGAGGATGCCTGTTGTCCACCCCTGAGGCTACAAACTACTTGCATCTAAGCCAAGCAGAGCAGCTGTTTGGCCAGTTGGAGATGGCAGCAGTATTGAAGCAGCCCAGTAAGGTGGATCTTGCCATACAATATTAAGTTGTAACAGATCAGGAAGACATCACCTCTTCTATGGCTGCAGTCCTATGCATATGAGTTCCATCGAATTCAGGATAACTAAGCAAGGCCCAGGTCACCAGACAATTGTTTTTATATCTGAATATGTCTGCTAACATCACAAGAAGTGAATTTATCTTTAAGATGCCGCCAGACTTGTTTGTGTGTTACATGGGCACTTGGGCATGGAAAACAATCGGGAAATAAAAACTTAGGGAAGAAAAATAGACCCAAATCTACAGAGACCACTAGTTGCAGTAACCCTCTCTTTTTCTCTTGTGACTATCAAAAATGGAAAAGCGTCTTGCTCCTTGGTTGCCACTTAGTATTTCTAAAAGAAGGCATGTCGCAAGAAGAATAGCATACCATTGTGGAACTAGTGGTTATGGCTTTAGCCATTCAGTAGAGAAAGAGAAGGAACTGTGCAAAGCAAAGCAAAAGTAGCAAGATTCATATTTTAATTTTGTATATTTGCATGTTCAAAAGCAGTATAGAGTCCTCTGAATCTTGATGCTGCGGGCATGTTTGTAGAAATGTCTATTTTTCCCATGAAATGCTACACAGTATTTATTGGAGATACCATTTTGTTAAAACATACCCTCGAGTTGCTGATATCCCTAATATGCAGCTTATTAAAAAACAATATCTTTACCTCTAGCACCTGCTGTTCGGTGCCTATAAGGTAGCATATTTTTCTGGCTATAAAAGGTAAAAATCTTTTGGGAACACTGGCAGTATCTCCCAAGAATCTGCAAGGTATCAGGAAGAGTGTGCCATTTTCTCACCGATAATCTGTACTTTTATCTTGCATGAAACAATTTTTCACACAAAAAAAGTCTGCACTTCCTTGTACTTGAGAATGAAAGAGAATTAGAAATGGGTCCAATTTTCTTCTGAAAAGCAGGCTTCTTCTGCTTTCGATTGGCCTTTCCCATGACCCTCTATACAAGACGACAGATAATAAATATAATGATTTGTACTGAAAAGAGAGCTGGCAGGATAATGGTCCCAAACAGTGTAGTCTTTTATAATGTTACCATAGTAAATAATAGCAGGACCATTTGTACGACTGGAGTTAAGGTTGTATCCATAGTTCTCTTTTCCACACACACACACGCACACACACACACACCATGTTTTTCTCCCTTTCCATTGCATACTCTGTGTTTACAGGTTTGTAATCTCATTTCATAAATTTTCTCCCTGGATGTAATACCCAAGATGTGTAACTGGAAGTATGTCAGCCGCTCACAAGCAATCATCATTAATGCACAAATTATTAGCAGCAATGTTGGGTGGACAAATCAAACGGTGGTGTTAGACAATGGTTGGCATGATCCACAAAGTATTTAAGGCAGAAGGCTTGGATTTAAACCGATGAAGCCCTGCTGTGTGTCACCAGAAACGCTGTGTCTGGGAGGTGGCTGTTTCAGAGGGCTGGAAATAAACTCAAGCACATAGGAACACCATTTCTGTATTGCATTTTCAGGATACAAGGACATATTTTCCACAAAATTTCATGTGTCCTGAAATTAATGTTTTCATTTATTTATTTTTAACTCATTTGCATTAAGGCAGTGTGAAATTTAAAACAAAAATTGACAAAACAAGAACATCAAAAAGGTGAAAGATGATTAAAAACAAATACACAATGTAAAAGGCTTAATTTAAAGGGTAAAATCAGCAGCTTGAAATGAATCTGGAAAACATCTAGGAACCAGTACAAACTTTTCAATGTAGGTGTAATATGGCACTGATGTGCACCAGTTAGCTGGCTTAACTGCTGCATTTTGCACCGACTGACGCGTCACAACTGAAGCATCAATTGAGGGGCGACCCCAAGCAAAGTGCACGGCATAGTCTAAGCATGATGAAACAAGGCAGTATTTACTCCCTTTAGCCATGGCATCCGAGATCTTCAGTGTCACCACCCCTTTTGCGTATCAGGGTGAACAGTATACCAAGAGAATCCCTGTACACATAACGGCATGTGCTTGGTATTAGCAGACTGAGCATCTGATTAGAAGAGGCAGTAATAAGAACTTTACTGATGCTGCTCTGCCTCCCTGCTCCCCAGCGTTGTCTCTTCCTGCTGTGCCACAGAATAACATGGAAGACAGAGCGCGGAGGGTGCGTCTTTGTGGGAAGGGCTGCTCTCTCTTGAATAGAAGAGGCGGTAATAAGACCATTAAAGAAACCCTTCCTTGACCCAGGAGATCGCTTTCTCTCTCTCCTTTCTACTCTCAGCCAGGTCTCTACAACCCCTGCCAGGTCTGCATCTTCATCCAGAATTAAAATTGCCCTGGCATGAAAGAACAGGCCTTTTCATCTAGGAGAACTATCTTTGCTGACAGTATGGCTTCTTTTGGTAAAAAAACAACTTGGAAGTAAGGAAGGAGAAACACTGTGCTACCTCCTTTTCCTGCAATGGCCAGCTTGGAATCTCATATTCCACCAGCCAATATCATTTGGATAATCATTTCTATCCCACTCCCATTTCTCCAGTCTTTAAGACACAACTCATAAAACCCACTATAAAAACATTAAAACCACCTCCAAAAATGCAGGTTCTAAGATACCTAAGTGGTATTAAGGGTCTTCACCCACCGTGCCTCCAAGCTTTCCAGATGCTTACTTTGGTATTGCCCTGCAGGTGGTGGCCCCATCACCCAAAGGAATATCTCTCTTACAGCCCTTGGGCCCCTGTAAGGATCCAGTGGGGCTGAGGCTGTTGGAAGAATGCTGAACTCTTGGGGCAGCCTGAGACCTTGCAGTGGAAGGTGCTACTAGTGCAAGGTTGCCCAAGCAGGGAAGCTACTCACTGCTGGAGTGGCGATCTAGCAGTCACATACTTGATAGACTGAATTAACACAAAGAAGCTATTATTGAATGCCATTCCATGCCCACTCATCTCACCCTGATCCAGTCATTTCATGCAGATAGGAGAACTCTAGTGCACATACTGAGCTCCATCATTCCATCAGTCCCAGGGGCCTCCCTACGTATTGCATTACAAACAGGAAGTCCACATCACAAAAGGGTATGTGTTGGGTTCTGAACTGTGGACCGATGTCTCTCAAGCATGTGGCCCCAGTTCCCAGTTCTCATGCGGCCCTCGGGGCTGAAAAGGTCGTGCACTCCTATTCTAGAGGAAGCACAAAAAAGAAGTCCAAATCAAACTGTTTCAGTAAGCATTTGTACTCAGAGAGGTAAAAGGGAAAAGGATGTTGTTCCTGTATTGTGAAATGCTACCTCTGTGATCAACTCTCACGTTTCCTCGGCCAACTTATTCTCTCTAGCTTTGCTTCTTTTGGAAAAGCCACAAAATGAATTTCCTATAGTGCAAACAAGATATTCTGGAGGACTTTCATTCACTGGGTTGCCATAAGTTGGGAACAACTTGAGGATGCATAACAACAGCAACAACATAATACAAACATTTACTTGAAAAAATGGAGCAGTGCTGGAAACAAATAGCCTGTCCTTAGGAATCTGAGTATGTACCCGAGTATGTGCCAGAAAAATGTGTACCTGAGCCATTCTGAGACCTGCTGGTATAAAAGGGTTATAAATGTTTTAAATAAATAAATGCCAATACTGGGATATTTAAGAGAAACTTCAGTCTTCAAGAATGTTTACTCTCTTTGTCAAGAGAAGATTGATTATTATGCAAAACTAAAGGGCTGCCTACTCAGCAAAGAGCTAGACCAGGGGCACAGCTCCCAGAATCTCCATGAAGCTTCCCCCATAAAGCCCACCCCCATTCCATACAGTTTTCATGAAGGTTCCTACACAAGCCCTTCTGCTCCCACATGAAGTCTCCCATGAAATGTCACACAAGGACCAAAACACACTCAGTGTAACAGACACAATAATACAATCACACACAGGTCATATTGGTTCTTAAAGCAGGCATCTTTTGCTGTATTGACAGAAGCCAGTATAAAAGGCACTGCCTCTGCCCTGCTGTTGGCAACACAAACATTTCATATTCCTACTTCTATATTTATTTAGTAGGGACACAAATTTTAATAACATGAAATATTTTGCTTCTATGGTATGAACACCAATAGTTTAACATAAACGATGGAAAAGATCCAGGCTGTGTTGACATATTTTATTATCGTTATGGGATGCCAGATTGGAGGTGTACATCTGTGAGGGTTGGCCAGTCGTCCCACTGCCGTCTGTGTATCTGTGTGCTTAAATGAATTAGCTATTATAAAAACAGTGCGTAAACAAGTTTAATGCTCTACCCTTCACTTTTCCTCACAGGAAAACTGTCAGGTTTTCTAAAAACCCAGTAAAGAAAAAGAAAAATGTTTAATTGCTCTTTGATTTATAAATAATTATGTTAATTTTTAAGATATGCTACAAATAGAAGGCTTCTATGCTGTGTTATATGTATTTTTGCATCTAAACTATGAAACATATTTTCTTGTTGTTCACTGGCAGACGGCTGCCTTGTTTTCAAAACCAAGGTGACCCAAGGTCACCTTGGCAGCATCTTTCTCCTTAGACTCCTTGACTTCATTAGAACCATGGCCATCCTGTTGATCTCTGAAAAGCAGCCATGCCCCCTAGATGGTCTCAAACACGTCATGTCATAAAATGAATGAATGTAATGAGCTGAGTGGCTCCATAATAGAATGTGGTGGCATCACACAATACACTGTGGTTTCTGGAATAAGCTGGGATGAAAAAAAAAGTGTGTTGTTTATTCATAAATTCTGGAAAATGTGACTTTGGGAGGATGCACTCCAAGCTTTCATTGTTGCAATAAATGAAAATAAAAGCTGGTGCTGTCTTATACTTTCTGTGGAAGGAATACGGTAGTTGGTACAATATGTTTCCCTGATGTCTTCTAGGAGTTCTGGACAACTCAGGATCTAAGACAAGCTGAACTTTATAGTCTGTTGGTTGTAGATCTCAATCCTTTTTAGATGGCCTCAATTTCCCAGCTAGAGTTTGAAAGCAATTGCCTATGGATACAATGGGACTTCTTTGCTGACTTAAGTGCATCTTATCAGAAATATCCAAAATTTGGTGACTTTAGACACTTAACTATTTCTGCTTTAAATTACAAATAAATATCTAGGGGCTTGCTTTTAAGAAGCCAGGTTTGGAGAAAATGGCCATTGTAAGAAAAGATTTATTAAGAGAAAAGCCCTTGGGCTTTTATATTTATTATTTTCCCCTTGGATTAGCAACAATAAAACAATTTGAACTTCATTTTAAAGCTAACAGTTTGTGAGCTAATTTAGAATCTGAATGCATTCCAAGCCTGATAGCCTAAATTTGCCCCAGATGGACTTCCAGTTCTGTTCAGCTTGCTCGACAGACATTTGTAACTAAGGCCGCAGCAATAGGCTGGCGCTTGCCACCTAGCTGTGTGCTGATCTTTTTTATTTTTTTTTAATTTGGTGAGGAAGCAGCACCTATAAATCACGGTGTATTAAAAAGGCACACGCATCCATACCCAACATCTTAGAGAATCCATTGTCCTGCAGATAAGTATACAAATAAGGGGCAAAGCATCACTTAAGTTTGATATTAAAAAAACACTTTTTTTGGAAGGCAACCAATGCAGTTTCACACTGTACTTTATTTCCCCCCCTAATCTGACTGACTCACAGTCTTGTGATAGTGAGATAAGCGAGGTAGGCAAATTTTTACAGAGTTGCAATTACTGAAATTGTCATTACGCTGCTCACTGTAAAATAAATATAGATAGAAGTGAAATTATGCACAGGCTAGGAGTAGAAAGTGTTTTGCTTCTGTTTGCTAAATTAATCTCTTCCTAAATGGCTGCAGGCCAGGTAGGTTAGCATTTGTGGTTTCAAAGGTTTTCAGCGCTTGCAATGAGCCATGAAATTACTGCATGCTGCTGAAAATGGCAGCTGATGAAAGGAAAAGAGCGAATCCCAAAGGCAGAAAGACAGGAGGAAGCAAAATTACAGGCAGAAAGTCTGATTTTTGATGTTGCTCATTGTGAAATGTACACCCAAACTTTTAATAAAACATAAAACATTAATAAACCTGCTAACAATTCCTTACAATTTCTTTTGAAGTCTTGGTATAATTTTCTGAATACTTATTAAAACAGGCAACGATTCAATAGTAGCCTAGTGCTTTCTGACTGCTGGATGTAGTATATTGGTGCACCCTGCTCGCGACTTTTGAAATTAGATTTTTATTGATGTTTTTTTAATTGAATTATACCCTGGATTGATGTTCCCAGTTAATAAAGTGACCCTAAACTCTTGAATTGTTGCATGAGTTTAGCTAATATTAATTTGGATAGCGAAGAGTAAAACACACCATGTAATCAAGCATCGCTTTCCTATTCGTGATCAACTAAACTTTAGCTGGATAAAAGAAAGCTGGCCTCAGATCAACATGTTGTTAATAGTGCCTGGCAATACTACACGTACGTGTCACTGGAAGGTTGACATTACTCCTGGGGGTGGGAGAAACATTTCTTTTTAACCAACAGGATTATAGCAGAGAAAAAGATGGACCCTGTGCTAGGAGAGGCAAAGCTTCTTTGATACATATTTTTATGTTTTGTTGTATGCATATGCACCTACCATGAGCCCATTAGATTGCATTGATGTCTGAGAATTCCCCATGGATTTCAAAGAATCCATGTTGTACACTGCAGTGTCCATACAATTACTGCGAACACTTAATTTATTGCCCTAAAAGTGTGTGGTTATAAAATAATCCTACAGTTTAGAGGATTGCTCCAAAACTGCATTTGTGGAGGCAAAGAAGAAAGCATTTAATCCATAAACTACTTTATTTTAAGGTTGCAATTTTGGGCTCACTTACTGGGAGCCCCACTAAATTCAGTCATATTTTTGTCACATTGCTTATGCTTGATCGTGTTTGCTCTCTTTAGTTCATAGAATATCTGCAATCTTTAGTTCCCAAAAGTAAAGCTTGCATAGTTTCATTTTGGTCCCATTGAAACCAATGCCAATCATCCTGTAGGTTGATCTACATGCACAAGAAACACCACCTTCAAAAGCAGCCTCTCTACATAGAATCCATGCGTGGCAATGCTGCACCTGCATCTCCCTTTCCACTGAGGTATTCACTGAAGTTTGAAGGGGGAGAGGAAAATACCACCACCACCACCACCACCTCCCTTCACAGAATGAGCAATTCAGCAAAACTGACAAAACAGACTCATCAGGGTTCCTAGATTTCTACTTCACTGCTCATTGCAGTTCATGTCTATGCTGGATTATGAGCTTTGGGGAGGTGAAAGGTGAGGTCCAGTACAAACCTGTATTGTGTGTTTTTGTGACATTTTCTCTTGTGTGCAAATAAATCCCACGTGCTTCAAATGGATGCATTTTCCACTAATTCATGGAAGGGTGTTTGCGTGCCTTTTTCAAATGTATCCATTCTTCATGCACATTTTTAAATGTACGCATTTATCAACTTGATGTTGCTGCTTCCCAAATCATATTTCATGCTCAGAAATGTACTGGCTTCAGACTGCAGATGGCGTTTGAGTCTGTGTTTGTTTCTAGAAGTGTGAATTGGATAAATTCTAGTAAAAAAATAAACTCAAATGAATTTTCTACCCATTTAACTCTAATGCATATTAGAGTGAACAGGGCTAGAGTCCCTGCGATTTGAAAGAAGTACTAAAAAATACCTCACTACACCTGTGCAATCCTTGATTGTACTGTGGCCAATGCAATAAACAGCTTGATTTTATGAATAGTTCAGTGCATAAAAGTCCCTGGATTTAGAGATCTGGCTAATTCTGCTTAATAACGAGTTTTAAGCTGGCATACAGTTAGATGTTTATGTTTTACTTATTCAAAGACTGAAAAAAAAGATAGGGTTCTTATTCTTACCAGGAGATGGTATGAATTATATCCAAGATTAACAAATTTAAAAAGTTCAAAGAAGAAATGGCTTTCGTCACGATGCTTTTTTTCCCACCCCACAAAAAAGCAAAACAATGCCTACAAGTACCTGTCGTAGAACTTGGAGAGCTGTTATCCAGTATAGCTGATACTGGACTAGATGGACCAGTGCCCTGCCCAGGAAGTGGGAGCTTCATAAACTTTTGTTCTAATGTTATAAATGTTAAAGGTTTTATCATCTTGTATTTTAAGGTTTTACTTTTCTGAACTGGGCTTTAGGTATTTAGAAGTAAAGAAATGTAATCAATCAGTTTTCTTCTCCTCTACAGGGAAGTTTTTCAAATGATCCAATCAAAGCAATACACTTAAGGAAAAAGGATTTCCTAGAATTCTTTCCATTAGCCACTTATGTTTTCTAACAGATTGATATTCTGTATGTGGATTTGAATAAAAGTGAATTTGGAATATACCATCAAAATAGGGGGTCTGAATTCTTAAAAAGCATAAAGTATGACCCAATTTTAAATTGCAAATGCCATAGTGGTACGTTTTCCATATGCGTGGGGTGTTTTTTCAGCTGTAACAAATAATGAAAAGTCCCTAAAAATGTTGATCTGACCACAGAATCTGGCACAGTGTGTTCTTGATGGGCATCTCAAGACATGACATTTATTTTTATGCTGTATTTTAATGTGCTGTTATTGATTTCTGAGCTGTTTTGAGACCCCTTTTGGGTAAAGATGGGGTAAAAAATGTTATAAGCAAACAAACAAATAAATAAATAACAATGTTAACATGTGAGCTTTTCCCTTCGAAACAGAGAAATTTGGTGACATGAATGTAGCTTTCTACACATGCCCCAAATCTTTGCAGCCAGTCTTACCCAGCCAACCATGAATTCTTGTTCAATATTCATAATTGATTTTATGAAGTCTGAAGTACACTGTTTTTTCGGTGTAAAGCAACACTGAAAAGTTCTCAGATGGTAAAAGATGTTGAACAATTCCAAACAGTGTAACCTGCACAGCACATGAGCAGGCATATTCACACACAAATTTGAGGAAATCCCACACCAAACCTTAATCACAGGCATGTGCAACACATATGTGGCCTCATTATCCAAATGGGATTTTGAACATGAGCAATTTGGAGTTAAAAAAATAAATCTGGAATGTACACATTTAATGACACATTCCTATTATAAGAATCCATTCAGTCCCATTACACAGCATTTTCCAGGCACTGCATTTTGCAGATTTTTGCCACTGTAAATATTTTACTTTCCAACCCATTTATTTATTTACCAAAATAGCAGCAGCTAATATATTGCAGAAAATAAAACAAATCTCCTGAGGAAAATCAAAATCAAATTATGCAACTTATGAAAGAAAACTACTGCATGGACATAATTCATGTTCCTGTTGAGGAATCACATATTACACCTACTATAATCACATTATTCATGATGATACAGTGTACTGCATGTAGTCCATGCTGCATAAATCTATACAATGTAAAGACTAAAAAGAACGTACCATTTCATTATATACTTATGGAAATGTTATTGCAATGAGCATACATAAAACATGGATACATCTAGCTTGACAGCAAAAATGTACCTCTGCTTTGTGGTCAAAGATAACAAGCTGGGTGCATCCTATCTTTTAAAACAAAATAATAATACATATTCTTTTCACAATCTGCATTATAAGTGATTTGACTGAAAGCATCTTATAGCTTGTGATAGCAGGTGAACAATGCAGGCATGCACTAATCCTCACATGTATAAAAATTACCATTCAGGTTTATTGCATTTCACAATTACAAGGAAGAGATAGCCATGTTTAAGTGCTTGAAAGAGAGTTAATTTTGAGCCTGGCTTCAGAAACTGCTTTTTATATCTGCCATTTTTCGGGCCAGCATTTTTTTTTCAAATTTACAGGGAAAAAAGGAAAAAGAAAAAAAAAGATTTTTCTGAACAAATTCATAAAGAAAATGTTTGTTATTGAAAGAGATAAACGTTCTTTTGGGGGGACTTGATACTTCACATGACTGTGATTTACCTTAATGATTGTATGAAGAAGTTAGAAGAAACCATGACCAATTCTGTATAAATTCAAGAAATTTACATACTTGATTCTGGGTCTTCATAAGGAGAGAAAGACAAAGGTCTTAATGTGTTACTATATTTGGACAACCTGTGTGACACAAGCAGCTGCAGTTCAGCATTGCATTAAAGAGATAACATTACCTGTGCTCATAATATACAGGAAAAGAGAGCTTAAATTCTAACATGTAGTGATTTCTCTTCCAGCATTATGTAATACTTGAACAGATTGATCCTGAGCATTAAAGGACATAGTGAAAATGACTATGTGATGGATCTATCGTAGATGAACACATGGCATCTGATCTACTTACGAAGGGAGAAATTTTGTGCTTATCATTTCCCTGTATTTAAAACAACATTTCATTTCTAACTTTTGACTTTAGAAATAGTTATGCAGATATAAGGGTATAACTGCCCTTCAAAAGAGAAGTCAGGACAAAATTTCCCATAGAGCTAATGTTTATTTACTCAGTGATGAAAAGATGATAATGGTGCTGTCACCCCTGAGCTGCTTCAGTGTTTTTGCTTCAGCCTTTTGGTGTTTCTTTTGGCACCAGCCCTGCTGCTTTGGTTTGCGGTGTCCTGCGTGCATCCTTCTCTGGAACTTGCCTGGTATGTGGCTTCTGCTTGTCCCATCTTTGTGTCCAAGCATGTGCTAGCCTTCATGAGTTGCCTGCTTTGCCGTAGGAAATTATATTAAATTTTAAACATAATTTTACATTATGTTTAAAAGGAAACCACTTATTGTTATATTTCTGTCTGCTGAGGACTGACCTGAGAAAAGAACTGACTGCAACATGGAAGTCTTATGATGTATTTACCCCTGCAGCTCACAGGTCACTTCAGTAATTTGCAATAAAGTTACTTTGTTTGGTCTGTATACTGCTACTGAAATTATTTAATACATTTCTTCTTATTATTATTTAATACATTTTTGCTTAAAATTGCTATTTAAAGCTTTGAAAATTTTCCTACAGTGGATTTATCCGCCAGTACATCATCATGACAAAGAACCAAGGAATGTTGTCATGAAGGTTGAAGAAGCGCCTCATGGAATCTATGCTGACCCTTTGTGAGTCAATCCTGCACCACAACACATTCAAAGTTATCCTGAAGCTCTGAACCAGCACCTTCAGTCTGGCAGGATGTGGAATACAATCTTAATTGTTTTGGCTCATAAGCACATCGCTGCTTTTGCTTGCCATAGTAGCTAACACTTACCATGACAGTCTGTATCATGAAGCTACATTGGATTCAGTGAGTGAACCAACTGCACTGAGTTAATAAGATTTTGTGTGAATTGATGCTCATGGTCTTAGAAAGTCCACATTATAGTTAAGGCTTTATTCCTTGCTTAGATGCTCCACATTCTCCAGAACAAAATTTTCACATCTATTTTTTTTTACTTATCTCATTCTGCTTTTGAACTGTTCATCTTAGCTGGTTATCTAAGGTTTTGTCACCAAGATTTCAACCATCTTAGTCTTACAGAAGTGCAATAAATTGACCATTTTGGGAAATTTGAGGGTTTGGAGAAAGTATTGCAAAATTTGAAGGTTTGCTGAAAGTTCATCACCTGTAATTATCTGACTCTTTTTCCCCTAAGATATAAACACAGACAAAAACGGACAACTTACAAGGAATGATTGTCTGCTGAGCTTCTTTCACCAAAGTATAGTATACCCAAAATGAGGAAATGGCTGCATTATGTATCAATAACTTTTGTGTGACATTCAGAATCAAGTATTCACACAGAACCATCTTATTTTATAATGACAAAAGGACAGAGAAAAAAGATTGGCTGCTAGTGCTCAAAGGATCAAAAGTCCCTTGGTCTAATGCAAAGGTTCTCAGGTGAGGATGCACTGCATTTTTGCCCCATAAAATTTTGAAGGGCAAACTGAGGGACTGGTTGAGCAAAAACTTTAATTACTCCCTTGCTTATGCTTTTTATGTACTGCTAATCTCCTCGCCCACTCTACAACTTGGAAACTTTTGTTTATGAAGTAGACTTTTTTCCTGACATGATTCAAGTCACACAATGATTCAAGTCACACACAATGATTCACTATCACACAATGTGCTGGCATTTTATTCTTATGCATCCAAACAGATTTGGCTATATGATAATGTCATTAAGTCAAATTAGAGTGAGGACATTCTTGCCCTCATCTGAATGAAATATCAAAATATTTGCATGTACACATTTAGCAGCAGGCAAATACCTTTGTGGAAAATGCATGCACTGATTCAGTTCAGCCTCACTGCTATCTGGTAACATGCCAACTAGTGTACTTTAGCATGAAAATCAGTCTCCCTGTTCCATCCTGCTGTGCACAGAACAGCTCTATACCCTGTCCCAGATACCTTTCTTTAGTTACTGTGATTCTGAGCCTGCATTGCCACAAGCAACACAAATACATGCACACACACAAACTACAAAAATGTGCTTTCAACAAAATTGCTTACAGAATCCTTTCAATGGCACAATAAGACCTGGAATTGCTAAGGTGTCAAGGCGTGGGTGCTCTTGCTGAAATGGAGACTCTTAAAGTAGAGCTCAAAATGCTCTGCACAGATTATCTCTGTGTTCTTTCTTGGCTGCTTTTTAGGCTGCCTCATTTTGCCTTATGGGAGAGCTGGCAATGTGGAGGGGAAAGGCATGGTAAGGAGAGATGGAGGGGGCGGGTCTGTGTGGTTATTCCGTGGGCTGAATTGCATAAACTAAGAAGGCAGCTTGACTTGGAGGACTGTATCAAGTATGTTCCTCCCTGCTGGCTTGTGGGGTTAGCTGAACCCAGAGATAAGCCTTAATCCACCAGGCCTAATTTGCCTGGTTAGTAGAAAGACTAGAACACAAGGAGTGCAAGAAGCAGAGCCCCTAAAGACTGTTTGCTGTGAAAGCCCTTGCTCTAGTAGGAATTTCATTTCTCCTACAAATTCTTTCTTGTATCAACAGTGTCCAGACATGCCACAAAAGTGTAAAGAAGGCTCAGAGGCACATTTCAGTGTCGCTTGTGAAAATACCCCACCGACCGCAATGCTAAATATACATATACTTGTAAGTGTTATTGACATCAGCAAGTCCTACAAGTAAATGAGTTTAGGATGGGTTGTTAATCATCTTAAATCCAAGGACTTCCACTTTGGATTACACTGTTAGAAATCCAGAATCTATTTAAAACAAGCAATTAACCTCACTTAAGTCAGCAGAATGGGATCAGACTAAGATCAAAGCAGGCCTTTAGAGATGCATTTAAATCTTTTGACACTTTATTTTCAATCATGCAAAGATTAGAACAGAGTCCACCCCCATTGCCAAAAGCTGCACACAAAATAGGTGTAGCCAATGCCAGAGTTTCCCCTGACATATTTTTTAAAAAGTGAATCTTTTGGGTAAAAATAAAAAGATTCAGAGGTGAAGCCTCTTCCCATCTTACCTTGAGGCTCAATAACATTTAATGACTTGTACAATAACTTTTTAAAAATATTCTATTTAAAAAGACAGTGAAAATGGTTGACAAAGATGCCCCCACCAAAAAGATGGGATGGGATTCTAAGAAGCAGACAGGGAGTTCAACTTAGAATTTCAAATTAACTTTTTAATGATACATTATTTAAGAAATGTAAGCATAAATTTTTAAAGAGTTCATTTTGCCCAGCATTACTGGGCCAAACGGCCAACAAGTATCAGAAGTTAAAGAAAAATGCAGCCACATTTTGCTAAAAAAAGAAAAAATCAAAGTCAAATCTTCATCATTGCAGAATATGGGTGTCTGATTACTGCCAAAAGACAGATTTCCTTGACAGCTAATATTTAAATCAAATTTCTTTCAGTGTAACCCTAAGGAACTTGGCCTTGACTCAGCAAAAGTGTTTTAAACCAAAGCAAAAGCTAAGACCTCTTATGGGAAAAGGAGTGCAACTGTATCCTTTTCAATTAAAAGTGTGCCTCATTAAAGGGTTTGTCTTAAGAAAAAGTCAGAACTATGCCTTTTATCATGTTCTAGACTATGTTTTTGAGAAGCAAAGTTTTATTTCAATCAAACTAAATTAATGCCTTTAAGGAGGGAATTAAAAAACCCCCACAACACAGCTTTCACCATGCTGTTTATCAATGTTGGGTCAGAAGTAAGTCCTGCTGAGTTCAACTGGGTTTCCCCCCAAGTCAATGGGTATATATTGCAGCTAGCAAAGCAACCCTATGGGGTGGGTGAGGAGCGGAGCCGAGCCAAGCCGAGCCGAGCCGAGCCAGAGAAATGGCCCTTTCCAATGCCATTTTGGCTTATGCCAACATTTTGGAAGATGAGGAGCATGGGTCCTTTTTTGTATTTCTTTGGCTGCTTTTTACCTTGCAAGCCAGCTACACACACACCTACATCAAGTTTATATTTGTGTAGTGTTTTACTGCACACAGATAAGCAAAACAAAACAGCAGATTTTTACTGAAATATACATGCAGTAACAAGAAGATTTGGGGGAGGGCTTTCATCAACGTGCATGAATGCACAGTGAGGCATCATAGTGGAGGAGGCCCTCTCAGCAGTTGCCAAAGAAAAAGGACCACCTGGGGAAGACCCTCCAGTAATGAATGCAAGGCAAATGCAGATATATGCTCCATGCAGAAACTGAAGTTGCCCCAGAACTGGCCTTCTGTGTCTCCTTCGGCTGGTCCCCTTGAGCAGCTCAGCAGCTATATTCTGAACCAACTGAAATTTCAAAGGCATCTTCAGAGACAGCTCTATGTACTGTAATTCATTACACTACAGTAATCAAATCTGGAAGTTACCATGACATGGATTCCATCTGCCCAGGCTATTTCTGGCAGAAGCTGGTTCACCAGCCACTGATGGTAGATGCCATTCTGTATACCCCGTTTTCACAAATTTGCCTGCATACACGTAAGGATTGCTTGGGAGGAGCAACAATGTCCTCTGTGTGTGCTTCATGTGTATTCATTGATTTGTATGTGCATGCCAGTAATGTAGAAATGGACGCACACACATGGCAGAGATGAAGGAACTGGGATTTGCTGCAAATAATGCATACAGAGCATGAATAACTGAACATGTACACTAATCTGTGTACCAACACTTCCTGTGCATTTGCTGAAGATCAATACTTTTGCTTCAGTGAAGGGAAAGATAATCAGAACAAATTTTCATAATGAGCTAATAAATGTTAGAAATATATCATGAAAGAATATGGATAAATAATACTTCATCAAAACAGGTCTGCTTCTACATCTGCATTATTTGTCTTGTTTTATACATATCCTATTCCACTTCCACTATCTGCATTTTACAGCATCTTTGCTTTATAGGAGTAGTTGTTTAACCAATTTCAGGTGTATGCATGAAGCTTAATAATTTCCTGTGATCCTATAGAAGTGAATTGCAGGGTTATAAGTGCAATATCAATTAACATAAGAATCAATTTAATGGTAATTTAAATAGCTAACTTACAATTTTTGCATAATTGAGTGGCCTGTGGGCCTGAAGTCTTAATCATGTCTAATTAATTTAAAGGATGTTACATTTTATTATCACTGAAATGTCTGACAGGTGATAAAACATTTAGGGTTTCAGTCACAAACTTTTTTTTAACATGAGCTAGAATGTAAGTAGACAGTTTATAGAAACTCTTTCTCTGGAACAACATCAAAAATGAATATTTAAAGAAAAATTAGTTATGTGCTTTGGGACAAATAGAAAACTGGTCCAAACTGGAGAAATTCCCACCAGACACAGGAATATAAGAACAAAGAGCCCTGCTGGATCAGTCCATCTACTCCAGCGTTTCGTTCTCACAGTGGCAAATCAACTGCCCACTGCCCATGATATGGCTGCAACATCACCCTCCTCCCCCAGCAACTTATGGATACTGGCATACTGCTTCTGATCCTGGGCTAGCATTTAGCCATCCAGAGTAGTTGCCATTGATGGCATTCCTCTCCAGGAATCCCCTTTTGTAGCCATCCAAATCGATGGTCATCACTGCATCTCATGGAAGTGAATATGGTAGTTTATCTGTGCGCCGTGTAAAGAAGCATTTCATTTTCTCTGTCCTGAATCTCTCACCAGTCAGCTTCATGGGATGACTCAGCTTCTAGTGTCCTCTAAGGGAGAGGGAAAAAATATCTCCCTCTCACTATCTCCACACCAAATATGATTCTGTACCTCTCTACCATGTCTTCCTTACCTTTTTTCCAAGCTATACCATCTCAGCTGTTGTAACCTTTCCTCAAAAGGGACTTAAGTCAACCCCCCAATCATTTTAGTTACCCTTTTCTTCACAGATTCTAACTCTGTCTGGGTGTGGCTCAGAGTATTGTACACAATAATGTTAAGTGCTGTTGCACCAGGTTGTACAGGGTTATTTTCCATTCTTTTCCTAATTATGCCTAACATGAAGTTTGTCTCTTTCACAGCAGCTACTCATGAGGCTGACATTGTCATTCAGCTCTCTGCCACAACCCCAGCATCCTTTTCTTGGTCAATCATTAGCTTGGGTCCCATCAGCTTACACCTTAAGTCAGATTTTTTGCTCCAATATGACTTACACTTGATTAAATTGAACAGCATTTGGTATGTTGAAGCCAAACTTTTCCCAGTTTGGAGAGATCCCTTTGGAGTTGTTTGCTACCCCTTTCTGTTTTGACATTCCTAAACAGTAATCAGCAAACCTGGATACTTCAGTGCTCACTCCCAAGTCCAGATCATTTATGAATAAGTTAAAAAATATGGGTGCTAGCACTGGAGCTTGTGGGAGCCTGCTGTTTATGTCCCTCCTTCAGCAGAAATTGTCCTTTATGCCTACATTTTCCTGTTTATTCTTTAACCATTTAGTGATTCATTGGAGGACCTCCTCTCTCCTACTATGACTGACAAGACAATTATGGAAGGTTTGAAGTGTAAAGAAAATGGGGCTACATGCTTTGAAACAAACCGAATACTGGTACAAATTGATGAAATTATGACCAGGGAATTATGGATGGTTTAAAACACACACTTGTTTTAAGGATTTAAAAACAAAGGAAAATGGTTAGGAAATGGTTTGAACTATTCCCCCACCCACAAACATGGATGAGTGTAAAGGAGTCATCGTCGTCTCCTTGTAAGCTTATTTAAAGCAATTTTCCTTGAAATTGATTGAATTTACATTTGACCAAATGATCTGGTTCACACATTCATCAGCATATATACTCATAACGTTCCTAGAAGGAAATCCTAAATTGGGCTCAACAACCATTCTGTGCATGGACAGAGATTCATTTTGGGTGATTGTACTTCTGGAAAATGCTTTGGTCAATAAGGAACTTTTTTGCAAGAAAGTTCTGTGGCTTTCAATGTGCAAAGAGAAACCTTGCTCTTGACACATGACATGTTAGCTATACTGTACACCCCAGTCTCATGCTTGCTGAATTTTCTTCACTGCCCTTGCTGGCGCTGTTAACCCTGTCATCTGAACCTGGGGAGGTGGCTTGCTCTCCCAGTTAGAAAACAAAACAAAAACAACAAAGTAGACTCCATTAATTGTGTTAAGGTTCTACCTTGTTGTGTTAACAAGGGCAGCAACCTGTTTTTCTTCGGTTTGGACAACACGGTAAGCCATGCCAGCAAAGGCAGGAAACATCTTGCACTGTCATGTGACTGATACACACCGCATGTTAACACCAAGGCTGCTAAAGGCTCTTGGTGGTCATGCAAAGTAACTAGGATTGTTGATTTAGGATGGTTAAGTTCAGAAATGGATAACACAGGAAGTCACTTCATAGAGCACAGATCATTCATATTCAACAAAGCCAGCAATTATCAAAACACCCATTTCCCCAACCTTGTCTGCTTCATGGACTGAAGAGGTTTTGGATCAGAAATACCTAAGTATTCTTGAGGAGCAATCTCAGTTCAAAAGGAAACTGGGGAAGGTATGACCCCCAACATTTGAAAACTGTTGCCAGCGGCTTAGCCTTTTCTTTTTTAAAAAAGGAATGTTGGATCAGAAATTTATTACATGCTCCACTCCCACTGAATCAGAAAGTTGCAGTACACTTAACTGTATGTGTAGAGGCTAAACTTAATTGCCACAAGGTACGTGGGAAGCTTTTGATAATGCCTGGAAAAGAAATCTGATTTCTTGGTTCCCAAATCTGTGGCTTAAGCAGAAAACTGTTTCTGTCGCTGCTGAGCTGTTCCATCCAGAAATTCACCTCCCACATGAACTGCCCAGTGTGAAGAAGAAAAATGTGTAGGTGAGTTAAATTGAAGTGGACAGAAATCTATCTCCACATTATCAAATTGATAATGTGTGTGTCACACACATGCATATATATGTGTATATAGGTGTTATACAGGCATGCATAAGTAATAAATATGCAAGGTTATCCATTATACTTGGAAGATGCACACATTTTAAAGGTACACTCTTAAACTGGTTTTGTCAGAATAACATATAGAAGATATAGAAAAAAGGCATAGAATAGGATATCTCTTGGAAAGATCAAAGCTGCTGGAAAGTATGCATTTGTGACGTTGCAGCTATTTGGCAACGAGGAGTCCCCAAAACATTTGAGATGTACTTTAAAATCAGAAGATTATACTGCTAATCCTATAATGTGCATTTTCTGAACCAACTATACATCATTCTGAAGTTTTTTCTTTACAAATATATGAGCAAGTAATTTGTTTTTTCAAAAGTGAGAGCTGAAAACTGCATGATGTATTATACCCTCATGAGGAAACAGCCTGATGCAGTGTTAAGCCTGGACCAAGATGTAGATTCAGAACTTTGTTCAGTCATTGGTAGATCTTGGGCAAGTCATCATTTTTCACCCTAACATGTTTCCAAATCTTGTGACAAGCCCTAGAGGTCAGACATGCCCCACATTATCCTTTGTCTATATTCCTCAGAAGGAGGCTCAACCATCCCTATATTATGAATAGCTTGAATGGAATATTAACATTTATTATGACCTGGATATAGAGATTCAAGGTTATAGCTTCAATTCATGAAGAAGGATAGCCCTCTCTTTTTCATTGTTCCCCTTAGGTTCCTTAACAACCAGGTTTGTGTGTTTGTGTGTTTGTGTTTGGGTAAAGCCAGGAGAATCAAATCAACTCCCATTTTCAACTGAGTGTATCTACTGAACAGCTAAGCACAGAGATGTTCACAAAGATACTGTTGCTTTTAAAATATAGTGAAGTGTCAAATTTGCTTACTAACTTACTTTTCAAGATCCTAGGAATAATTCCCCAATTACTCACGGAGGACAGGATGATAGGTTTGTAGGCTTGTAGGGAGCTTTTCTACATACGGCTGTTAAACTGTATCTCTTCTGGTATAGTCATAGAATTGAGATCCAAGCATTGCAGAAGAGCTGGGATCACACACCACAAGCATCCATCCAGGTTGGATGTGCCTGTTCAAATGATCAAGTGGTTTCCACCCTTCTCCTTGACTGAGTTCAGACTATACAACAAGCCATGGTAAGTTTGGTCTTTAAAACCATTATAAGAAGCAATTTATTCCATGGTTTCTCTATGCCACCTTGGCTTGTCATGTTGTCTGAACCCAGAATCATGGCTTCCATGCTCCTGATATGCAAGCACCACAGAGTCATCTGCAAAGAGTGGCAAACACAGGAGCCACTCTAGTCATATCAGGATAGCGAAAACCACAATGCTGTGTTCAGATGATCAGAGAAGCCATGGTGAAGCATGGGAAACAAACCATTGTTTCTTATCACCATTTCTAAAAACCAAACTGAAACTATGCTAAAATACCACTACAGGGTTCAGACAGACTATCCATGGACAAGAAACCATGATACCTTGTCATGTTGTGCAAACCCAGCCAGGAAATGCTTTTTTGCTACTTATCTCCAGATGGCACTATGGTAGAACACAAATACACAAGAAGAAATTGTTCTTTCTTTCACATTTAGGGTTAAATTCTTCATTTTCCCTGCTAGAAAAAAATCTCACTGAAACTACTGGTTAGACACAGAAGCAAAACTAGAGGGTCATTACATCTAAAGAAGTCATGAACACCTGCAAATATGATATAATGCCTTATGTAAAAAAGTCCTCAAACATGGGGAAGTTTGCCATTCAGCACAACACCATTGTAAAGATAAAATGGAACAATCACCGAAGTTCCCGGATAAAGAACTCAAGGTGTTTAATAGACAAAAAATGAATTTTTTTTAAAAAAAAATGAAGTGAAAATCAACAATAATAGAAATTGTTTCTAAGAATAGCAGTTAAAATCCATAAAATGCCAAAAGACTATTATAACTTTTAACTAAATAACTTTTTAATGTAACCCCTAAACCAATGTCAGGTCCTGTTGGCAGAACATTCCACAAGACAGGTGAAATTGCAAAGAAGGTTCTTATGGCTGGTCTCTTCATTTCACGAGACCCAGGGGTCTGAAGTACCCCCTTAGATGTGGAATGGGCTTCCAAGGGAGGTGGTTGAGGCCCCAGCAGTGAGGGTGCTCAAGGAAAGACTGGAGAAACACATGTTGGGGATTTCATGAGCAGAGCTGGTTGGAGCCTGAAGTCAGACTAGATGACCCAGGAGGCCCCTTCTGACTCGATTTGTTTCTATGTTTCTAAAATTTTGAGGTGCAGGCATGCATCTTGAGACCTATTTTGGTATAGACAGCATATAAATGTTTTAAATAAATAAGTCTTAACAATCCCTACAGCGATGTCCCAAATTGCTGGCAGCTCTATTGATCCACATAACAATCCTGTTCTGGTGATTTTTATCTCCCACAAGACTAAGTTGTATGTAGAACTAATGGGTGCTTTTAATTGCCCATTCCAGATCAAGTACAGCAAAATGCTTTTCCATACAACCAGGATAGTCTATTGTTGCTGGAAAATTCATTTCCTCCTGGCTAATCTGGGAAAGGCTGTCAGAAGAGATATGTCTTCAGCGCCATTTAAATGTGACAGCCTGGGATATCTGATGCATCTCTCTCTGCAAGCCATTCCACATTTTACCAGCAACCACTGAGAAAGTCCTCTGGGTAGCTGACATTAATCTTGCAGAAGCAAACTTCTGAAGATTATCCCCAGAGGGCCATAGTAGGTGAGATGGAATATATGGACAAAATCACTCCTGAAGGCGTTTTGGGCCTGAGCCACGAAGGGCTTTAAAGGTAATTACCGACACCCTGTACTGTGTCCTTGTACTGATGATCAGAGAATGAAGGGAGGAGCACGCAAAAGAAAGTCCGTCCTTAAACTACACTAAAGGGAACTATGAAAAAGAGGAGGCTGTTCTTCATACATTGAAGTCATAACCTTGACGTAGGGTTTTAAGGGTAATCCTAACCTTAACCCTAAACCTGGAGATTGAACTGAAACCAGAAAGAAAATCAGAAGCCAGTGCAATTCAACAAAAACAACCAACTGAAACATGGTCAAAGACTAGTTCTCACCAGCAACCTCACCAATATGTTTTTCATTAATCACATTTTCTAGATTTTTTTAAAGTGCATCCCATTCAAAGCAGACTACATGGTTTAATCTTGAAGAGATGAATGGCTGTGAAAAGCCTTACCTTTGACAGGAATATTTGGGCAGCTGGAAAAAACGCATCTTGCAATGCAAATAAGCCAGGTTAAAAAGCTTTCCCAAACCATGAACCTGATCATGCAGAGGGAGTACAGCTCTCTCCAATACCAGCTGCACATGTAATCCTGAATCAGATAATCCCACTACCAACCTCCATCTTGCCAGAATTAAATGTAATCTTTTTCCTCTTCATCCCATCTAGTCCCTCACATGCACCAAAAGTGGTTTAGTATGTCTACCAGCTCATGAAGATCAAAAGAAAGTGAGAGATAGAGCTGAGTGCTATCCACATGTTGATGACTACTTAGTCCAAACCTCACTCAGCAGAACTTCACAGACCAATGGGACAAGTTTAGTGCTGTACTGCCAGTCCCTGTACCTTTGAGATGACACATATGCATGTACCAGTCAATACTATTAACACTGTTGAAAGATGCAGGAGAAATAGCCATGCCCTGCTGCGGGTCATCCTCTAGGGTGACCAAGGCAGCTTCCACCCCAAAAGCAGGATTAAAACCAGGCTGGAAAGATCTAGATAATCAATTCCATCTAGAGAATCAGTGAGGTGTAGTAGTTAGTCCATGCTGTTGACTTCAGGACCTGGGAGATCTAGATTATAGTTCGCACTTGACCATGAAGCTCACTGGGTGACTTTGGGCCGGTCGATCATTCTTAAGCTCACAGGGCTGATGTTGTAAAGATGAAATGGAGTGGAGGAAAGCCATGTAAGCCTCCTTAGGTTCCTTACAAGAGAGAAAAAAGAATATAAATGCAGTGTAATAATCAGAAAATAGAAATGGCTGGAGATGTGACATCACCACCTGTTTACATACTTTGTCCATCGGAAACTGGACAAAAGTTATTTAAGTCCAAAGAATCCAAGCGAGAGAGAGAGTTTCTCAACAAAGGCCATGACACCACCTCCCTCAATAACCTTGTTATATGACTTTTCCTAAAGAACATATTTACTACTTCACACCCAAGTGTCCAAGCCTTGACCCAAACTACAATGGACAAGGTTCAAGCAAACAAGCATTGGTCACAATTTCCCCAGGGGTCTGCCCAAATCCTAGGGATGAACAAGGTAGAGGGCATCCAAGAAATACTGCCTACCAACTGGAATCCCATTTGTGTGCCTAAATAAGTCACAGTACTGGAATAATTCCCCACTTCTCTCTGAGACATCCTGTTTTGTCATGGCTTTCCATTTGTTTTTAGACCTAGTTTGAAGTGCTTAGACTTTGGAATTCTATACTCCAGGAAGGCTCATCTTTGCTTCATCCAGATAATCTTCCACTGCACTGCTAGAATTTTCCTATTTAAGAAGGCCTTTGGCATTTAGAAGCTGGATATTATTATTTTCTTACCACAATTATAAACCGTCCTTGTGAAGTTTCTTTCTAAAATTCTGGCCCTGTGTTTTGTGCCATTGACCCACTAAGGTCTCTTCAATTTTTTTTTCTTACTTCCAGTTGTTCTTCTGCGTCTAGTTTGTTCTTCTTTGTATATTGTTGTTTAATGATAATTTAGTTATTTATTTAAATACTTACAAGCCATGCTGGAAGTTGCAGGATTTTTTATTGTTTAAACATGCATAACATTGTTCCCCAAATAAATAAATATTATCAAGGGCCATTATATGAATTGTCTTTTGCTTTCAGGCATGCTTTGTTTCCAAAGCTTGGGTCTGTATTTAATTTAGTCTATGTTCTGTTCTGTTTTTGTTTTGTTTTTTCAGTTTCATTTTTTCCAGTGTTACTGGGCTTAGAAACATTGCAACATTTTAGTAGCTGTATTAGGCATTTGTCTGATTTCCAGAATTATGCGCAATCTATTGTTTTATCTGTTATAACAGGTTTATCTTAGCACAAATTAATAATTCTCAAGAAGTGGGTCAGTACTATTTGTAGCAAGGAAGCCAGTATACACTGAAAAAATCCTAACAATTTCTCTAGCTATTTGCATTCCAAATGACAGAGAATATAACTTTTCCAAATTGTATGCATGTAGTAAATTATTCTGGAATGGATACATCAGGGAAACAAGCCATTACATGCTTTATCATCCTTCAGTTTTTCTGTAAGAACCCATATTTGTGGTCTTTGCTTGCTTGCTTGTTATTTATAGATATATAGTTATATGCTGTTGGGGGTTGGCAATGAAACTCTCTCCTCATGTGTCTGTCCCAAATGGGGCTTTGGATTCCATTTTTTATTTTTTTAATATTGGAGTTGGCTGGTATGTTTTTTCACTGATATTTAGATAAGCCAAAGAAGTTTGTCTATCATCTGCTTGATCACTGCTGGAAGCAATAAATAGCTCTTATTAACCACAGAGGTTGATCTTACTCTAAGCCTCCCAGAGAGCCCTTTGGGCTATAGGGCAGCATATAAATATAATAAATAAAGAAATAAAATATATCTGAAAACATAACCAACAGCTGACAATGGTGTAATTGCAATTTTCACATCACTTCACTATTTCAGCCTCCATTCATTTTAGTGGAACTGCCATCATTGTAGCGACTTGAGGATTGGTGTCTATAATTTCAGTCTATAAATCACTTTTTCAGAAGGGATTCTTTAATCCTTTGTTGCCAATGAGTGTAGGTCAGCATAAATACAACTAATCCAGATTAAGTGATTTGTGCTTTCTAAGCAAAGTTTCATTTTGGATTGTTTCATTATACTATGTTTGAGGTAAGAAATATTCAGAAGTGGTTTATCGTTGCCGTCTTCTGCAGAGTCAGCTTGATCATCACTGCTGTTGTCTGTGAAAGATGCTCCACCGGGACTGCCTTCAACTACCACTGCTTCCCAGAAGCAGCTCCTCAGGACTTTCTCCACCCCCCACCCCCCACCCCCCATCATGACTAGAGATATCCATTCCCTTCTGCTTATATGACCATTACTCCTGAAGAGGGTGGAAGCAGCTTAGTCTGGTTTCTCATCTTTGCCCGTTCCACCTTGGGTGACCCAGCTAGGAGAACAGAGTAGTGAGAGAGTCTGGCCTCCTGGCAGCATTGCTCTCACTTTTGCTGACACTTCCAAACACACCCATCCTCACCACATTAAGTTGTGCATCCAAGAGGGTGAAAGAAAACAGTGTATGATTCATAAGGAAAGCTGAATTAAAGGCTGAGGAAACAGGAGTCAAAAATTGGTGGAAGACACATCAATAATTCAAGAGATGCAGATGATACTATATTACTGACAGAAAGACAGCAATGAATTGAAATGGCTCTTGAGAAAGGTAAAAGAGGAAAGTGCAAAAGCAGGACTGCAGCTGAACAGTAAGAAAACAAAAATCATGACTGCAGAAGAATTACACAACTTTAATCTCAGCAATAAAGAAATTGAAATCATGATAGGTTTTGCTTACCTTGGCTCAGTCATCAATTCAAAGGGAGAATACAGCCAAGTAATTAGAAGAAGACTGAGACTTGGAAGGGCACCAACATAGGAACTAGAAAAGACCACCAAGTATAAGAGTGTTTCACTGAAGACCAAGGCCAAAATCATATACAAAAATGTATTCGGAGTCACAATGTGTGGGTATGAAAGCGGATCAGTGAAGAAAGCCGAAAGGAAGAAATTGATGCATTTGAAACATTGTGCTAGAGGAAAGCTTTACGAATAACTTCAACTGACAGAAAGACAAATAGGAAGGTCCTAGATCATATTAAACCAGAACTTTCCCTGGAAGGAAAAATGACAAAACTGAAGTTGCCATTCTTCAGGTACATTACGAGAAGGCAAGACTCACTGGAGAAGACAGTGCTAGCGAAAGTCAAAGACAAAAAAGAAGTCGAAGGCTAAATAAGAAATGGATCAATTCCATAAAGGAAGCCACAGCATTGAGTTTACAGGAATTGAGAAGGGCTGTCAAGGACAGGTCATTTTGGAAGGCAGTCCTTCAAAGAGTCACCATGAGTTGAAGATAACTGACTGTACATAATAACAAGTAAGGTTAGCACTTAGGCAATTTTGTTATGTAATAGAGCTATGTTTATGTCTTATCTGGAGTCCCATAATCATTAGTACCACTCATGGAATGTTCAAGGTAAACCTAAATTCTCAGAGTGAAGCAAACTGCTTTCCGCACCCTTGGCAACATGGGGTGGCAGAATGATGGAAGAAGGCGGTTTTATACATTTAAAAAATAAAGACAACCAAGAAGCTTATGTAATAAGTACAACCCATACAATTAAAAGAAAAAATAACATTAACATTAAAAATTTAAGTGTCTTGGAAAAAACAATGTCTATTGGGAAGTATTTCTGTAAGGCCCTGCCAACCTTATAGATCTGAATAGCAGGCCAGAAGAATAATAGCCATGATGAGAAGAAGAAAACAGTTTTTATGGTCCATAAGGAGGTTATAACTAAAGAAAAATGTTTTTTAAAATTCAGGTGTTTATGGGGCAGCTTCAATGCCAAGAAAAATGGGTAACTTGAAAGTAGAAAATGAAAATACATAAAAGGAAGGAGGCTTTCCACCTTCTATACTCCTTTGTCACATGAAATAGAACATATTCTGGCTTAAGCATCTGTAGACATGGCACATCACTCATAATTGTGATGCCTTCTCTGCGGTGGCACTCAGGTGATGGAATGCACTCCCTGGAGAGGTTTACCTGGCTCTGAGTCTATATTCTTTTCAGTGCCAGGTTAAAACATTTTTATTTAATGGCTATTTTAAAATTAATTTTATCATTAACAGTCGCTTTTTTGTTTTTTGTCTTTGTTTTGGTTTTTATATAATTTTACTGTATTTGTTACTGTTTTATTGTTTTAATTCTATGTTATAAGCCATCCTGAGATGCTGAGGCATGAGAGGATGGCATATAAAAGTTTTAAATAAATAAATAAAATAATTGTAAATGGCACTTGGCCAGGTATATTTCAGTCCCTCTTACGGATATGGTTTGGGGTTGTCCCAATCATTCCAGAATGTGTAGAACTGACCTAACGCCATAGGAGTAAATGGAGTAGGTAGGCTCTCTTCGGTTACGTGTGATTCCACTGGTTGAAGAAAGAATAAAGATCATGCTTGCTGGAGTTGGGTTCTGTTTCTGGCACCTCTGGAGAAGTTGGCTAGTGGCTGATATTTTGATGTGAAAACATATTAACTACTGGGGGAGACAACCAGAGCCCACAACCATTAGTTTTGGTTGTGTATCAGTACAATCTAGTAATCACTTTTTCCCACATTACTGCACTTAGCTTGGTTGATGTGGTAGTGTAATTGATTTTGGAATTAAAGTAAAACATCACACAGCCTCCTGAAGGAAAGACAACGCGTGTATTGGCCTGACGACAGCTAAAAGAAGTAGCAAATGCAAATGCAAACCACAGTTTGGTTTTAGAAAGATATGCTGCTAATCGTGTTCCATTATTATCACCGAAATTGCAAGTTCTTCCTGCTTCCATTGTGTTCTGCCACAGTTAATAATTTAAATGTAAACACATGAAATACTAATTTAATGGCAGACTTTGTAATTGCAAAAGTACCGTGAGTGTTTGGGGGGGGGGGGTTGTAAATGTATGTGAAGCTCTTTTGTACCTACAATAATTAGGATGATCATAAAAATCTGGGAATTATTCAAAAGGACAAAAAAAGTAAAACAAATTTTCCGGAAGCAAATGTGCAAAATAACACCTAGATGCAACAAAGAAAGTGCTCAAATACTAGTTTTATACTTACCTGCTCTTCAAGTTCCATGCCTGTTTCAATGTAACTAATATCACTACAGTCTCTGGTTGAATCTGATTGTTATGCAAACTTTTCCTGGCATGGTTTCCACTCCCTTTCCTTTTGTTCCCCAATGAACTGGGTATGTGTTTACTTAAGTGGTTTGGCTTCCTGACTTGTTTACAAAACAAGCAACAGGTCTCTCAGCTCCAAAGACAATGTATCTCCTGGATTTCCAGATGTCCATAAACCATATGTACATACATCATTCCACATATGAGGAGCACCATTATGAAAAAGAAGGGAGTCAGTGGCCACTAGTCACAGCAGCTGCATGGAAACGGCACTATGCCTCTGAATACCAGTTGCTGAAATAGAACTACGGGAAAGGATAATTGTCCTCATGCCCTGCTTAAGGAATGCCCAGATGGGTCTGGCTGGCCCCTGCAGAAAACAAAATGCTGGATTAAGTAGGTCTGATCTAGCAGGTCTCTCCTTAAGCTGCCAAAACACTGGCAACCACAAGGTAAATGTGAACATAACTGAGATCTTAATGCATTGCATGGCAATGTTGGAAATATGCTGCTTAAAGCTGCGGTTGCAGATGGTTAGTAATGAGGTATTGATACCAAATAGCCAAAGAGCTTGAACCTGCCCACTGTACTGTATGTACTAACTCTGGTATTAAAATGGGGTTAGCAGGGATGTTGGATGGTTTCTTTCAAGGCATGCGGAAGCCACACAGGTCTTTGATTACCTTAGCAATACTCCTTGCTACTAGACAAAGGGCAAAGTGCAGAACAAAGAATCTAAAACTGATCACCTGAAATCCACATGGTTATTGGTCCTTTCCTTGGCTACCCCAGCCCCATTTTCAGTTCATGTGATTTCTCAAAAGCAACTGTGGGGAAAGCCACCACCTAAACAGACAAGCCAAGCAAATGATCAATAGCAGCACCATTACAGTCAGACTGCATGATAAGCGCATGGGTTGCCTGCTGCAGAAACTGTGGAAGCACAAACAGTTAGGCCCCTGGTTTTGCTCAGTGTACGAGGTCTCTGAGGTCTCCAGGTGCATGCGGCACTTGAAGGCAGTGTGGGTATGATCACATGTTCCCTGTACACTTTAGCCCCAGGTGTGATGGTGCAGGGAAAAGCTTGCAATGCCGCTAAAGTGGACGGATAGTAGAAGCTTCATAGAAGGTCCAGATAGGAAATCTGCTTTTGGCAGGCTTGCATTGATAAGAGCACTACAAAAGCAAAAAGATTGTGGTTGCACAGCCTCTGATGACATAATTTTCCCCCAAGTTGTCCCTTCATGTTGGTGTAGCACACACATTGGATATATACTCCAGAAGGATACCATGGTTGATTTAAAAAAAAATGTGACCAAACCCAGCCAGAACACCACAATTTTGCAAAATAATTTTTGCAGGAAGGAACTGTGTACTTGAATTTTATTTTCCCCATATTCTTTTGTCTTTAGATTGTGAGCCTAAAAACAAGATTTTTTTTATTTCTTATCTTGGTAAACTACCTAAGCAGGCTGTTTGGCTAACTGGTGGGGTAAAAATGGAATGAAGGAATGAACAAACAAACAAACAAACTAGGATGGTGATGGTCCCTGCCTCACTGGAAAATTTCCTGGCCTAACTCTGGGTTTCTGACATCAAGCAGAGGTTTCCACTACAACTACAAGGTTTATCCTCACAGCAACAACCGTGTGCATCAAATTAGTCCAGGGGATTAGCTCAAAGTCACCCAGGGAGCTTCATGGGGCTCAGAACTCCTGAGTCCCAGCCCAACACTCTGACCACTGTACCGCACTGATGGTCATCTAACTATAAAGAGTGCTATCGTACAATATTCAATTCAAAAGGTGTTGCCAGAAGTAGTCACATACAACGTGATCTTGGGATGGAGATGGATGACAATTTCAATTCCATTTTCTTATAAGAACTCCCTAGTTTGGGGAACAAAAATGTGAGCTTAGAAAAAAGTGGGAGAAACTAAGCCAAAAGGTCCATCCCTCCAGGGCCATGACTTTGTATCTGCTTGGGTCAATCGGCTGGGTGATAGCCTGGCAATCAGGCAGGCATTTTCATGCCTCCTTAATTATAGGGAACAGCACTCTTGAATCCAGCCAAGGAGGAAGTGCATAAATACTCCCCTGGCAGTGTGGCATTCTGCAGCCTCACCAGCAGCACTCCTTGCTATGCCTTTTAAAACAAAAGCTTTCTGGAAGCTCTGCTTATTGAAACAAAAAGAGATTCTTGAGCAAAGGTGTCAGGGCAATGGCGTTTAAACATATAGCACACTATATACAGTATGTGTGTGTCAGGGAGCCAATATGACTGCAGCTCCTACGGAACAGCACTATGGAGCAACAACTGATCACCTGGCATTGATCTGGGAACACACAGGGTCAAACTCCCACTTTGCCTGCTTTGGCATGGAGCCACCCTCTGCTCGGCAGAGCTCTCCAGCAGCTGGGCTTTCCCCAAGCCACCTGCAAAGAGAAGGAAAATTGATGTGGGAAGTTCCATTTCAGGCATTGTTGGATGATTTGTGCTTGGTGGCTTTTGTGTAGCTGCAGCTGTGTGGAAGATCCCAGTGGAGCTTCTCAGTCAGAAGAGGACCTTGTGGCAATTGCCTGGAAGGGTAATTGTGCTGAAGGCCTGCCTGAGGTACCAAGGAAGGAAGGGAATGGTGACAGAAACTGTGCTGGTGCAGCAAATGTGCATTAGCCTTTTTTTCTGGCTGTACCAGACTGCCAACTCGTGCTCATGTGTAATCAATCAGTCCTTTTTGGCATGCCCTACTAAAAGGGCGGTAATACCCATCTATGGAATGCGCTCCCCAGAGAGGTCCACCTGGCGCTGTCGTTATTTGTTTTTCGGCGCCAGGCTAAGACCTTTTTATTTAAAACTTATTTTAATTGCTAAATTATTGAATTAATTAGGTTTTTAAAATTAGCCGAAAATGCACCGGGGTTTTTTTTTTCCTTTTAAATTGTTATAATACTATTATTTATGTATGTTTTTATGTATTCTTTGTGAGCTGCTCCGAGGCTTTGTTGCGATGGGGGCGGCATAGAAATGTTTTAAATAAATAAATAAATAAATTCCATGCATTTGGATTTGATTTTTGCCTAAGTTACAATGAGGATTCCACATTGTTAATTCTGAACGTCCTGTAGTTACTTGCAGCCCAGTTTCTCATTCCACAAGGATTATTTTGAATTCTATTCCTGTCTTCCTGTATCACTCACCCAGTTTTATTGTGTCAATGTCAAATATAAAGAGTCCCTTAAACCTTTATTTCAACCAGGCCCAGTCCAGAATTCCAAAGCACCCTATGCAAAACCTTCAGTTGGATGAGGAGCCATTGAAGAGCATGCCTTTGGTTTTCCAATCTCCTCTTGGTCCACCTGGGGTGGTGGTCAGACCTGCATTTAACCAGTTTCCTAAGCAAAATGACACAGGAA
Source organism: Varanus komodoensis (assembly GCF_004798865.1). Taxonomy (NCBI): domain Eukaryota; kingdom Metazoa; phylum Chordata; class Lepidosauria; order Squamata; family Varanidae; genus Varanus; species Varanus komodoensis. The sequence continues at coordinate 15,774,999 of NW_025335349.1, read as the reverse complement.
ACTTTATCCACTGACAGAGTACAGATCTGCTATGTTTATATACACCACTATGCTACCAAAATGCTCTAGTCAGTTTGCAGTTTAAAATAACAGTTTAATATCTTTAGGGATGGCCAAACATAGCCTTTCTCCCACATTCAAATGTCTACATCTCTCTGAAATATGAAGAAATTTATGAATTTTGATAAATTATTGTCCAACAAGAGCTGAAATGCAATTCTCATTCACCCAGACTAGCATAATTCAAGAAGCACAGCTGTTTTCCCAGTGGTGAGAACTATGATTGACATGAATACCATACAGTTGCTAAATATGCAGATTTTGCCTAAACAAGAAGACAGCCATTAATTAAACATTCAATAAGGGCATAATCCTATTGAACAATCTTCATCTCACCATTCCTCCTATTTGGCATTTTTTCTAGATGACTATTTTCAGCCATCTAGCAATGGCCTCTTGAATGAGGGGTGAAGGAGGCTGCAAGAACTACTCTAATATCTAATTCCTGACTGTGGAGTGTGGCCAGCTCAGTTCTTTCCACACCAGCTGCAAGGAGACAGGAGAGAAGGAATTGGAGCTCTCATTCCTATTTCAGAGGCCAAAGCAACTCTGACCTCAGTGCTGGGAATCCAAACTATCTCCTCCCTGGCCCACAACAATGTCTAGAGGCCCGAACCCAATGCCACAGAAGCATTCCTTAACAGAATACTTTATTATGTTGGCATGTTACAAATTGTAAGTATGTATGCAAACGGCATATGGACAGGGGCCATGTGGGAGGTAGTGAAAAGGACTCTTTCCAGAATTAATTTTAATCCTCCAACATATGTAACACACTTGCAAGTTTAAGGGAAGTTGATTGTTTCCAGTTGTCCCCTCCAGCCTGGCAGTACCCTCCCGCCTTAAGGAACAAGATCAGCTCATTCTCTTGCAGCAAGAAAGATTTCATAAACAAGATATCAGACAAGCTTGCCCTTGCAACACTTCCAAGGGAACTGGCATTCAAACTTTCAGTCAAGCTGTCTCTATCAACGTGTGCTGCCTTTCTAGAAAGCGAAAATTTGCCATGAGACTTTAGAACTGAGGCCCACCAACCCCAAAAGGGAACTTGGAATACTTTGCTCTGAAATGAGCCTGTACTCATTAATGTGTATTTTTTTTCTAGAACAGAACAACGACAGTGGAATTAAGTGACATGAGTATGGATATTTGTGCACAGGTACATCCTTTATATTCCAGAGTAAACACTCATGAATACCAAGATGTAGAAGAACCTCATACAACTCAGTCTTTAGTGGAAAGTCACAAAGATTCACTAAAGGATGAAATCCAGGCAGAAATTATGAAAGGGGGACTGGATGAGCACTGAGAATAACCCAGCCTAGAAAACACAGCCTAGAAGAAAAAGATAAAGAGGTGGTAAGGAAGAGAAAGAAGGAGAATCAAGAGAAGGGTCAAGAGGTGGAGGCCTGTCTGAAGCAAGTAGGATATTCATTAATAAAAAGAGAAGAAATTGAAGGAGCGGCAACAAGCAGCACACACGGCTTCCGCTGACAAAGAAAGTTCAACTGGTTGGCCCACATATGATGTGCCCATATGTTCGCATTGGCATTGTGTTCGCATTGTAATTAGAATCGAATACTTCATTGTTTAAGCAATGGCTTAACACTTTGCTGATTGTTTTTACTGCACTTTGTTGTTTTTATTTTTAATAACTGCCTTGGGAATTTTCAAAACATGAAATGCAGTATTCACAGCTCCTAAACTCCAGCAGTAATGAATAACTATAAGTGAACAGCAACACTATTCTTTAGGCAGGAGCCATCACATTTAGCGTACCATTGATACTAAATAAATGTATAAGCACTGGGATGGCCAAAGTGGTTGCAACTGCTGTAGCAAGAAGAGGGACAGCAACACATACTTTGGTAGCGAATCCTAGCATTGGGCCATAAATCGCCTTGGAATACAAGAATCCAACTTACAGCACAATCCTCTTTGTGTTTACCCCAATGTAACTTAACTTATATTCTTACTCCCATGTAAGTACATGCATGATGGGTGAAGTGTAATAGCTGACTAGCAGCTTGTGTTGCTTCCAATCTGCTACAAGGAGAACTGTTTTCTTGTAATTTTTGAGCCAATGTGTGTGAAAGCCACGGATAAGCATAAGATGTTGCCTGTGTCTACAAGGTGACAATCACTTACAACAAACACAGGGCAGAAGCACCAGGGATTTTGCATTGAGCAAATGGAAACAATATTTCTAGAGTAAGTGGAATAATTTTGTTTGTGAAGAGTATTTGTTTTCATGCATAACAAAGGGATTTAACTTCTGCTTTATGTGAACCACAGAACAAAGCCTTACCTAAGCAGTCGCTACCAATCTTCACAGCATTTGTATCAATATGCACAATAGATGTAAAGTGCAACTGGGACTTTTCCCATTAATTCCTCTACTTTGGTATGTGCAGTATAGACTGCCATTCATCCACAGAGTATCTACCCCTCTGATAGATACGCTGCCTTCATTCAAGGATTTGAATAGTGCATCCTGCAGTAATTGGGATTTCCTTAAAAATATTGAACTGTTTTCACTATTAACTACTATCTTGAAAATCCTGAGGGCAGCGTTCCAAGAGCTTTGATTTGCCCCCAAAATGATTTGGTTCCCAGAATGTTTCAATTTCTGGATTTAGCGACTCTGAGCTCTGGTGCAGAAAAATATATTTTAAAAAATCTTTGAAGCTAGGCACAGAGAACAGCCAAGTAGCTGGCTAGAAATTGCAGTGTGCTTTATTTTTCCCCCCCAGTTTCCGGATTGCAGCCCAGCAGGCATACAAACATAGAGTGGGTGCCAGAAAAACACAACTAACATACTAGATATCAGGATTTAACTCCTTTTCTCCAAATAATAATAAAAAAGTGACCGAGAAAATGTGACTGGCGATATTCGTTTGGTAATTATCTGTTTCCATATTATCTGCCTCTTCTCACCAGTGCTGATGGACACAGCCTGCTGAACTCTGTTTTCTGATTTATAAGTCCTAGGTATGTGGACAAAAAACTGGGTTTGTATAAGAAACCTTAAAAATACAAGTAAGTCTCTCTTCTTTGGCTGCACTTTCTCTGCCTCTTGTAATATCAGCCAAGGTGGATAAAATAGTGGGAAGGTTAATAGCCAGAGATTGTTCTTGCTTCTGTACTTCTTGAGCCCAGGTTCCCAAAAAATCTAAGGAGGTAATGCCCTCATCCAGCACCAAAGTGCCTCCAGAATGAGTCACTTTGTCACCCCTGCCCTCTAGTGGCAGCCTTAATAATCGTGTGATGTGGGTTCATGCACTCAGGGAAGGTGCAAATATAACCAATGTACGTGTTTGAGGAACTGGGTAGAACCAGGTAGACTTTCACTGTCTTCCCTTTGTTGGCATCTACAATCCCTCATTGCAAAAAAGTGGGGTTTAATTTTTTTGGAATGATTATGGATTGAAACACAGCATATCAGGAGTATCACTAACAAGTTGGTATTCCTCAAATCTTGTGAAGCTGGGAAATTGGACGTTGATTTACTCAGAGCTGTGATTCGTATTGCAAAATGTTCTAAGTACTGCACAATACTTCCTATTCCCAAGTGCTCTACACAAGGTTTATTTCAGGATAATAGGCAAGACCCAATTCATAAAACATATAGTGTATGTGTGTGTGTGTACTACTGTTATGCAAAATAAATGGTTTGTACATTGGTTAAAGTGAGGAAACACTGAACAAAGGCAGGGGGTGAAAATGCATTATGAAGCATAATATTTTATGGACAATTGCCAGGTTCAGATTATATCACTATAAGGTAGTTATGGCAACCATATGATGTGGGTCTCACTTGATGTATAAATTTGATATCTTGAGATTGTTATTTCTTGATCAGAGGCATCATGACTGCCAGAAAAAGAGTAAATCTAGATATTACAGGTGATACTTTACTGGTTTCAAAGCAGTATCCCAGGTAATTCAGTGATGTAATAAACGAAAACATGTGATGTAATTAGGGATGGACGGAGCAGTATGTTTTGTGTCATTTCACCTTTACATATATTCATTCATAGGTTAATTCCATCCCATTTCTACATTAGTTTGAAAGTTTTTAAGCTACCTGAGAATTCAAATTTATACACACACACACACACATATATATGAATGCATTTTCTAACAAAATTTACATTTCTGCCTTTTATTTTATAATAAAATATACCTCTTTCTTATATTTTATTATATTATATTATATTATATTATATTATATTATATATATAATTAACATTTTAAACTAACACTAGAAAACATCAAACATGACAAACATTGGATTTACTGGGTCAACCTCCTACTACATATTTTTTAACATTCTACCTCTTTCTTATAAGATACTAAATACACTGAGGTGATTTGAGGGGGATTGTTTTTTGTTTTGGTCAAGAGCTATAATACAATATTTTGAGTAATGTAATATCTCAATGTTTTCTGTACATTAATCTGGAAGTTGCAGAATGGACTCAGATATAAGTATCCCTGGATGTGGTATTCCTTAAACCCAATCTACTGCATTTGCTGCAGCTTCCAAGACCATGGATATTCGAGTTGTGATGTCATCATATATTTTGCTAAAAGTACTTCACCTAATGCATTCAGATATTTGAACTACAAATCCCATAAGCCCTGTCCAACATAGCTAATGGCCTGTGATTGTGGGAGTTGTAATCCAAACATCTACAAGGGGTGACAGGGGGCAGTAACTGCTTTTGGTGCCAGCTACATATTCTCTCTAGAAAAAGGATCATGTCATCTGGATTTGAAGAAGAAGAAGAGGAAGAGGAAGACGGGGGGCGGGGAGGGGAGGCTGCTGCCACCTTTCAGATGAATGACTGTGTGGTATTGGAGCAGTCTGGTGTATTTATATATTTAGCACATGGAAATTAGATGTGCTTTACCCTCTTCCTCATTTGGATCAACCAGAGATGTTACAGCCATATAGTTTCATCAAAGCAATTTGCTTTTTCCCCTGTCTGCACAGCAGTAAAATTCTGTAGCTGCTTTCACAAAAGGTTAAGGAAACATCCCTGCCTTCACCTTCATCAGAGCTTTCTTCCCAACAAAGGTGGCCTAGAAAGAAATGCAGCAATATTCATGGACAGGAGAAAGTAATTGGACTTGATATTTGATAAACTCAGGTAGTCCAAGTGGTCTGAATAGTAATAGCAGTAATCATTTTTTTTCCGTTTTAAACATTTAAAAAGCCATTGCACACCCCTAGGGATCACACACTAAACGGGGTCTAAATGGGGCCAGAATGTCCCTGGAAATGATGGTATAATGTTGTTTCCAGGAGTATTTTTTCACTTGGAGGTAGCAAGATACAGCCACCTAGGCAGCTTGAAGCAGCATTTACCTTTAAAGGAATTATGAGTCAGGAAAACCCCTTCTCTTTTCAGGAAGAGTCAGAGCAAGTAGCACTGCTGGTGCTGCCACTGAATCACACCCCCTTTCATCAGCACTATGGAGAACTCTAAGAGCAGAAGATGTGGGGTCTCATTCATGCCATAGCAGGGCAGCAGGTCGCAGGGCATTCCAGAACCCTGGTGGAGGTGGAAAGGCACTGTGGGGTCCTCATGGTGACAGACGGGGTAAGGTGTGAATAGCGCAATTAAGGCACCTCACCCTGTTTCATGAATGGGCCAGTCCTGGAAGGGGTTCAAGATTAATGGAGTTCCATTTTTTAAAAAGTGTTAATAAAGGCATAAGAAGAAAAACTTCCAGTGAGGGAAGAAAAAACCTGGAAAACAAGTTTTCAGCCTCACTTAAAACAGTAATTGCCTTTGTTTGTTAACCACCCAATCGTCCTGCTGATATTTCAGAATCCCTTATGCTATACAATCACCCCAAAGTGAGCCCAAGTTGGGACCATTCTGAAAGTGGGGTGAGGAACAGTGGACTAGTATGTGAATACGTAATATTTGAGCTGAATTACAGAAAATGCTCCCTGTGAAGGCAGGAGATGTCAACAGTCAGAACAAGCACAGAATGTTAAAATATTCATGTTGGTAAACATTGATTTGTTTAGATTTAATGCATTGGATTAAGGAATAGTGAATGGAGCAATGAACATCAGGCTGTGCCTGAAGGAAAAATGTGGTTTCCTAGTTATGAAAATTTAATTTCACTGCTTAAGGTATAATTGCTCATATTTATAGCAGCTTTATCCCAGCAAGATGATAGTCAGTCAAATGGACATACACGCATACACACACCCAAAAACCCCAGGTCTGAATTATTTTGGTTGGAGGGTCTCACAAATTTGGATTGGAGACTGTCATAAAAAACCCTGTCCAGCAACTTGACAATCCTATAGGACACAGTTTGATAACACAATTGTCTTTATCATATATAAGTTCCCATTTAGAGGGGTCAGGCATTATTCAATTCAAAATCAACATCTCATGCAACACAAAAAAAGGCTGGATTTGATTTTCCCTGGAATGCTCTGGCAAAATAACAGGGTCTTTAAATTGTTGTGAAGTAATGATTTTCCTTTAAAAAATTTACCAATGTTTGCATTGTCATTCATTGTGGATCTTTCACTATATAAGATAATTCATTTACTTTGAAATTCTTTTGTTAGAATGCTCAGTATTATAAATATAGGCAATAAAGTGTTTGTATGTGTCCATGGAACTTTCTGGAAGCAAAAGTGCCAATGAGAAACTCATGCAGTTGGAGTTTCCTAGTGGTGGATGGGAAATATTGGCATGTATCTTTTAAAGCAGTTAACAAGTGCAGTTTACAGAGCAGGTGCAACCATTATCTGCACTGAAGTAGGAAACTTCAGGAGATGTGGAGGCCTTTTTTGGCAAGAAATTGCCAATTTGCTATCCATGTTAGATGGGGAGCTACTATGGAATACATTTCAGAGACGTGGCAGCAGTGGGAGATGAGGAACACACGCAGTCCAGGGTCTGTGCCTTGCCCACCCTGATCTAAATTTTTTAAAGGGAGATAAAAATATTGCTTGCAAATGATAAAGCTCTCATCAGTCTGTTCTGGCAAGCACATGGTCCACCGTTAACAATGTTCAATTTTACGTTTCCATTGTCAGTTTCATTAAATGGTAACAAGCACACACAAACACAATGGAAACAAAGGGGAGAAGAAAAGGAAAACAAAGCAAAGCAAAAGAGACAGGAGGAAAAATGTGATGGAATGAAAAAGCAGTTTTCATTCTATAAAGCTTAAATATATCAATGGTAGTAAATACCTGTGAAATGTATGCCCATACATAATTACATAAGTGTAAGAAAATGTACCACTCTCAATGTGAGTAGTCATGCATAAGCTTCAGTAAAGATGATCCTAGTATTCAACATTTGTCCATGTCTATAAGGCTTCTGAATGCCACCTGAAAGTTGAAAATGTCATTAAATCCTCAACCCATTCCATTATTATGGGTGCTTATATCATTCTAGTATAAGTATTTTAGCTGCTCAAGTGCCACAGAAAATCCATTTATGTGCACCTTGTATTCATTTCTAAGAGACAGGTAAATAATTAAGACCATGCTCATCAGCAAATATTGCATGTGTTCCAGCCTGAAATGTATGACCATAAAAAGGCAACCATTGTTGCTTAGTCGCAACGTCATGCCCAACCCATCACAACCCCACGGACAACATTCCTCTAGGTTCTGCCGGCCTCCACCATCTCCTGGAGTCCACCCAAGCTCACACCCACTGCCTCCATGACTCCATCCAGCCACCTCATCCTCTGAAGGCAACCATTGGGCTTTTCCAACTTGTACTTTAAAGAAACCTTAGGTGTACGACACCTCCAACAGTTAGCCACCTTAGCTAAGCTTTTGTTGAAATAGTGTTGTGGGGCCCAATACACACAGAACAAGATTGTTGAATAGGATATAGCTGAAGATACACTGCCATTTCCAAAATGAATGTTATAGAGCAATCCATTAATTGAGCTAGATAGTGCAGTCAAGTTTTCTGTTCCATTCCTCCTTAAGATACTGTGTATCATATTCATTTGCCTCCAGTTCTAATGCATGATCAAAACACAGCTATCCTTCAAAATCTGCACTCCTCTGAATTTTACAGCATAGTTCTCTGCTCAAAAATGTACTAAAATGAATAGAAAATGTACATTTTATGATTCAATATGTTTCTGAAATTTTATTTTGTGAAAAAGAAATCAATTCAAATAGACAAATGGCAGAGAAAACATTTTAATTCCACATTTATCTCTTAGCTCTCCCCATTTGACATAGGGGACATTCAGAATAAAGTAGTTGTAGGAGGAAGCGGAGGAAGCAGAAGTCTGTTCGCACAATGTTGGAATTAATCCAATATCGGGAATTAGTTTTTATATAGATAAATGTTCTAATCATATTTCAAATGATGGTCTTCATAATGTGAAGTTTCTGTTTTGACTCTCCAGATGTTATTGGTGTATAATCATGAGTATACATAACTCTTGTCATATATGTGCATACATATGTCTCTGGAGAGACAGAGAGAGAGAGAGAGCGAGAGAGAGAGAGAATCAGTAATACTACGTTTTTCCATGTAGTGAGTTAATACAGCTCTCAGATATCAGTGCTAATCACCTAAATTTTAAATGTAAATAACTGTTGTTCACTTTCATAGAATGTGACATTTTTCCTCTGAATTCCAGTGATTAGATATGACTGCACATCAATCATTTGGGTGAGAAAATTTTCCCAGGAAGCTTAATTTTCAACTTTTTGGTATGGTGCACGGGAACCAAAGAGCAGACAGGCAGACCCAGAGAAAGACTCTCAGGTTTGTGGGTCAGTTTAGAAGAAATTATTTCTTTAGCATTCTTACATATGAACAGGCATTAGAAAGATAATAATAATGAAGAAGTGTCAGAAGGAGTGATAATATTCCACTTTGTAATAACATTTCTACAATGTATAGAATTGCTTTTCATAAAGTTTAGATAATTTGTCCTCATGAATTCATCATCATATAGTGGATCTTTTAAAAAGCTATGTAGACTTACTAAAAAGAAAAACAAATATGAATCCTGAATCAACTCTCAGAAAAATCATAGATAATTTCTGAAAATCATACCAAAATCCTAATGGAAAGATAGTATAAATCATCTCCAGTTCTCTCATTCTTCCCCACTTAAAAAAAATAACTTGTTTTCTCTTTCCCATTTCCCTCCACTCTTCCTGGCCACGGAGTAAACATCATTAATAACTGATACAAAGAATCAGGCACATGCATATAGATAAACTGGGCATGACAAAATATCAACTTGCAGCTGCTCAATTGAATGCCGTATCTGTACAAGTGGTAATTACTTTTAATTTAATTAGGACTCCTAGTATTGTTTCTATCTCATAGATTACATTATAACATGTAATGTGTTAAAATAACAAGGTAGAGAAAGAAGGGGAAGCACACTAAATATTACCGTTTTATCTATTAATAATGTCATAGTTTAACTGGACTGGCACATTTGTTCTTTGTTTCCAATCACCATTGGATTAAGTGTTTGGGAGAAAGGAGGAATTCTAATGCAATCAATCAATCAATCAATAAAATAATTTGTATTCCTTTGGGATGAGAAATCACAGAGGGACCTTAAATTGTATTAGCCTGGAACAGATTTGTTATTGCACATTCGTGAAGTGGATTTGGACAATTACAGGCACTGGCAAATTGCCAAATTGGAATTCACACCACTTGCAAAGTTATCAAATTTTGTCTTTTCATGTTGAAATTTCTTTGTCACTGTCGAACACTACCAACCCACTAGTTGAATGAGTCCTTAATTTTTTTAAAAAAAGTTTTTCTGGAAGAAACAGCCAAGAATATAAGAAAATATAAGGAAGGGGGCTTAGAATGTTTGTTCTTGGAGAATGCTGAATATGGACTAGAATCCAGGCTGGCCCTACAGTTCCAATAAGCCGGAGACCTCTGAACTGGGGCTAATGCCAACATAATGTTATTGAGATCCTCTGCATTCCCAGCAACAAGCATGAAAGAAAAACAATAGTTGTAGAAACAAGTCTATACAGCAATAGCTACTCAGGTGACATCTACAGTATATACAACTGGAATAAAATATGGAAACTGCCTTTTCCTTCATTATTATTTCTTGTTGTCTCCCCCACCCCCTTTCTGGTTTGTCCCACTTTAGAAATATGATTTCAAAATAGGAAGTTCAAACACAATGGGCTATCCTGTCCTTGATCTTGGATAACTCAGCGATCAGAGACACAGAGATCTCCAGTATCCTACCAGGCTCATACAAACAGGGCAAAAGGAAGGTAGGAGTGGGACTTGTCACTTTTCCCACAGGGAATTTCCATTAATGTATTTTTATTGGTTGTTTCTAAACAAAGTCTAAACAGCAACAATGGGAAAAAGAGCAGAAACATTAATAGAATCAAATATAATGTTGCAGCTTTCTTACATAAAATGTAAGCCAAAATGTAGTATTATCCATCACATTATTTATTCATATTTATTTATTGTACTTATATCCCACCATTTTTCATTTCAAGGTGGCTTACATAATTCTCCTCTTCTCATTCATATACTCTCTACATATTTTATATGTAGCAAGCTATGGATAAAGGTAATATACATCAAAAAAGGCAGTCCAAATCTTCTTATATTTGTCCATTCATAAATTAAGGGGCCCTAAAGACCACCATTTAAAATTCAAATGTTTCATTAAACTGCCCACCCATTTCGTTATTGTAGGTGGCTGATTATCTTAATTTTTTCCCTGTCAAAAGGACACAGAAAATCCAATTGCATTGACCTGTATTAAATTACAAGAGATGAGTAAATAGTTAAGGAGGATATGTGTATCACTGGATTTCCATCACAAAATGTATCCGAGTTATTACCTCTGCCTAAAATGAAACATACATTGGGCATCACTAGAACACATGAATAAGAAAAATATTAGCTGCATTGTACCTCTAAAAATCAGCCAATTAAATTAATATCTTAGCAAAAATAAATTGTGTAATCCAATATACTTTAAACATCAATGTTTGCCAGACTGGATGTAGCTTAAAATCTTTTACCCCTTCCAAAACAAATTTCCCCACAGAGTTGATTATGGATGTAAAAAGAAATCCAACTGCAACTGATATGAAAATATACACCACACTGTCTTAGCTCCTAAGAGAAAGGCATTCTCTCTGTTTTGGTATCCTGAGAACCCATTTGGGATCTAAAAAGTAAGATTCAAGAATATGTCAAGGAGATCTGAGTGGAAAAGACCAAAATCTTGTACAAGTAAATGGTTGGGCAGGATGATGTAAGGGAAGGTCAAGGAAGCCAAATCAACTCTCTTCAATCATATCTGCATCCTTTGCAAAGATATTTGTGGCAGAGGAAGCCCATAAAAATTCACAACACAAAACATGAAACTTCTGAAAATAATTAAAAATACCACTTAAAACATAAACAGTTGGAAGTATTACATTTATTTTAAGTATGTTTACCTTACCCCATAGACTTAGCTTTAACTTTTAAAGCAACCATTTAAAAAGTTATTTTTTTCCCATTGCTTACAATGGAGTGGAAAACCATTTTAAAGAGCTGATATAAATTTTTACCAGTTTGATGGTGGACTAGGATGCAGGAAAGCTTAAAATTCACTTCCCACCTTGCCTATTTCATATTCCTGTTTCTGCCCCCTTCTCTCCTCTCCAGTATCAGTGTTCCTACCATGAAGAGGTGAGCAGTGCAAATCTTTCTACAGAAGCAGGGAGGAAGAAATCCTCTGTTTCTAGCTCTGTCCTACTGCCAGTTACCTCTTCTTTAAAAACGTATGATCTTTTCTTTTTTTCTTTTTTCAATTGTTTCCTTTTAAAAACACCAACATATCCTTACTGTGTTATTTACTCAGCCCTCCTACTGATTTAGTTTTGCATGTTGTTTTTTATGGTACTCAGTCCTTTAAAACAGTTTCAGATTCAAAGTTGCGTATCACTTCATACTGTAGAATAGTAAGGCTAGCTCTTTTCTTTTTGAGTGCTGTTGTTTTTACCCATTTACTTTGTATTTCAGCAGTCTTTCCTTCTAGGTATGTTTCCTGCATTTCGTTCACTTTTTCAATTTGCAGCAAATATTCTAATAGACATATGGTTTTCATTTTAATTTTTAGCCTTGGTTTATTTTATAGTTCTGGCATCTCCTCCACTGGTAAGAAGCATTTCCTAGATGTTAGGAAGAATTGTGGCTTTGGGAATGTTCTCCACATCTTGTTGTCTTCCTTATAATGCATCTGAGTTTTTCCCACTTTCCCTATTCTTTGATTTTGTTTCCAATTTTTCAGTACCATGATGTGAAATAAGTTATCACTCATACATTTGTGGGGGATTTGTGCACCATTTTGACATTTTCTGTTCTCTCCTCTCCCTCTTTGTGTGTGGGTGTCTGGCATTTGTTTTTCACTAAGCCATCGTCTCGCATGGTGAAAATGTATTTTGGTAGCTGTATAAAGAGATCACCTTGCTCCACTTCTGCCGAGCATTTCTTGATGCTCCATGTGCTCTATTCTTCAAATTTTGTATGCCCTCAACTACCTTTACTGGTTTATTTATTTATTAAAACATTTTTATGCCACCCCATTCGCCGAAGCCTCGGGGCGGCTTACAACAATTAGTTAAATAATTATAATTAAAAATATAAACATTAAAATAAAATACATACAATATAAAATAAGCCGCCCTGGCCAGATAAAATTCAATAATATTAACATTTGAAATGCTGCTTAAATAAAAAGATTTTTGTGAATCAACACAATCAAAGATCTGGGATTTAGGAGTGGTTCACAAAAAGCCTTTTATTTATCAGAAGCAAGGTTTTCCTGCATACTTTGGCAATCCTCTCTGTACTGTAGGAGAAACCATGTCTTCCATATTTCTATTGATTTGTATTCACTGTTTTTGCTACTAATTACCCATATTACTAATAGAAGGAACACTAACAACATGCTTGAAATCACTGATTCTCCATAGCCATGAAATCAGGTGCAGCCACTGGCAGGCTTTCCAAGCACCTCAAACAACCCAGTGAACTTCTGATCTCTCATTCCCCTGGGTGCTAAGCCTGCTTTCAGGCTCACCTGCAAGCTGCAAACAGAGTCCTCACAGCAGGTTAGAATTCCCTTTTAAAACAATTCTTTTGAAAAATGTTACCTTTTGAGTAGTAATAAGCTTGACCAATTGGCCATAGCCAATGAAACCACAAGAGCTATGTAAAGGCAGCCCCTTTGCTGCTTCTGTTTCCTCACTGGTCAAGTCTCCCCAAAGGGAGCATCTGATTGGTTCAGATGGCTGCTACTTTAATGTAGGCTTTAAAAGGACGCATGTAATTTAAACATAGCAGGGGTGTGGTTGCTTTTGCTAATGTAGAGCCAGCCAGCCAGCCAGGCTGGGAAGTGCGAGTGGAGTGGGTATTGTCTTGCTCCATAGCACCTCCACCTTCATCTCTATTCTCAGATAAATTGTTGGAAGGAGGGTGGAGTGGCTGATCTGTGTACCATCCATGGCTGCTTTCACAATGACAGGAGAGTAGCAGGGAAAGCAACTTGGCTGGTTGGGGAGGGAACCGGAGCAAGCAGTATCGCTGCATTAGATGGTCAGCAGAGGCTGAAATGGGGAAGAAGATGTTGGGGGGAAAGACCTGTGTGCTGTAGGACCTGTTCTGCACCCCCCCCCAAGTAATGCTGCTTCTTTAAATGCAGATTCACTGCTGAAGACAATTTGCTAGTCCATGTGGGTTTTGTTGATGAAAGGGAGGCACTGTGTGCTCTGTCTCTTCATTTTAGGCAAACCCTGCTGAGGAATCAAGCTAGACCTCAGACAGAAGGTGTGAACAAGCGTAAGCATTCCAGCTTAGGAAGTACTGTACATTGTTGGAGGGGGCTGGTCCCTAAAGAGCTATCGACACGAAATATTAACTGCATGGAAACACCTGGCTTTCACAGGCTTGTGCGTGCACACACACTTAAGAGTGTTGCATTGCAGTTGCACCCCACCTCTTTTTTTTGCTCTTGCAAGGAACTCCCAGTGACAAGAGGTGGTTTAAAGTTGTTGTTTCTCTCCTCCCTGCTTATCCCTAGCATGCTCACTCTGCAAGGGCAAATGCTGAAAATCACTGAACTCTTTGTTCAGGCTATAGGAATAAAATGAAGCTTGCTGCTCTTGCTCTTTTCTTGTGGAAAAGGAGGATGGATAAAGTAAAAATAACGTGTGTGTACAGCCTGACTGCCTCTTGATTTTTTTTAACTTAAGAAGAGATGCTGCATTGCCCTGCTTTGGCCCAGCAGCCCCTAGAATCTTCATTTGAATTCCAAGATGGCAAGATACAAGTGAATTGGAAGTGGGGGAGGATTCTATTATGCTGTAACCACATTATATATTGTACAGTTTACAGATGTTGATGATCATCTGTTTTTGAAATGTTTCATACACACACATTTTCTCAGGCTAGAACTGCATATTATTCCAGTCCCTAGTATGTACTTGCTGATTATTGTGAATGTGGCGGTGGTAACGGAGGAGCATGGGAGAGGCTGTGGGTGTGGTGCTTAACCTTTTAGCCATCTAGTGCTTTCAGCTGTGGCTCATCTCCCAGCGCACACCCTTGAGTGGGTGTCTGGGAGCCCAGCTGGGGAAAGCAGCTGACAATAGGAAATATGGATAGGCAGGAGGAGGCGAGATTCAAAGGAGGAGATGATAATACTGGGGAGGAAAAGGAAGGCCAGTTATGAGATGGGTCTGTTCCATACGGAAAGCTGTACCTTGAGTTTACAGGAGCAGAGCATGTGTGTCAAGAATAGGATGTTGGCATATGGCCACTGTAAGTCAGGGGACTTGAAGGCATATGACAACCAAGTGGAGCTGAACCGTTATTATTCTACTTTATGCAAATAAGATCCTACTGCACATTCACAGTACTTGAGGCAGAAGGGATTTGGGGGTCAGGGATGGTAATAGCCACTTTCTGCTTCTGTACAATGGACCACTATTTCTGTACTCCAGGTGGGAAGGTTGAAGGTTACTTGCTGAATTCATGCCTGACATAATCTGAGCTGTTACATTCCAGATTTACTGCTTGGTCTCCAGACCAACACACTACCCTAGCAGTTAAAATAAACTGCTTCAGAAAATGTACAAAATGGTGGTTGTAAGGTGTCAAAGTGAGTTTCACTCATTCCTAATTTCACTTGTAGTATAACACTTCAAGTTAATGCTGGGAAGTCGTCATCTATTGCTATCCCTCTTTCCTTCCATGCAGTATTTCTGTTCCTTTTCTTATTTATTACATGACTATGTGACCTGCAGATGCAAAAGTGCACATACGCACAGTCCTTGCCATTTCTTTGGGGTTTGTTTGAGTTTCGTCTGCTTGGCGGCAGAGCCTGTATCACAGCCTCAGACTTGCCCTGCACTGCAATCCTAATGGGCAATTTCAGATTCATGATGAAGAGTAAGACAAACAGGCAAATGGCCGTAAGCACGCAAGCTTGAAGGGGCTCTGTTGCCAGCTCATTATAGCTCCACTAATGAGATTTCCATCCAATTTGTGGGATAGCAGAACTCCACTCAAAAAGGGGGACGGAGCCACTGATACAGTGGGATTACTATGCCCTTCTCTAAAAAAAAAAAAAAAAGTGGGGGGAGGAAGAAAAAGACACAACCTTTGTAAAATTCTAAATTCACTGCATATAATGCTAAAACAATGCATAAACAATTGTAGGATTGTTTACATTGCTTTCATCAGCTTAGCATAATTGCTAAAGTAATGGAAACCTCATACAGCCTACTTAAGCAGCAATAAAAACACAATTTATGCACAATCTTCAGATAAAGTCAAAAGTGTAAGCGGGGTTTTTTTTTGTTTTGTTTTTTTTGGTTTTGGTTTTAGCTATCTTGAGCATAAACAGATGCTGTTTCTCAGAATCACTTTTGAGATTGATAAAAATGGACTGAAGGAAAAATAGAAATTGTATGATTCCAGCCTGCCTTTGTTTATGAAAAGGTAGCCCACCTCCTCTGATGGCACAGGATCCATAAGTGTTTGTCATTCTGTGTGCAAGTGGGTGTGGATGTGCGCATGCTTCTAAGTGAACCAAAAAGGCATGTTTCCATTTTATTTTAACCTGTAACAACTAAGGATCAGTAGGTAGTCTTATGTCTAGCACTGACTATGATCAATAGGACTTGTGGCTTTGCTTTCTGGGGAAACAGGGCAAGACATAGGAAGAAAAGGGTGCTTCCTGACCCTGGCCTAGATAAGATAAAATTGTTGTAAGCCGCCCCGAGGCTTCAGCGAATGGGGCGGCATAAAAATGTTTTAATAAATAAATAAATAAATAAATAAATAAATTCATTTCCTTCCCATAGCCCTCCAAAAGGGTCACAGATTTCAGGCAGTGCTGTTGAGCCATATCAACAGGCTGATTCTAACAGTCTCCATCTCCACCAGCCTTTGCAAAGATAATGGGCCTTAACTGCCCATTCAAGACCAAGGCATGCCAAAATGCATTGCATTATTGGTTTTTGCTGGCCATGGTATCCACTGGCCCAGCCCAGGCTAGTGTGAGGACTGCAGCAAACCCAGAGGAAACAGAGGATGCTGAGGAAGTGGTGGAGGATGCTGCTATCCATGCTGATCAAATGCGTCAGTTTCGTGTCCATGTTAAGCCCTGGCTGCACCACACCACTGGCCATGCTGTCCAAAAACTTACCCTGAGTCAGGGGAGGATGGAAAATCATGGGGGCAACACATCTCAGCATCTAAACTGAGAAAAAGGGGTCTGCTGGAGGCTGGGAACACCCATGGCTGGCTGCATTGCCACCTTCCCCTGGCCTGAAATAAGCTTCTGTAGTTTGGGGAGAAGAGTGGAAGAGGGAGGGTGACAGCGCTGAAAATCAGAGCCCTGCTCACTGCAGGCTTCACATGAGAAGGACTTTGTCATGATCCAGTTCTCTGGCACCTGAAGAACGCTTATCCAATATTCCTTTAAATAGGAACAGTGTATTGTATGTGAGGCACATCCTGACGGCTCCTGTTCAGAACATGTTTCAGGTGCAAAATCACAAGGTAGAGATCACCTTACTTTCCTTGTGTTCCCTGCTCAAAGGCTCTCAAAACCTGTTCAGTCACTTTAGGCTCTTCTTACAGAGACAAGCACAAGTTGACCACCTCAGTGAGAAATCTGCTGTATTTATAGAACACTGCAGCAGTTTTTGTCATAGTCTAAGATGTATATTTTATAAACTACAACTGGTGTGTGAATGAATGAATGAATGAATGAATGAATGAATGAATGAATGACCAAGGAACCTAAATCCAGGACCCACTTTTTGGAAACGAGGGAAGTGATGCAGTCTTTGGACTGTGTGACCATTGTTCATCCTTGTACAAAGAACAGCCTTGTATTGTGATGGATATTTTTAATTTAAAAAGCTCCGTATTTGCAAAAATCTGTTCTTTCTCTTTTAGCCCCAGCCGGTATGTGGACACTTCCTCCCTGCTCCCTTGGACATTTGCACCCTTTCCCATTAGTCCAGTAGATGCATCAGTGCACGTTATATATAAAGAAATACAGCAACACTTGCAGATTTTTTTCATTTGGAGCTATAATTATGGTTTGCTTGATTTTATTTGTTCAGATTAACTGTTAATCCATAATGTCTTCTATATATTACTCAACATTAGTTTCCATTAAGTTGATATATTACAATAGTAGCAACTACAAAATCATTATATAGGATATAAGACAGTGTAAAGGGGGATAAAGTTGTTTTTCTAATACTTGAAGATTTTGAAAGTGTCTCAAACATTTGCAGATGATTTATTTTAATGGCCGGTTCACCAATTCTCTGTGAGGAATGGTTTGAGTTTTTAAAAAGTTTTCGAAATACATCCCATACTTATTTACAAACATGGACTGCCCTCATGAGGCATTTTAAAATACTAAGGTAATATTCTTATCCCTCATTTACCATGATTTGCATTAAGTCAGACCTTTTGGTTTGCAGAACTATATTTAACTAATTTACCTGTCTTCTACCCATGAGGTGCACTTCGGAAGTTTGGAAAGAAATACAAATCTTATTGCTGAGTATGACTTTAAATTGTATCCAATGAAAAAACCCTGCTTTCAGTAAAGTAAAGCAAGTACATTTTAAAGTTGAAAATAAGACAATCCTTGGAGTAAAAATCAGTCACTTATCAGCGTACTTCCATGTGGCTCATTCAGAATTCAGAATTTGGAACACAAATTTAGAATATTGAACGTAACATTATTCATTACCTGGCACTCAGTCACTCAAGGCAGTTAGCCAAACAAGCTATCTCTCTACATACAGGTGAACCAACATTTCTGAGAATCTTAAAAAAAATGAAAACATTCATAAATCAAAATAGGAGGTTTTATATGAGAGAAGCTAACAGTGTGCCAATTTTAAGTATACTGGATATGAAAACAAATCCACTCTTCTGACAGATGCCTCCATTTATGCTGACAATATCAATTAGAGACTATAAAACGGACTTACCAAAGATAATATTTCAATCAGTATTAAGCTTCTAGATAGAAAGAAAGCATACTTTCTTCTCTGTCTCTTCGCCCCTTCTTCCCTCTATGGCAGTCCAGGAAAACAGTAATGATATTGGGCTCGCAGACGTCCGGGACAATGAAAAAGAAAGTATGGGATAACAAAAATTTTAAAAAAGGTTGCCTATGAAGGGAAATGGTAACACTGCCTTTGTTCTTAAAACTGAAGTGCAAACTTTTCTACAGTGATTTCTGCCTGGTTTAGTTTGGTGAAGGCATTATTTCTCTCCACGTTGCACTTACAACTCACTCCACTGTTTTCATGATAGGCAATGCTATCATGCAGAATACATTTAACTCTAGGATGGAATGCATAGGTACAAATATCCTGGGCATTGAACAGTGGGGGAATATTGCAAGAATTACACTCTGGATAGTTCCAGCTGTGAATTCTGTAGAGATGGTGTGTGAGAGAGAATGTTCTGGAAGGAGGCAGTAGGACAAATGTAACTATTTTGGTATTTTACAGTGCTTTGAACTACTACAACTTGTAGCATTGTACAAATTAGGGTTGGCTTTTCAGTTGCAGAGTAAAGGTTTCTTTCACTTACAAGGTTGCAAAGATCAGTTTCCAGAGATATAGTCAATTTTCCTGTCTTCCGTTCCAAGTTGGGAAAGGGAAAATTCGCTAAAATTGAAAGGATCTGTTCACGGATATATAGTCAAAATTAAATTGCAACATAGCACTTCACAATAACCATAATAATTTTAAAAAGTAGTTTTCTATATTCTTCCACACAGATATCATGAACTTATCAAATAGACAAAGATAAATATAATGCTGATTTAGCTTGCAACAATGAAACTGCAATTCTTTGCCCAGAGTTGGATGAGACAGGGTGTCCTGATTCATTCCAAGCAGAACCTGCTGTGCCGTCATCTCTTGCTCCGATTAGGCACCCCTTTAGTAGATCCCACAAGGCTCTTGGACCAATGATAGAGCAGTGGGAAGTGGCTCAGGCTGAGGAGGGATGCAAAATATAAGGCCGTATAGCAGGGTTCAGTGATCCTGCTGGGCTTCTTGGCCAGGATCGCAACTCAAGTTGACTTGTTCCCACACCACCTCCTAGCAATAGGTAACTCCATCTTTTGAGTGAGTGTGTGAGCTTGTCTGCTTTCTCCGGGATTTATAAATCCCAAGGTGGTTTTCCTTTAAATTCAGCTACTTCTCTTTACTGTTCTAATCTCAAAGAACTCTTGTTTTGGCGTCTGCGTGACTCCCCTTCTGAGGAAAAAGGTTGGATCTTGCTGCCTATGGCTAACAGGAAAGAGCCACTCCTACAAGACTGCAGGCAGCAGTGGGGAACAGCTTAGCCACCCAGCTCTTGCTCAGAGAAAGCTTGCTGAACAATGTTGTATATTGAGCAGCATCCTTCCAAATTATGTAAGAATTAAGATAACACATCTGCTATTTTCTAGGCACTCTGGAACAATGATATAATACCAGAATATAGAAGGGGTGTTTGCTTCCACACTAGTCTTTTTCTCTAGAACTGGGATCTTTTGTTCACTGACAGTTCATGGAAATTCTGGATGACAGAATTTGTACATTGCTGCAGTACCTCTTCCAATATTTGTTCCACATCTGATTTGTGGTCATATCTGGGTGGGTTGAGACCACTGAAGCACAATGGAAGAATTAAATTGACATGTGTGGACAGGCAAAACCCAATTTTTCAGGGTTCTTCTGCTTCTGAAGTTTCCTGTTAAATATCCTCTGTATTTTCTTTCTCTTTCTCTCGACTGTGGAGGAGAGTTAATTATGATCCCTGAGAGGGGATTTGTGTAGCTATTTTGCTATTTAAAAAAATGAAAACCATAATGAATGGAAATCAATAAGTAATACCACCCTTCCCATGAGAATAGATGTGACACTGAAACAATTAAGCGAGGTGATCTTTTGTGTATGGAACTCTTCCAAGAGGAATGTTTGGTCTGCCTCTTCCCTGATTTTCTGGAGGAATTCTTAAGACTTATTATTTTGCCTTTGGCTAAAAGAAGTTTTAGTCTTTCATGCAAAGTTTTTATGTTGTCAGCTTGAATGTTCATTTCAATCATTGTAGTGGTTGCTGCATTCTGTTTAATTTTGCTATTTGTATGATACTTTGAGGGAAATGATTTTGAAAAGTAGACTTGTAGTATGAGTTATAAATAATGAACAAATAATAAACTTTTCACAATGGGCAATGGAGAGGTTATTACTAATCATTACTCTGCCAGCCATAACAAGGCACTGCCAGCAAACAGGAAAAGGCTGTAAAGATTTAGCAAAGTAAAATTTACAAGAATGTAAAAAAACTCAAAGCAAACACTAAGAATTTGTATGTTTGTAGGGAGGGGGAAGATGCTAAAGAATTCTGTTTCTTCTAAATTTGTTATTTTTCTTTTACTCAAATGTTAAAATTTTTAGATATTCCTGTATTCTAAGGAATACAGGAATATTCTAAGAGCCAGTGTGGTGTAGTGGTTAAGAGCATGGGACTGGGACTCAGGTGACCTGGGTTCTAGTCCCTGCTCAGCCATGGAGCCAACTGGGTGACTCTGGGCCAGTCACAGACTCTTGGCCCAACCTACCTCGCAGGGTTGTTGTTGTGGGGATAAGATGGAGGAGGAGATGTAAGCTGCCTTGAGCCCTTTGTCGGAAAAAAGCAGGATATAAATCGAAAAATAATAAATAAATAAATAAATATATATATTCCATCCAGCCAATGTTTCATAAAAAGAATGCCAACATACACAACTCTAGGTGCTGAAACCTTCCATGAGAGTAACTTGTGATTCCTCCAAATAGGAAACTTTCAGTTAACATTGGAAAGGGGCCTCTGTCTAGCAGGAATACATTGCAACTAAACATTTTTAGGAGACCTTGGAGAAAGGCACTGCCCAATAATATAAACTAAATATTACATGTTCTATGGAAGCTACATTTTAATTCTACCCCCAGCTAATTGGGCGGGGGGGGGGGGCATGGAGGGATGCTTCAGCAATGCCAGAGGGTTCTCCCATGGAGTCTGTTGCCACCCTAAGTGGAATAACTAAATGCCAATCCTTTCTAATCCTCCAAAATGCAACCTTCCATCCATTAATATATTCATTTATTTACTACATTTCTATACCACCAAGTAGCCAAAACCCTCTGGGAGGTTCCCAGAAATTAAAATAATAAAATATAATATAATTTACATCATATCAAACTTTTAAATGTTTTAAACAATGACATTCAAATACAAACCAGAGTAAAAACCAGTAGCAGAGATCTGAAAACACAATGGCACACTTAAAAACAAAACTGAAGGAGTAGAAGCCCTGAGAAAATAAGTTCTTCCTCTGGGACAAAGAAATGCCCACTATAGATGCCAGGAGAATCTCTCTGGGGGAGGGAATTCCAGCTCCAGGGTGCCACCACTGCAAAGCCCCTTATTCTCATACTGATTCTCAGATGAACATATTTTCCATGAACTGCCTAGTATGTATGCCCATATGTTGTGGACACTGTTTTACTCATCTGAAAGTGTTGATCCACTCGAAAGAAGCAATTTCAGGTAGCACACTAAGGATTATTCAGACTAGATGGGCACAAACATTGATGCGGCTCTGAGAGCACATGATGCACTGCTTAGAAATGGGTTTACAATTTCCCTGAAGTCAATTCAATAGAAGGCATTGCCTTCCACTGGAACAAATGTGGAAGTCCTGCACTTGGAGGAAAGCTGGAGCAGAGCACTGTCAGCAGGGGAGAAAGGGGGACAGTTGGAAAGAGGACTGAAATTCCCTCTAGCGAAGAAAAGAAGAACTGAGAGAACGCCTTAAAGAAGCATCAGAATAAGAGAACATACAGTGGACTTTGTGGAAAAATCTGGCCACCTGATCTCTTGCTTTCTGAGAGCACCGGCGCAGAAAATGTGGGGAGGCAGCTGCTGCTTCAAAGAGCCTTGCTTGCTCTGGGGCCCTGTGCGCAGTGCCCACGCAGCAGCAGAGCCTACACAGCCCAACCCAGTCCTGGAGGAAAGGTTGTCCCAGCTGCACCCTCGCAGCAGAAGAAGGGGCAGCTCAGTTCAGTATCTACAGGCTGGTTTGTTGGTATGAGTCAACAGTGTCCTACATTTTTGGACTCTTCTTGGGAATGTGGCTACTGGGATTACAGCTGCTTCTTAAATGAGTGTATGACTGAAGAGGCCAAATGTTTAGCTATTCTACCCAGTCATTAAATATTTTCAGTAAAGGCATGATTGTTTTGGATTTAATGTTTCATTTGGTATTGGCACGCTTTGTGTTCCACCACTGCCCTAACAGCAGTCCACTCTCCTTCCTACTTTGGAAGGGGTCCTTTTTCTCTTCTTTCCCACTCCCATATGGTTTTTAAAACCTTCATGTCTATTTCTATCACGTTGTTCTAGATCTAATAAATATATGGATTTGTGAAATCCAGAAGCAAAAGGAAGACAGTGTTTCCATGCTGATTAATGTG
The DNA here is from genome assembly GCF_004798865.1 of Varanus komodoensis. NCBI lineage: Eukaryota > Metazoa > Chordata > Lepidosauria > Squamata > Varanidae > Varanus > Varanus komodoensis. The sequence continues at coordinate 15,751,853 of NW_025335349.1, read as the reverse complement.
CAACACAGTATTTTTACCTCTGTACGTTCAGAGGAACAGAAAAAGAAGCAACTTATACTTTGTAATTCAACTTGAATAGTATATAGATATTTTCATTTGTGTTACCATTATCAAAATGTTGCCTAACCCTTGCCTACTCTTTCTTACAATGCTTACAAGAATAGATGCTTGTGGTCCAACTAGGCCCTACCATGATTTTAACTTATGTTTCTCAGCCTGATGTTCATCTACTTAAATAATGATCATATCTAGCTTTATCTTAACCTACAAACCTGATCATTCCACTCACGCAGTGCAAATAGTAACCAGAATGTAAAGTTATTAAAATGCCATTGTGATTTTTAAAAACAAAATCATTTTCTTTTCCTACAAGACTGTGGCTTAATTCCATGTAAATTAATTTCTCCCTGGAAAATATTTCACTTCAAGGATCTCTTAAAAGCTCTTCTCTCTCTCTCTCTCTTTTTACACCCAGCCTGGTGATAAAAATTAGGAAGTAAATGAGATGACTGGTAGCAAAGAAACTGGATGCCTCGAAGTACATCGTATATAATTGGAAGAGGGGGAGAGAATGTTTAAAATAAGTTCAAGAACAATGATAAGTCTGGAGGTGATGTTATCTATTGGACAGAAGAAACCATTAACATACACCAGAGTGTTTTCAATCACTTAATCAGAAAACCCTTTTCCTGAGCACTGTTTCTTGTCTATGTGCCACAGACAAACATAAATATTTTGGATTTCCTGCATCCTTCAGTCTGATAATAGCCTCTTAACTGTAAGCCCTTCCCACCTCAAAGACAATGCTAAAACAAACGATAAAGCGAGAGAGATAGAGATGATTTCTTGGCCAGATGAGTTTGTGAATCCACAAGAGACTGACTGTGTCTTTTCCACAATGTTATTGGGATTTTCTCCTATAACCTGAGGTCTAGATAGAAAAAAATGGGGAATAAATTATTTCAGACATAATTCTATGCATGTTTAAACAGGGGAAAAAAGTCCTGTAGCTCCAAACATGGTAGAACATTTTCTTGTACTTCTTGTGTAGGATTGCGTCCTTAGGTTCATGCATGAAATGGGTGACCTATATAAAAACAATCTTGCAGTGATGGCAAATTTATCTGAACTGAGGGATTCCTTGCTCACTTCCTGGAAGACTGAAATGTCCTCTTTCCATTTTAAAGCATCTTGTCTTGTATTTGAAGCATCATTTCTTGGATTTATTTATTCATTTAAAATGATGTTTAGACCACCTTTCAGGATAGATCCTTCCCTTTATGTCCATCTATCTATCCATCCATCTGTCCAATTTACATTCCACCACTCATGCGAAGATCGCAAAGGAGCTGCCATACGGTTCCTTGGTGATATCTTGCCCAGCTAGCTTACTGCTTCTACTTTAACATGCAGTACCTCACTCCATGGAGAGCCGCACTTCTGGTCAGGTGGCCTCATAACAAATCACATGAATCCAGTGCAACACTACCAGACATCTGCCTCCAAACCTGCTTCAGAATAGATTTTGAGGGCAACTGTGCAGGAAAGGGGAGTCATCCAAAGAAGCAATTCAGTGGATGGTCTCAGACAACCATAGTGGTAACAAGGAGGAGGACTAGATACCACAACCTTCTTGATGAGGCTTGGCAACAGAACTCTAACCAAATACTCACTGGTCAAAATGGATAGTCAGGGAGGACCCAGTGCTGAAGCATCACTGAAGCTCAGTAGCGTATTTAATATTTTTATTTGGGAAATGTGCTGTATTTTGTCATCAAAGCTCCCAGGGCACTTTGTACAAATTTGAATAAAATGATAAAATACCTTCAGAATACTGAACAAGCAAAACAGCAATTAAAATGGTGAACAAAATTGACATGCTTTAAAAGGCCTGGGAAAATAGAGAAGGGTTTACTTGATGTTTAAAGGGTTTCAGATTAGGTTACCGGGTAAACCACTCTGGAATGTCACAGCAGGAGTGTCACTAACGGTGTATTCCTGGTCATCAGCCACTACAATTCTGATGGTGAAGGACTTACAGAAGAGCATCATCAGATTTTTTATCACACTTTGTTCTGAACCCAAGACACTGCAGGTCCTGAAGTTCAGCTCCAGTGCTTTGAATCTAGTATATGGACCAGTTCAGTAACTGGAAGCCACTTGTTGTAAGCTTTTATTAGAAGACAAGTGAAGTATAAGTAAAGAACTGTGACCTGTAACAAAATGATTCAATGCAGAGTACATAACCATTTTAATCAGCCAGCCATGCCCATTTCTAGAGTACTCTATTCCATTCACAGGCACCCTTTTCTGTTCCCCCCCATCAACACTCAGCTAACATTTTCATGGACATGTTCAGTTCCGTGGGGCTTTTCATGGTCCACTTCAGTCCCTCCCCTTCCTCTACATTAGGATTTTTTTTCTAATATGTTTACATGTCTACAAAACTTAGAATTTGTCTGATCCCACTGATTTCACCCAGGTCTGCATGGAGATAGATGGTGCCATTTTGGCCACATGAGGATCCAGGCATGGATAATATATCAGAGGAATAAATAAGCAAGGATTGTTCACTTCTTGCATACTCTGATGATGCACAGAAAATTCATTAATATGTTCTCCAGTAGTGCTTTCAAGAAAATAGGTTCTATTTAAGAACCATATTAGATATGGAGCAATATATAAATCCTAAAAATAAATAATAAATGTGTGCATTTCCATGCTGTCATTTGCATTCATGCAAATTCACCAGAATTCTCCCCTGCCCCCAATTCTGACTAGGTAGGATGTGGAACTTACTCATCATGGAGAAGCACAAGCTGAAGGAGATGGTGGATCTGACCAAACTGAAGGATGACCTGCTAGCTTGGTGGTATCCAATGGAGTTGTCCTGCTAGCTGCTCCTTGCAGAAAGACCCCTTTCCTCCTAGCAGAAGTGTCCATTTTAATAATTTTAATATGTGGATGTTGCTCACATTGCACAAGTCATTGCACAAGCTGTTCCACTAGTTGCTGAATCAACTCTTTAATGTTGGTTTCCTGAGCTGCGCAGAAAACTGTACAAGCTGCCTCCCAAGCCCTGATATGAATTGTTGCACAAGCCGTTTCACCACTGTTGCAGAAGCCATTCCACAAGCCACTGTGTTTGGCCCAGATGCTATTTGAAAAACTGCTGTAGGAGCTACTCATTATAATTTTAATTAGGCTAGGTGTTGCTTGTGCTGGCTGTGTTGAGTGTCTGACTGACAGTTGCACAAGAGAAGGAGGTGCAGAACTTCTTTCACCCACAGACCAAATTCCATCTCTGTGGCTCCGGGAACCACAGTCCTGTGATGGACGCGGCAAAAGAGACATTACCACCACCACCTCAAACAAGCAAAATTTAGGTGTAGGCTTAAAAGATGCATGCTAAGCTTTTATAATGGGGACAGGGGGAATTTCTCAAAAGCTGGGAAAAAACACCAAAGAGAAAGAGAGTGTGGCCTAGAGGACCAGAATGCAAGTCCTGGAGGGCCACATTTGACCCACAGGTCTGAGGTTCTGAACTCCTGCACCAATGGAACAACATCATCTCTTGTGCTTTTCCACACGCATAAGGCTGATGTAACTCAGGGTCCCTGTCCTCAGAGCATACAGCACAAGAAGTGTTGGCATTGGAAAAATATGGAAAATATGCTGCCATAAGCTTATATTAAAGTCCCCCTGGGCTCTAAAACACTACTTGCTTGTTTATGTGCGACCATTTTGTATTTTGGGAAATGGTTGGATTTTGATTAAATTTAATGCAAATCATGCTAATTACTTGAGGTTGCTAATGAATGTGATGAATGAGAAAAGGAAAAATTCATAAACTACCAAAGAAAAATAAAAAAATGAGAATAAGAGTCTAAAAAAATCCTTTGACCTCCCATGTCCCTCTTATCGTTCCTTCTTCCAGCCAATTTACTTGCTGATGAACAGAGTGAGGACACCCATTGAGAGTTCTTGCCCAATGACCACTCAATAGCTGGAATCTGCAGTACTCAGACATAAAAAGTCATTGCTCCATAGTCAAATGGTTGTGCCAGATCAAAAACAGAAGATTAACTTATACATTAAAAATTGGATTAAATAATGTAATGAAAATAAAATGTCCAGTCATGCAACTGGATCCCACTTAATCCCAGATGCTTGAAGATGTTTCCAAATACAGAAAGTGCTGTAGACCAGAGGCAGAATGAATGCCTTGCCTGCTGAAGGCCTCAGGTTTAGTCCTTGGTGTCTCTAGTTAAAAGAACCAGGTTCCAGTGATTGGGAAGAATGCACCCAACACTGCAGTGTTTTTGACCCTATGATTAGAAAGTATGAGTTGTTTTAAAGAAGCTTCTTGCATTCGTGGGCAGGGCCAGGCCAGGATCTTTTGTCCCTGGATCGAACAAGAAGATGGTACCCCCGGCTGTTCTATGCACAAAATTCCACTGAACTTGCAGTTGAATCTTTCTCTGACACTGACAATAACACAGCCTTCTTTGCAACAGTTGAAGGCTGCGGGCCACCTCAGGGACCCAGGGCAGGCCCTGTGCCCCACAGCTCTCTCCCCCAACACCCTGTGGCCATTTCTCAACATTTCCAGGTCACTTTATTTAGCTCTGCACCACTTCTTCAATATGCCCTTGCGGATTGAGTTAACAGCAATGGTAAACCCTGATTACTTGACCCATGAGCAGGTCTGCCTTTCATGCTGCAAAACTATCTGAGGGGTTTCCAGGCTGCCGGTTCTTATTAACTTCTTTTTCTGGCACAAGAGTAAGACAGCCAGATGCAAGGGAGGACAGCACTCTTGTACCTGTGCAAGAGAGGGAATTTCAGCAGGAGCAGATTGCCTCATCCCTGCATGACAAGCCACACTTGCCAACATCCCTTCTTTCGTGCAAGCATCCGAACTACATGTTCCTGTCTTCCTTTGCATCTGACCGCTCTATAGATAAGGGCTTTGCATCTCTTCCCCCATCCAAGCTCTTGGTACTCTCTCTCTCCTTCTCCTTATACTAACTAACATCTATTATCAGCAGCGACAGAAGTTGGGACAGTGGGAGTTGTCTGGATGTAAGCAGCTGATACCGTGTTTCCCTTGGTATAAATTGGCTTTGTTAGTTATTTGAATAACGATGGACCAGAAACCACAATTTGTATTCAAATAAAGAAACCAAAGTGGGATATGGAACATAAAGGGAAATTAATTTTAAGCACTCTTTATATAAAAAAGCAAACATTTCCACACCTTTCCTGAAATGTAATTGTTGCCATTACCAGGTCTGTTATACTGATATTAATTTGCTTATTGCATGCAAATTACTGAACGTGTATAAAAATTAAGATAAATATTAACCCTTTTAATAAAAAGGGCAACTCAAGTTGCATTTTCCCCCTTTTGATTTTGCATCACTGTATTTTATAGCAGATCAACAGTCAATGTAAAATAATCAGAGTAGAGCACTTTGCTGGTCATAAATGCTCCAAAACGGTGGATAGTCAGGTTCTCTTTCTGCCTGCCCAATAGGCATAATTACTTTCAAGAGCATTGTGTCCCACTGGCCAGAAATCTCATATGTCCCCTGGCTTACATCTTTTTGAAAATGTCTATATAAACTGATAGCTGCACTTACAAGAAGTTAGGGTTTTCTGAGATGGATCATGATGGACATAAGCCTTGGATATTGATTCCTGCATAACCATGTTTCCTAGTAAGCAAAATGGAGGAATGGTAAATGCTATTGTGAATTTAACATGACTTCAATTTTTTTTCTTGAATCAATGGAGTTTTTCTTCCAGCAAAATAAAGTGGCTAAATGCAGCTGAGACCTCATCTTTAGTTGAAAACTCTTATTGATATAGATTGTTTAGCAAGACTCTGACAGCTCAAGACTCACTTCTCACAAGATCTAGCTAGAAACCTGAATGAAAAACATTTCCATTTTTAGAAATGAATAAACAAATGTAAGTGAAAGCCGCTTGTTTATGGAAGCATTAGAAACATTAAGAGAATCCACGTCTGGGGTTATTTTGGTTTTCTCCAAAGGCAGGCAATGGGCTGGAGGGAGGGGAAGACAGTTGAATCACATTGGAATCTCAAGACAATTCCAAGATGAACTGACTTGGAGAGTAAATGACCTCTTCATCTCAGTGATAATGTTCCAGCCAAAATATTCTCTCAGCCTGAGACGTGATTCATTAGAAATATCTACATGGTGTGGAGCTTGACTCTCTATCTGGCAGAGTCCGGCCGGCAGACTGATAAGGAAGCAAATGCAAATGTCCTGATAAGAACTGAATGCAAATATTTATGATATGATATTCCCTGGGAATTATGTGGAGATAAAACAAAGTGTATTATTTTCCCGCTTCTCTTTCAGGTTTGCCAAAATGCCCTTTTTTGCTTTCGGAATTTGCATTTCTTCAAAATTGATTCGGCTTGCGTATTATGTTAAGCTATTTGTTTGCTAAGGATGGTAATTAGTTACTGTAATTACAGCAATGACAGTTGCTAAATTGTTTTTAAAGCATTACAGTGAGCCTGTGCCAGAAGATTGCAGTATTTTTTTGGATTTAAGCAGAGGCTGGAAAAACTCCCACTCTAAGGCCAGCATGGGATTTTCGACTACAAAGCTGCTTTTCCTGATTGAAATATTTTTTTAAAAAAAGAAATCATTAATTTGCATTGATTGTAAGTAACTAACTTTAAATTTTGGTTTATTCACAGATCACAGAAATATTAGTGATAGTGAGTCTTGTGGGAAAGAAGATACAAGGGGGACTCCCATCGTCAATAAAAGTGAAAGCTGATAGCAGAGGGAAAAGGGTATAACTATTACTTGGAGCTTGCTAATTAAACTCTTCAGTCTGTTTTTTTAGATAATTTAAAAAAAAAACAATTGTAAAATGTCTAGTTGAAAGTCATTCCTGAACTTTTCTTTTTGGAGAGCCCATGGCTAATATGAGATAACAGAAGGGATAGGGGTGGAGAGGAAAGAATCTTTTCTAAGGAATGTGGAAAGTTCCATGCCAAGAACGAGTGATGCAGAACTAGTGATGCAACACCATCATGAGAATGACCAGCATTTGGCCATTCTTCCTTCACACATGGGCAGAGCCACATGCCTGTCACGGTGTCCAAGGAACCTCTCCGCTTCCTATTCCTCTCTGTCATGTGTCATTCGGGGGCGGGGCATGTAGGCGTGCAGAGAGTGGGGGTTGACAGTGAGAAGACCATGCGGCCCAGTCATGAGAAAGGAGACACACCCCAGGCATCATAGTTTTCCTCTCCCAAGACAAGACAGTTCCAGGAGGTTAGTTTGTGTAAGACTGTGAATGTGACTGGGAGAGGGGGTGCTAACCCTAAGACTTCCATCCATCTCTTGTTGCTGTTTCTCTTTTCTTTCAGACCCCTTTATACTCTTGTTCCTTACTATTATTTCCAAAAGGCATAGCCACTGTTCTTTTTCCCACTCCACAAAGCAGCAACCTGCTTTCGCCCCAGCCCAACACCAACAAAGACCATATAGCAAGCAGAACACATTTAGCCATCGTGGCCATCTATTACTGCATGGCTATAGATGCCCAGTTCTGGCACTTTGCCCACCTATAATTGTTATTGATAAAACAATCTAATATGCTTTGCCAAGAGACGCGGTGCTTCTTGAGTCCAGTAATCCTTCACAATCTCGTTCCTCATGCCCTTTCCCCACAGCTGCATCTATTTCCATTTGCATTACCTTTACAATATATTATAACCTGGACATTTCACTGTATTTGCCTCCTTGTCTCCAGGTAAGCAATCTGAAAGTTATTTATTTCCTTAAAGCATTTCAACCCTGCCTTCCTTCATAACAACAGCTTACATAAGATCAATAAAAACAAGACAGTCCCTGCCCTCAGGGCTTCCAATCTAAAAGACCTGACACAAACAGGGATTGGGAAGAGGAAAACAAGCCAACTCAGGCATTGGCTCTTAAAGTTATTAAGTTCTAATTGTGACCTGTGTGAATGGAAACTGCCCAGGAACAGGAAAAGCCCCATGGGACGGCTCCCTCGGTCCTGCAGTCCCATCCTTGCCACTGATGAAGCCAGATGGAATCAGTGTTCGTTTCTCACTTGCAGCGTACTATATGTGCCAGGAACTCTTCCATTTCCCACGTGAAGTGATGCAGGCTGTTGGCTATGTAGCGCCATCTGCAAGTAAGAGGGAAGTATCATTAGGCTTAAGGAAACCCCGAGGTTCTTAAAGCATCACACAAAACAGCCTCTAGAATTTTTAAAAAATCTGTAAACAGCCCAAGGAGGACTCAGTATGCCCTGTGGCCATGAAATGTGGACTGCCTGTTGGGGTGGGAAAAACAGAAACCTGGGAATGGAATGTCGTGTCCTAACCATCTTATTGCAAATTCAGTATTTGTTATAATTTCCTATTTTGGCAGGAATGCAAACATTCATTGTGAGGTGTGTAGCACAGTTGTAAGGAATGTAAAATCCATGGTCATGAACACATCTTGTGAAATTCTGCAGGTACTGGTGGAATATGAAACAACAAATTACCCTTGTATATGTTTAATGCTATAAAAATTAGTTTAGTTTAATGTTCAATATCAAACTTCATATTGAGCTGAGAAGAGATCCTACAATAGGACAAACCAAAATAACACTTTATCTCAAAAGATAATGGAAAGCAGGTAGCTTAAATGAATATAATGTAATGATGACAGAAGATTATAACATCAAATGAATTTAGAAATATTTACACTGATTTAAACAAACAAATGCTCTCTGCTATAAAAGTTAAAGATTATTCCCACATCACCCATCAAAAGTAGGATGAATTACTCTTAATCACATTTTGAGATATTCTCCAACAGCATCAAAGAAAATTCATTCTGTCCAGGTGTGCATCTTTCCCTAAAACTTATGATGGGAGCTGATAGATGGTAAATATAAATTAGCTGCTTTGGATCAAAGACCAGCTGTAATGATGGGGGAAAGAAGAATAGCTACATTCATCATATCATATATAGCAGATGGAGTGCGAAAATGACAGTACTTTACTCAGCCAATGTAGGCAAGAAAAGAAACAAGGAAACAGACGTTACACAGTTCAGCCCGGGCCACTTACAGGCCTATCGCAATATTCATTTGCTCTTAAAAGTTAATTATTCTGTTGTCGTCAAAGCACTTTTTCAAAACACAACCTGATAGCAATATTTGTATTATTTTATAAAATTTGAGGGTGACTGTGTGTGTGTGTGTTGTGCACAGGGATGAAATGTGCCCCTCCTGCAGTCTCAGAGTAGCCCTCAGCATTTCATGAATGCCCTAACCATCTTCTCCTTATGTTTACCTCATTTTTCACAACCACCAATCATTTGGTGATTTCCTGGCCTTTCTGCAGTTTTGTTCCCCATTCTAAAGGCTGCAATTTCATTCTTAAGGCTTAGTTTCTAGTGGTAAGAGCTTTAAGCTAAAATACGCTGGAATTTTCAGGATCTAGGAGCCCACCCCTTTCATCTTTGGACCTGTCCACTGCTGGAATCTTCTCTTAAATCAAATCCGCTCCTCCACCAGTGAGGGGTTCCTCAACCCTATTCTAAACCATATCCCTATATCAGTGGCCAGTCTTTAATGGCCAAGGTGTTTTGAAACAGAGTCTTGTAGAATTCAGCACAGAAATAAACTGGGCAGCGTACAATGACTGAGAGCAGGGCCCAGCAGGCAGAGGTGTATGCACTGCCATGACCTGTGGATGGGAAAACTCTATGGATGGACCAGTGGTCTAGTTGTGTGGAATTCTATGCATCAGTAGCTGCTAATACACAGGCTCCGCCTGTATGGACAGTCCATGCCAGAGCTCCTCTCCTGGTAATTGTGTGAAAAGGACTCTCTTTTTTTTTCATTAACTAACTTCTGCTTGGAATGCAGACCTTAATTTTTTACTAATTACCTCACACTGGAACTTTTCCTTTCAGCTACATAGCCAGAGATTACTTCCTGCTTCCAGTAATGTCCTTTCAAATGTATCAAAATGTATTATGTGGAATATTGCACCAGGAGTCTTTATTATTCCTGATTAATATATCATCATCAGTATCTTAAGACCATAAGAAAAGCTATCCTAGATCAGACAAATGGTACACCTAGTCCAATATTCTCTTCACTCAGTGATCAATCAGATACCTTGGGGAGCCCCACAACCAGGACATGGACATAATGCTTTACAAGAGCCTAAGCACAACCAAATAAGAGAAATTATACCCAAACTTGCAATAATAATAAAAATAGAAGAATGTTAGTTCTGGGACAGTCCTGGATACACAGAATAGAAAAATTTTGGGACAACACAGGGAATCACTAGGTATGCTGTTTCCCTGGAGTCAAGAATAATGATATAACCAATAGATTCACATGTCTCATACAACCCACTGACAAGGACCCCCTCCTTCTCATCGAGGCGGGAATATATGACTTTGCTAACAAGAGGTCTGAAGAAGTAACATCAGACTTTGACATTCTAGGGAGGAAAATCAAAAACACAGGGACCAAAATAGTCTTTTACCTGTTCGTGGAAGAGGAACTGATAGGGAAAGAAAAATCCTAAAAGTGAATGCCTGGCTACAAAGGTGGTACAGAAGAGAGAGAGATTTGGATTCTGGGATTACAAACTAAACTTCCTGGGAAGGCAGACTATTGCCAAGCGATGGGCTGCGTCTCACAAAGAACAGAAAGCATGTGTTTGGACACAACATGAAGACGTTCATCAGGAGGCCTTTGTACTGAATCATACAGGGGAGGCTGACATGCATCAGGGCATAACATTAACTGACGAAGACTTATGTACTGCAGCAGAGAACAATGGGGTCCTTAACAGAGCCAAACATCAGTCTCCTAAAAATGTAAGAAGGAAACCAGGGGACAACAAGAATGAACTTTGATGTCTCTACACCAGTGCCCAGAGTATGGGAAACAAACAACATGAACTTGTGCTTTTAGTTGTTGTTGGTGTTCGGGAAGGAAGGCATGGCCACAATGGAAGAATATAAACAGCTAGCAAGGAATTGGAGGGATGATGCCAGGAAGGATAGCTTTGTTGGATGAATGCAGGTTCTGGTATTATGATATTTCTGAAATTGGCCCTCCACTTACTTCCCATCATGCATATCTATACTGAACTGCATCACGTTGTCCCCTTACTTACTTTTTTTCTTTTTTTCTAAAGAAAAGGGCCTTAACACTGTCATGTTTCCCCGTAGGGGCATGATTCAGCCCATTGGTCTTTTTGGCTGCTCTTTCCTGCACTGGGCAGAATCCAATCTGATTTGATCCAGGCATAAGATGGACTGGGTAAGCAGGCTTACTTTTTTATAGCCTGTCACATGAGATACATCTAGTCCTAGACAGCAGATGTAAAATGCCCAATTGTAAACAGGCACTGGAGAGAGTGTGAAGGTTGAAGTTCGTTTTACAAAGTAACGTAAAATAGGTCCCTGTCTCAAGGAGCTCGTGGTCTAAAATTAAAATTGGCATAAAAACAGAAGGATAGAAAACTAGAGGCACAGGTAATACTGAGTCTTTTATTGTTTTATGGGCTTCATCTCACTAATTGGACATAATTCAGTTTGGAAATATTGGGTTACTCAAGAACTATGTTTACTTCATTAATTAAACTACCAATATAAAACCAGATATCTGCAAAGCAACTTGAATCCAAGTCCTTGCCTGCAGTGTTTCAAGTTAATACACACAAATGAGGGGAAAATGACAAGCAACGAGGGGGAATTTTGTTGGGACAGAGAGCTAAACTAAACATGACAAGCAAGATGAGCAGTTTAGATTTACTGTTGTAACTTTCAACTGATTGGAAATGCCATGTTCCAATGGAGACCACCATTTAAATTTCCCACAATGCCATACAAGGGTTATGACAGTGTTCCAACAGAAATGAAGGTTTCACGGAGTCCCAGTGTGCATTGGAGCACCAGAAAGCATAGTGCAGAGCAGTTGTCATCAGTGACATCACTGGCAAGTTCTTCCATCTATTACTGATAAACCTGAGGACCGAACAGACATTAATGTAATGCCTTACCTAACAACTGCACTTTTTTTCTTTCATTTTGTACTCTAGAGTAGGTACAGGGACCTCATTCCCAAACAGGGGTCTGGCGGTGGGGGTGGCGTGGGGGGTTTTTTAAGATTTGGTCCAGGGGGGTCTCTAGAGCTAAAATAGGAGGGTTTCACTGGTAATTGTGAGTTAAAGGCATGTCAGTTCTGAGCATGAGGCAGGAGTAGCTCTCTTTTTGGACTGTGCTGGCACTTGATGATGCTTATAGTTATTGTTGATGTGGGAAAGACCTCACATGAAAGTCATACCTCTTCACCGTCATAAGAGACTCAATTTTATCCAATGGAAAAAACCTGAAACATCTTACATTAAAGGTAATCTCAAAACTACTCTACTGTTACTGTACTGTTGTTATCATATTTTGAATAATTCTTAATTATCATTCAAGCTCTGGACATCATTTGGAAGTCACAGTATGGCTATACTTCAATTGAAAACGTCCTTGCACACGCTTGCTTTCTCTCTCTCTCTCTCTCTCTCTCTCTCTCTCTCTCTACCATTTGAAACCTGCACTAGCATTTAGGCCTTTTTCTTCCTGCACGAACAATGAATCTTAAGAAGGACCAATAAATGCTTTCTTACTCTTATGCAAAAGAGATTAACCTCAACACATTGTAGAGTCATTCAAGGTTTTATTAGTGAATTGCTCTCTGATTAGGGCATCACAGTAGAGAAATGCTTTGGCTGACCTACAATTATTAGCAGGTTTTTCTGAGTTTCTGAGAAATAACATCCTTCTTTCCCCAGCCCCCAACATACACAATCTATCAACAATAAAGGAGAATATTTGCAGTCCTTATGAATGAGGACCACAAGCTGTAGTGTGTCACCATAAATGGATCTTGACCAATTATGGGAAGGGACTACTCAGTCCACATTCTGTATGCAAAATGCTGTAGGCTCAATATCTGGCATCTTCAGCTAAAAAGATCAGTAGATGAAATGGGAAGCCTAAACCTAAGGGCAGAGGAAGCCATGGACTCCTATGGCAGAGGAAGCTATGGACTCCTATGTCAGTGGAGCTCATTCATTGCAGCTTTTATTTTGAGCATTATAAGAGTTATCCCCAATGCTGAATTCAATCTATTCTAATATAGCACCATGGATAGTTTGAATAAAGCTCACAATAAAGGCTGCAATGGATGAGGACTCCCACTGATACCCTTCCTCCCCTGCCTTGGACCCTAAGCAATACCCACTCCAAATTTTTGCACTGGGCAAAACCTCTCTTCCTCCATGGGTCTACTTTCTCACCACCATTGTTCCCAGCCATGATTCCTTCACAGGGTCCTCGATGGCAAAGAGCCAGTAGGCCGTGACATTTCTTATTCCTCCACCTCACTACCATGAGAGAGAAAGATGAGCAGTCAGGTTGCCACACTCCTAGGGGCATATGTCAGCGAGCCCCTTCTGAGGCATGGATATACCTGTGAATGGCCAAAATGTGCCCTATCAAAAAAGAGAGCCCTGCCTTGTGTCCAATTTGCAGGCACATCTTTCCTTATTTAAATGGAAATACAGAACATGTCTCTGTAGGGTGGTAGACTGTGACCCACTGATTTGTGTGCTTATTCAGTCCATTGTCCAGGCATCCTTGACAAGCAACTTCAGGGACCAGCTCTTCCTTCTGAGGGTTCTCTACCTTTAGACTGGACTTGGGCAGCAAGCCCTGAAATAGAGCACGCTTTTAAGATAGGGAATAACCCCCTCTAAGCCCTTTATATGAAGATTGTCTACTGTAGATGAAAACATGTGGCCACTTTACACCCTGAGCAGGTACCCCATCATACCTCTCCTGGATCCTGGTCCTGCCCTGGAGAGCTACTGCAACTCGGAGGAGGCAATACTGGACTTGACAGAAAAACAGCCTGATGTGGCATATGATAGCTGAGGATCCTGTGTTCCTATTAGTCCACCTATTAGCCTGAGTCCAGGGTACCTAATTGCTGTGAGCAGCTACATTTGGCTCATGCCCAGTTATCCTGGTACAAAATGCCCAACTAAACAAAGAAACGTGTTATTGTAAAACATTATCAAACCATGTCTTTAGGTCTAAGAATATTCTTGGAGTCATTATGCTTGGTTATTGCAAAGCTTACTGGGTTGCATCCAATGTTAGTCTAAATGGAATCCCATTCTTTCAAAAGATATACTCTAAGTAGGATTCCCATTGTATGTCCCCCTTTGATAGTGTTTCTACATTACATTGGTGCTGGTAGGGAGCTTCTTCAAATTACTCTTTAATAAAATCATACTATACATTGATGCCCATTTCACAGTGGGAAGACTACAGCAGCCATTTGTGTAGTTCGGACAACAGTAAAGATGCATTGTCAAGACAATTGCATGTGTGCCTGTTGAGAAATTAAGTCCCTTTGATGTGAAACCTGTGGTAACAGTTCACTTAATCCCAGTGCCTAAAATTGTAAAATATAATCCTTATGAGTAAAAGGACTCAAAGATACTTTTCTGCGCATGCACATGCACATAATGCATGCACACATTCCTTGAAAAATTGCAATTAACTGCTTAATTTATAACATATACACATTTTCTTCATAGACAGCCATGTGTCTGGCTAAAAATGTCACCCCTTCGATTAACAGTAATCTAAAGTCATTCCAATGTTTATTGGATGGGTTAGCTATGGTATTTACTAATAGCCCCTTTTTAAAATGGGGTTATCAGTCTCTGCTTTTCTTTCATGTTTTGTGTCTTTTATCTAAGAAGTCCTTTTTAGGCCTACCATCCATGGGGAAAAAAATAATATTGAGAGTCCCATCCCATGCACATTTCTGATTGCTAATCAAGACACATAATTTGTCATGGAACAACAACTTATCACACATACTCAGCATATGACATGTTTAAAATAAGGAGCATTGCTGCCTATGTTAACACAATGGTTTTCCTCCCCCCCCCCCCCCCCCCCCCCCCAGCGCTGCCCCTGATTCTCTGCCTCTATTCTCCATGGCCAATGAAAGACAGTGACAAGCAATTTTTAACTATGTGTTACTGATTCCTGACAGTGTGTTACTGACAGAAAAGTAAGATGAAACTATGCAACAATAATTCCTTTGGAATACTTAGATCACTTTGCTTTGGACTGGCTCTGCTATCCTTATTTAGCACCTCGACCCTGAGCATGAAGAAGGCTCCCATTAACTCAATATTAATACAAAAAAATAGTGTGTTAGAGAAAAGCCATGAAAAGAACATTTCCTGTGACATTTCTTTTCCCCAAAAGGGCTCCTGTTCAAAGGACCACTGAATTCTGCATGTTCTATGAATAGATGAATCTGTTAACCTTGGTTTCTCTCCATTTTCCAGTCTTAAATTCAGTTCTTGGACTTTGATGCTTTTTTAAAAAGCATGAAAATTCATGTGCATTTTGTGCATATTTTCCTATCATGCATATTTTAAACGTAATGTTGCCAAATATACACATTTTTGAAAGCAATGTTCCTAATAGAAAGTATTTTAAAGATTGTGTTTCCTAATGCCCACATCTTGTGTGTGTTCCCTCAGAATTTCATTTTTGTGTGCATTTTTAACTCAAAAACTCTATTGCATAATTTGGAGAAGTGTGAATTTTCAAGGCTCAGTTTACATATTAGTCCAAATTAAGAACCAAGACAAGCTGATATTAAAATTTATTCAGCTCTTTAATGAGTTTTAAGTGGTACAGTCCAGACACAGATATACCCCTGTGGGAGCCAGGCTTAAGATTAAGAGATTCATCATTACTACAAAGCTCTGCTCCTCCAGATACCAAAATGACAGAAATCTGCAACTGCAGGCCTTCCCACAATTGTTCCGCTTATATCTAACGAGTTCATGAAGGCAGCTTCCTGTGCAAAGTATTGCACCTTGCTTTTTACAACTGAGTGTTAAGGTTCCGATAGCTGGTTGGTTGACGTCTAAAGAGTTGGAAGAATGTACACGCTTTGAGGCATAGCTACTCATCTTTTTTGCTGCATGTTATATGGAGCACACCATTTATCAGTAAGTCATTCAGGAAGGCTGTCTCCAACAATGGCATTACACCAGTCACAATTAAGTTGCACCAGTTATGATAGCCACTAATGCAATGGGAAGCTAGTACTTTACTGCTCAGTCCTGGAAACAAGCTCAGGTTAGAGCTTAAGGAACAGGTTAGTGTTCTGGAATCAGCACAGCTTCCTTCTACAAGTTCTGTTGACTTGTCCCATTCATTTAGCAGTAGTGTGAACAAGTTCCTGGCTACATGGTCAAGCACTAGCTTCCTAGTGTGGCCATCCTGCTAGCACAAGGGCAGTGTTGTATATTGCCTATCAATCACATAAGAGTCCAAGTTTCCTCATTTGATTACACACCTACAATCATACTTCGCATTTTTGTTAAATCCCAATGAGTTTGTTAAAGCCTAATAATTTAACAAAGCCTGTGTGGCACTATGGTTTGTTTAAAATCAGAAACCAATGTTTCCCTGATCATATCCCCTGAGTCCAAATCAAACTTTTTAGGAGTGGCTGGCACCACTCTTTCTCTCAAGGAGACATTTACAGCTTACTGGACCCAGGTGCAAATCCCTTCCTTTGTTCTTCCAATAAGTCATGACAGGCAAGGGTCGAGCGTGCAGGTGGCACATCAAACTTGACTAAGCACCTTGTCCACATTCTCAGGCCTCAATAACTGGAACTCATCCAACAAAACTGGACCAGACGGTGTTCTGATACCTCTGTTAATGGAACTGTATTAACTGTGGTACCCAACTCATGGTAAACCCCAGAGACTGTAACTTCAAACTGCGGTACAAATTCACCTCAGCAGGCTGCCAAGTGTTCCATAATCTTTCCTGCTGGCCCAGAATGCAAAAGGCCACAAACCACTTGGATAAGGTCTGCTGGATGGCACTGTGAACCATCTCTTTGCCACCTTCACTACCATGGAGTAGGCTCCATAATGGTCTCTAACCCATGTTCGGCTGAACTCATCATGAGTGAAACCCTTTGTCAAATCTCAGGTCCCTTTGTAAACAGGAGCCTTCCCTTGCGGAGAAGCAAGTCAGGCTCCAATGCAATTGAATTAATATAGTGATAGTTTGCCAGCCATTTTTTCAGTTGCAGGATATTCAAATTTTCTATACTAAAGACTGCAAGATTCTTAAACAAAATTACCAGTACAATTACCAGATAGAATGAGTGCTGGAACACTTACAGTATTGATGGTAAGAGAGGCACAAATAGTAGGATGACAGAATTGGCTAAATAATGAATAAGAGAAAGGAGCTATGCAGGTGGAGGATAAACAATAACTAAACTATAGGCATATACTTAAGATTGTTGCTATGAAAAGAAGAAAAGAAAAGGGCACTGGATATACCTTGGGCGTTGTACTGAGCACTGAATAAATGTTTATTTGCTTTTATTTTGAGGATGCATAACAAAGAAGTGTACCTTCAAGAAATCACATTTAAATGATGGTGCAATGACAGAACACTCTTGGTTCTGTTAGAAATGACTGTAAAGCACAGGTAAAGGTTTCCCCTTGATGTTAAGTCCAGTCATGCCTGACTCTAGGGGACGGTGCTCATCTCCATTTCCTAGCCAAGGGAGCCAGCGTTTGTCCGCACACAGTCTCCGTGGTCATGTGGCCGGCATGACCAAACACCGAAGTGCATGGAACGCTGTTACCTGCCCACCGAAGTGGTACCTTTTTATCTACTTGCATTTGCATGCTTTCGAACTGCAAGGTTGTCAGGAGCTGGGACGGAGCAATGGGAACTCCCCCCGCTGCACACATTCAAACCAGTAACCTTTCAATGAACCAGAACAGCAGTTTAAACCACTGCGCCACCTGCATCCCTAGAAATGACTGTAGTGAGATGTATAACCTGCTGGGACGGGGAAATTAAGTCCACACCATTATTAACTTTGCTTTCTCTCAATTAACTTACCTTGTGTAGGTGCCACAATGAGAACAGGGGAGGTAAGAAAGGTACATTACATTCACACTGTAAACCATAAACAAACAATTCTTGATATTTAAATAAAATGCTCCTAGTCTCAATACCTCTGATTAGAACTTGATTTTTTTTGTTTGTTTTAGGAAAATGAGAAAATTAAGATATGTGTCAATTAAAAGGACATGAAATTGATATTAGTATTATCTTCAAATTTTACCCGTACATTTTATTGGCCTAGAGTATATTCTGGATATATTGAAGGGGGTGGGAGAGAAAGAGAAATATTTTGGTACCCCAAACTCTAATTGTTGTTCATTTATCCATGCAGACCAATACTTTTTTCCTTTTTTCCTTTTTTTATTTCCAGAAACGTTTGTTCACTTGTTACAAACCATGTCACAAATCTTCAGTGCTGCAGCTAATATTTTACAATTGATCAAATAAACTGGGCTATGTATTCTAAATATGTGACTTAATGAAAACAACTGAAAGATTTATGCTCCATTTAATGTACTTAGCTGAAGGCCCAGGGGAACTGCCAAAGGAGATAAAAACTGCAGAATGGGTTGATGCTTAGTTATCTTCTGGTTAACTCATATAGCTTAGTAGTTAAAGGACATGAAAGGAAAACCTTTGATAAAATTTGCCTATTTGTACATTCCACAACAGGCAGCTGCCTTTATATACAGCACACTGTAGACTTTTGTACTTCCAAACAACAAGCTGTAGCAAACTTCACTTGCCATTTAAGGACAAGGACAATATTTTTATTGGTTTAGCACTTGGGCAGGGGGGAGGGGACCTCAAAATCAATTTTATGAATAAAAGTGCAGGGGAACCTTGAAATGATTAAGTAAAGCAGATATTTTTCCAAGTTATTTTCCATTATCTTTTAAAGGGAAAAAGCATTTGGAATTAATTAACACACTTCCTTTCAATAACATGCAGATTTACCCATCATAGAGCAAAGCCAGTGAATGGGAAGTTGCATTTTGCCAGTAAAATAAAATCAAGGTCATGAAGGGAAGGAAACACTTGAGGCCTGGATTGCCAGCTATTAGATTAGGGAAACAATGTCAGCTGACCACCTATTTTTCAGCTGTGGTCAAATATTGTCAAATATCCCTTGATATCACTCCTCTTCTGCAAGTGTAAGCAGCAGTCAAGCTTTTCATTTCAGGATGGTGCCATTTAAAAGCAAAGTAGAAGTGAGGAGCCCTGTGGCCCTGCAAATGTCAGGATACCATGCACATTCACACACCTATTTCACAAAGGAATGAGAACCCCCTGCTCTGAAATTTCCTCCAGAGTTTCTCTCCTGTCTCAATTCTCTATCTTCCGCTATTTGAATAGGTACAGACAAATCAGTCTGTTTCCCGTCTGTGTCACTTTTTTCATGCAGTCCTCTTGCCATATCAATTTGTGGTTGCTTTTGAAAACCCACCCAAACTGCATTTACTTCTCATTTGCCCTATGTAATTTGTATGCAATTTTCTCTAATCAATGCATTGTTGTAGATAACTTCCCTAATGTGTGTATCTTCTGCATGCAGTGTTTGAGCTGGCAACCGCATCACAAAATCCAGAGAAGTATGCAGTCTGAAGAAAACTCATGAAGGGTGATTACTTCCATGGCAATGGGGCTGTTTATCCACTCCAGGTGTCAGTCTGAACTTTTAAGAAGCTATCCACAATGCTGAACCCTTTCCCCCTTTAATGCTTGCGTTCAGTACCATGGATAGCTCATTCAATGTTGAGACTGCATCCCAGACTGGATACAGAGCCCCACTTAAATGGGAGCCACCAAGCTTCTCCGTTTTCCCACCTATATATCAATCCAGAAAATCTGGAGTAGGTTGTTTCACTTAGCAATGCAGGCCAAAAGAGCACAGGACTGAAGAGGAAGCACACCGTAATCATGCAAACTTTTCAGCATAGAAGCTCAGAGCACAAACAAACATCAGAAGTCAAGGGCTACTAGTGATGTTTAAATAGTGGTCCTACTCTGTGCATTATGCAACACATCATTTTCCTCTGAAAACTGGATTGCTGGCTAATACATATGTCTAATATTGGGTACTGAGCTTTTTCTACAAAACTCACGTACATAGTACTGCTTGCTTAAAAGCCATCCCGATCTATTTGCTTTCTCTGCAAAGAAAACAGTAGCAACATTGGCAAACCTAGAACTATGTATAAACATTGTTAAGAAAGGTTAGAGCCAAACTATGACTTATGCTAAATGTGTGGTTAGATTCATAGAATTGTAGGGCTAGAGGGTTCCTCAGAGATCATCTAATCCACCCCACTTGATGATTTAGGCTCTGCACTGCAAGGTGCAGCTGCAGAATCCTTGATGACAAGGATGTAGGCAAGAGAACACAGCAGTGCCCTTGAAAAGGAGGGAGTGCTCCAGGATC
The DNA here is from genome assembly GCF_004798865.1 of Varanus komodoensis. NCBI lineage: Eukaryota > Metazoa > Chordata > Lepidosauria > Squamata > Varanidae > Varanus > Varanus komodoensis. The sequence goes on along the minus strand of NW_025335349.1, from coordinate 15,731,345 downwards.
CAGCATCGTTAAAAGGGAGGCTGCATCTCACTCATCTGCTGATTGTCCTCAAAAGCAGTTTAACCAAAGTGTGGCTTCGGCAGGCATGAAGAAGCAACCAAGGGTGGGGAAAGTTTTGGAGGGCAAGAGAGAAAAAACACGAGTGAATGTCAAGTTGTTTATTATAAACAAAACAGGAGGGTGTGTGTGACTTCTTCTCAATGAAACAAATACACATGAATTACTATAAAGTCATCAGTCAGGTATGCCTATATAGGTATATGGACCACCAAGCAGTCTTGAACCATCAGCTAAGATTTCACTGTCAGCAGCAGTGGCAAGGGGAGCTTAGGGCTACAAGGCAAGAAAGAGTCCAGAGGGCATTCTCTGAGGCTTCACCCAGGACTGGACCTTCTTGTAATGGATAAGTGCCGGTACAGCCTGGTCTTGTTGAAATTAACCCAATCACAATGAAGGAATGAAGACAAGCATGTGTACTTCTATTAACTTTTCATGTTCATGTGATAATTATTATAACATTTTCATAAAGGCCACAGACCTTTTGATGGTATATACATCTCCTTACATGGGATTTATTATACCCCATGGATCTTCATGTAATTCAAGGGGTGTATTTATCATGCATTAGTCCTAGCATAACAAATTTTTAACCTATCTTTCTTAATTATTGGTACATCGTATAAAAAGGCTTCTTCTCTCTCCTCTTTCTGTCTCTGGGCTACATACAGTTCAGTATTAAAACCTTATTAAAGCACAGAACCTACAAAATACTAACTCATCATACACTTTTTTTCTAAAAAGAATCTAATAAGGAAGTCAAAATCAGGGCTAACAAAATCTAAAAGGGTGAAATACATACCAACCACCATAAAAGCAGAAAATGCACGTGTTAAAACATTGAACAGAACAAGCAAGCATCTGCCTCGTGTGGAGAGACATTCATGGAAGCACCACATAGGCTTTCCTAGGGAACATGTTCCAGCATGACTGGAAGGACATGGCTGAAAAGGCCCTCTTCCCTATTGCCACCCTAATCTCTCCTTCCACATCTACTTGCTCCTGTGTCGAGATCCGGCTCGACAATTGGTGTGAGAGAGTTCAGAGAGAGAAATAAAACACTGCAGACGAGAGATAAAGTTTCAAAGCATGCTTGGTTGGTTGTTCGGGAGAACAAAGAAGATCTTCGCAGAAAAATTCCTTCTGCGTCAACACAAGCAGCCCTTTTTATTATTTCACAGATTGATACATTTATACTTGCGTAATCCAATAGCCATCGAGTAAAGCAGTGAACACCCTAGTTGATTGTGCACAAGTGCAGGATTCACAAAGGCTTATTGATTGCTTATGCGCAGGCGCGGGTAACAGGAAGCGTACTTATTGCTATATATGGTCACAAGCCTTATATGGTTACACAGGTGAAGTACAATGCTATTAGCTGAGTAAGTTGCAATACTATTGGCTGGTAAATTACAATACTATTGGCTGAGCATAGCGTGCCTAGCTACAGCATGAATGCTGCGAGGCAGGGATGAATTCCCACACTCCTGGCCACATCCCCTACTGGACATGGACTAGACACAAGTGCCTGTGTGTTTCATGCTTTCCAGTTTCAAGCGCACTGAAAGCCTTTGGCCTAATTCCCACACAAGTATTTTCACAGGTTTCTTAAAGTCTCCTTCCAATGTTTCTGGTTTACTGAGCACACAACACTGTTTGTAACAGGCATTTGTTGAAAGCATCATCACTCAAATGGAGTTGCCTTCAATTGACTGGTGACAGGCCTAGATATAATGAGGCTACTGAGCAATCTCTCTAACACAAAGACTTTGAGGTACCGCTCTGACATTTTTAGACATTCCAGCCAACAAGCAGTGGTAAAGAGTTCTCCAAGCCTTGTATTTGATGGTAAACTTTTCTTTCTATATCATAATAGCTTCTGTGGTTCTCTGAATAGCATCTTAAATTAACAGGATTCTGTAGCAGAAGATGTTTCATGTGATATTTGTGGCAAGTGAGTACTCATTTAAAAAATATACATACAGTTATATTGTATATTGCCACTATTGTTTTGCATCGTCATCCTGAGACTTTTGTATAGGATGGGAGAAAAATGCTCAAAATAGATAGATAGATAGATAGATAGATAGATAGATAGATAGATATAGATAGATAGATATGGTTGAAGGGAGTGAACTAGAATACAATATTTGACCAGGAGAAAATAAATAGGATGGAAATAATATACAGAAGAATATACATAACAAATGAAATAAATCCTATGAGGAAGAGCCTGCAATATTAGAAAGTGAAGTGAAAGCTGCTCTGACAGTGCTTGGAAGGAACAGAGCACCCAGAGTAGATACGGTGCCAATAGAACTCTTCAACCTGCAGAGACTGAATCAGTCCAAAACCTAACAAGAATATGCCAAGAAATGTGGAAAATAAAACAATGGCCCACAGACTGGACACATTCAATATTATCCCCAACATTGCATCCCAAGAAAGGAGATGCCAAAGGGTGCAGCAACCATAGGAACATGGTTGCTAATTCCCCTTGCAAGCAAGATGATGCTTAAGGTAATGCAGCAAAATATATTGCCCTACATGCAGCAAGAAATGTCTGATGCTCAAGCTGGATTCTGAAAAGGAAAAGGCAGTCAAGATCATACTGCAGACATCAGTTGGCTACTGGGGTGCCCCAAAGAATTTCAGAGAAGGATCAGTCTATGCTTTACTGTCTACAGCAAAGCTTTTGACTCTGTGGCTCATGAGAAGCTATCAATAGCCTGAAAAATAGGGGTGTTTGAGCACTTGATTGTCCTAACCCTAACCCTAAGCCTTACCTTTCCCATGGGCAAGAAGCTACTGTTGGAGAAACAGAATGGTTTCCCATGGGCAAAGGCATCAGACCATGGTGTATTTTATCTACCTATCTGTATATCTGTGCACAGAATGTAAGAAAAGTTGGATTAGAATCAGAGGAAGGAGTGAAAATTGGTGGAAGATACACCATTAATTTAACATATGCTGAGGATAGCATATTAATGGCAGAAAGCAACAACAAATTGAAACACCTAATGAAAGTGAACAAAGAAAGTGCAAAAGTAGGACTGGAGCTGAACAAGTAAACCAACATGATTACAGAGGAATTACAGAACTTTGCAGTTAACAAGGAAGAACTGAAATAGTGGAAGATTTTGCATACCTCACCTCAGTTATTTATTCAAAGGGTTACTGCACTCAAGAAAATTGAAGACTGAGACTTGAAAGGGCCAAAAGGAACTGGAACAGACCACTGAGTGTAAGGAGGCATGCAATGTATGAGTGTGAAGCTGGACAGTGAAGAGAGCTGACAGGAGGAAAATCAAACCATTTGAAACATGCTGCTGGAGGAGATATTTGCAAACACCTTGTACTGAGAGTAAGACAACCAAGTGGGTCCTAGATCAAACCAAACAAAAGCTTTCCCTAGAAACAGAAATGACAAAACTGAGCCTGTCATACTTTGGTCACATCATGAGAAAGCAAAACTCTCTGGAGAAGACAATCATGCTAGCGAAGGTCAAAAGGCAGAAGAAAAGGAAGACCAGATATCAGGTGAATCAACTCCATAAAGGAATCCACAGCCTTGAATTTACAAGAGCTGAGCAGGGCTGTCACGGATAGGACATTTTGCAGGGCTCTCATTCATAGGGTTGCCATAAGATGCAGAAAATTTGACAGGACTAACATCAACACTTATGCATATAAAATGATGACCCAATGGCCCTAGACAGTGTCTGGGGAAATGGGGGATCCAATATTTTGGATTCCCAGAACCAAGATCAGAAATAGAACCCCAGATGCAAAACTGGGGCTCCCCATTCTGATTCAGATTTCTGTCTCCCAGGTGGCATGAAAACAACAGCAATGGCTGCTTCTCCAAGGTTAGGAAGTTGATCTCAGAGAGGGGGTAAAGGAGACAAGGACAGGGCTAGACTGGCCTCCAGGATTCCAGGTAACTCGATAGTGCTTGAGCCTCCTTCCCTTCTCCCTTGGAATGTTCCAGCTGAATGACTGGAACTGGTCATCTGGCTGAATTGCAGGGCGAGTGAAGATTTCCCTGCTGCTCCTTCCTCTCTGCAGTGGATGCTCATAGGCTTCTGAGTTCACAGACTTCTGATCATTAAAAGGCACAGTTGATAGAACTGTGCCCTAAATTAGCATGGAGAAATGTTATGCCAGCTCATTTCCTCTATGTTCCCTTTTTTTTTTACAGATGCTTTTTTTTTTTTTTTTTTGGCAATTCATAAGTGGGCACTTGAAAATAAGAGAAATCAGCAAAAGAGATCTGCTGAGACTCTGCAATATATAACAACAGACACCTTATCTATACTTTTTATCTCACTCATATCCTCCAATTTCCAGAAGTAATGACCTAATCCTGTGGGCTAATTGTTCTCAATAGCACAGTGATTCATCAGTAATGGTGAAAGTGAATGAGAGTCACCCAAGTTATACACCACCAGAAGCATGTTCAGTCCTTTGATTTCCATGACTTTGGATGAAAGAGATTATAGGTTTTTTATGGTCATATGAAGAATATACTCTAAAAATAGTGGGATACTAAAAAGACAAAATAATTAAGCACCAGGGAGAAATTTAAAACTAAGGACACAATCCGATGCACTTTAGTCAGCAAACAGTCTGGAAATGCTGAGAGTTCTAGGTCTTTGTCTAAACATGCATAGAATTGTGACTTGAAACATAATCTAATAAGCAATATAGATTTCATTCCATGCTTTCCCAATGTCATATATTTACATGCATACTTTACATAATTTATAGACTTTTTGGTTATCGTCCCACCCTCTTCTCAGTATCAGCATGTCTGTGATCTTTCCTGGCACTGCTTTGATCTTTTGCTTCATTTGTTAAGAACTCTAAATTAGCAGCATGAAGCTGGTCTGTAATTTAGCATTTCATTTTATACAAAGTAAAAGTTGAAAGCCATCAGGTTATGAGTGGAGCCATACATTTAACCATTTGGACCATGCCCATGGCTTGTGGGGCACAGGAAGCTATTAGGATGTCTACAGCACTTACTTCTGTACACAGCTGTCATGCTTTTAATGTCAACCTTAATCATTAAGGGCAGAGGGGAGAGAGATGGCTAATTGTGCTCCTTCTTCACTATATCCTATCATGTAACTGTTGTAACATGATGACCCACAGCAGTGCAAAGCAAGCAGAGGGCCTACTGGGTCTTTTTATTGGATCAGGTAACTTGGTTAAAAAGCTGCTGGGAAATGGAACCCAGGTTTGACTATTCTGGAATGTTTGTGATGCTACTTAATGATAAGAGGGAAATATTTTGGGACCTCCAACCTCTTTAGATGGTTTTGTACATTTGGAATTTTCATAGACTGCCCTGGACACTTAAACAATGCAGCACCTTGTCCATTCATAAAATGCCTTCCATGGTGGGATAGTTGGTCACAAAACATTCATTTCCCAGAATCCAAGCTAAAAGAAAAGTAACTTCCCAAGAACCCAAATACAAGGCAAAGGTGTGGTCTGAGCTTCAAAACATAAAACAATTCCTTTGATCCTAAACAAAGATGGTACTTGGAGGTAGCATTTCACTTTGCAACAAGCCAGCCTTAATAGGTCTTTAAGAAATATTTTTAAAAAACAAGACGTTCAAGAAGCTCTTGTTTTAAAAAAACAAGAAGTTCAAACAAGAAGAATCCTGGAGAGTGCTGAGAGAGGTGTCCATGAGCATAGTGGTACCATGGCCACCACACTGGAGACCCCATTAATACATCCTTGGTGGGCTCTCGCCTTTCCCTGTATTTGAAGGAACTCAGCTGCTCCAACCCCACATTCTGCTAACCAACTGCACAGAAGCCCATTAAACATATGCAGAGAGATACTATTACAGAAATAGAATCTTCAGAAGCTCCACTCATAAAAGCAAGCCCTGGATTGTTAGATGCATTGGTGCATTCACGCCCAGAGATGTAAGCCAGTGAAGCAAGACACATTCATTCAATCGTACCATTTTCGAATATGAAATATCAGTTTTTAAAAAGGAAATTACTGAACAACCTTGTCAATGGCTAATGTGGTTGTTGTAATTCAAGGAGTAGCTAATTTAACTAGAGTGCCTTCAAGGTACAGGAAGAAAATGCCTACACAGAGAGAGAGAGAGAGAGAGAGAGACACACACACACACACACACACACAGAGAGAGAGAGAGAGAGAGAGAGAGAGAGAGAGAGAGAGAGAGAAGGTAGGAGTGCACAGGATACTTCTAGGCCAAAGGGTGAGTCTATAAGTACATTTTTCCAGTGCTTTAATATTTTCCTGTGTGTCCATGCTGAAATCACTGAATTCACTACCAAAAGACTTAGTGATGGCTACAACTGGAAATGAGTGCTAATGTAAATTAAGTTGCGGAATCATGAGTGACCTCTAGCACAAAGGCAATTGTACTTAGTGGCAAGACAGAAAACCGGCAAAATGTAGTGGCATTTTCCTACATCACTTATGTTAGTGCAAACTAATTCATATTAGTGCTACTGTCCAGCTGGATTTTTTCAACCCTATGTTTATATCCCTGAAAATATATACTAAATGAGAATATTTTGCCATAGTAGTTCTGGTCAATATACAGACAATCAAAAGGTGTCTGGTTTAGTAGGCTCCTAAACTTAAAATAATCCTAATCACAAATACCAAAGCCGCAAAATGAAGGGATTTTTGTTAGTGGGTTTTACATGTTATTAATTCAATATCACAAAATGGTTGTTAATTTAGACAGGATTGTAAGGGGATTAGTCAAATTCATGGCAGAGAAGGCTATCAGTGGTGACTAGTTATATATATATAATATTTCTAGCTTCAGAGGTCATATGCCTTTGAATATCACCTATGGGGAAATATGAGCAGAAGGATGGTATTGCATTCAGGTCCCACTTTTGAGCTTCCCAGCAACATCTGGTTGCCTAAGCTGGGAGCAGGATGCTGGACCAGGTAGGCCTTTGACCTGCTCGTAATAGCTTCCTTTGTACTTAGTTCATCATCGTTTATCATGCCGAAAATAAACATGGAAAATGCATTTTAAAACACATCGCACAAGAACTGTGTAAATATATCTAGCCCAGGTTTAAACTAAATAAAATTGGAGCATCTTCCAGAAAATTTCACGAACATTGTGCATTTATTTTATTTATTACATTTTGGTACTACCCAATAGCTTAAGCTCTCTGGTCAGTTCACAGTTGAAAACATCAAATTCAATAATGAAATGAAATGAAATGAAATGAAATGAAAATATAAAGTTTTTATATAAAACAAAATAAAATAGAAAAAATATAAAGTTTAAAACTATAGTATGAAAATAAAAATAACCAAATAGAACCTAGCCACAATATAAAGATTTAAAATAAAACTGACGCTGAAGTCCTGTGGCCTCTCCAAGAGTAGGAATTCACATGTGGGGGGCGGGGGGGGGAGGAAGGTTTGCCATGGGGGTAGGTAGGAGAGGTAGGTACAGGTTAGCAGAGTGTGTGTTAACTGTAGCTGGGCTATCTCTGTCCTGATGAGGATGTAGTTAGTATATGAGCCGAAGCCAATAAAAGATGCTCAGTTCCACTGAGTCCATCTGTACCTCTACTGACCCCCAAACTATGAACCTGCTTGAAGATCACCCAGCCAGACAGATAACACCAACAGTACATTTCTCTTGTCTCAGTTTATTGGCCCTCATCCAGTCCATTGCCACATTCAGACATTGGATCAGAACACTCATGGCCTCACCCAAGTTTCCTGAAAAGGAAAGACAGGAATGAGTCTCATCCAGTTATTGGTGATACCTCCGCACCATATCTTTGGACAGCATCCACCAGCAATTTTGTGAAGATAGTAAACTGCAAGGGGAATAAAACAGAGCTCTGTGGGATCCTATGGCTTAACTTCCAAGGGACAGAGCAATAATCTCCCAGCATTGCCTTCTGGTCACACTTCTGCTGACCATCTCACAAAGCAACCATGGCAGTTTCCATTCCAAACCTGGAATGAAAGCCCTAATGAAATATATAATCCATTTCACTCCAGAGTGCCTGGAGTTGGCAAGCAAGCAACCATTCAGGAACCTTGCCCAGAAAGGGATATTAGAAACTGGCCTGTGGTTTTTCGGAATAACCCAATAACTTCCTTCTTTAAATTGGCTGGCATCATCCCTTCTCTCAGAGAGGAGATTATAACCTCCTGCAATCAGCTGGACATCACCTCCCTATTAGATGAAAGATAGGAGGAAGAAAGATAGGTTCAGGTGGTTGATTGGACTTGGCCAAGCATCCTTAGACCTCAACAAGCCAACCTTATTCAATAGTGTGTTGGCACTCAGCCCATACTCAGCCCAGATCTAACCCAGCCACTGGTTTCCCAGACCTACCTGGAGAATGCATGAACTGAGCCCTTGAATTTTCACATGCAAAGCACCAGCTTTATCACAGAGCCACAGCCTCCGAATGGCCTCCCCTGAATGTTTTTTGCATGTGAGCCTATTAATTTTAAAAGGGCCAATAAACCTTAATGCTAAAAAGTACAGAGTTGCCCAGATGTGAAGAGATTTCATAACATCTGTGTCATATATTTGTTCATTTTTAAAAGAATAAACTGGTTAGTGTAATGAAAGTGTTATCGTGGCTGTCATAAAAGTGACACAAAACATAGCAAACCACCTTCCATACCTCGCTGGAAGATAGACTAGGTAGATCTCTATAGGTGCATGCAGTATGTTCCCCTCTGACAGTTAACAATGGAAAATTCTGGCTAATGCATGTGAGCCCGCATTGCTGCATCAAATCCATGTTGTTCAGCAAGTATTTACTGCCAAAACTACAGGAGCTCTCCCTTATGCACATTACTGATCTAAATGATAAACACACACTGAACTAAGCAAATCCACTTGTCAAGAAACCTCACAGGTTCAATGACAGTTTCTTCTAAGTACACAGGATCAATGCCACACACAGCACTGACACTGTTTCTACCAGGATGTAATTAAACACACTAACAGCTGAATCTTACACGTTGCATTTAATGGGACCTTGCTCCCAGAGTACATTGGCTATTTGACAGTATAGAAATGTAATAAATGAAATTAAACAAAGGAAATGTAAAACTACTGTGTAAGGCCATAATCCTGTGGGATTCCTGACCAGGCAACATATTGGAAGCTTCCAACAATCCAATATCCTGTTGCAGCCAGTACAGCAAAAGGTTGCCAAGGGAGGTTGGTGACTTCTGCATCAGTGAGGGCCCTTCCTATTACAGCTTTTATTCTGAGTTTTATAGGAGCTGTCCAAGTTGGGGGCCAGAATTCAGCACCATGGATAGCTCCTATAAACCTTAAAATAAGAGCTACAAAGATAGGCAGTCTGTTGAAATGGGTATTGCCAGTCCCCCCTGGTGCTTGCCAGGAGAGTAGGAAGAGCATCTCCATCCTTCTTTGCTGAATTTTCTGCTAGATGGACCCATGTCTCACCCAGCTGAGTGTGTGGTCAGAAGCTCCCACAGCCTCTCTTCTCTCTTCCCTGCCTGCTAGCATGGCTTTACTTCTTGGCCATATCAGAATAAATAAATCCTGTATATTTTTACACAGAAAAAATGTCTGCAGCTCCCAGCTGGGCCCATCTAGCATGTCTAAGCATCCATAGGATTGCACCTTAATTTTCTAACATCATACCTATTGCGAACGGAGCCCACCGCTGGAGAGTTAAAGCCTTCAGCCAATAGGTCTTTTTAAAAAATTTCTGCCCAAGTCAGTATATACATATGAGTTTCCTCTTGCCACTCCATCACAGGATTTCATTTTCACATTAAGAGTTGATTTGCACTCTGTGTAAACCCCATTTATCATGATGACAGAAGCAAAAGACCTTCACGGCTTGAAATTCCTTCATAACTTTTTAAAGACTGATATAAAATGGTTGTAACACTTCAAAAATTATTACAAAAAGAATTATTTATTTTGCAAGGAATGACTTATGGTGAATGAATGGATCTTTTCTAGCAAGACTATATTTTTAGTTTTGCAGGGGGGAAATAGCCATGAAAAGCAATAGGTTAAATATATTCTTTTAACCTGACAAAAATATGAGGTTTGTCTTATGGCCCACCAGTAATAAAATCAAGACCAGCTGCCACATGGGATAGGCTAGGAATTATCTACCTATGAAATATAGAATCTAAGGAGTTAACTCAGTAGTGTATATATTCAGTTTCAAGGCTATTGGAGGCATCCACCTAGCATAGAAACTTACAAAATAATGTAACGGTAGTGGAAAGTTACTGAACTTGGCATATAGAAAGTTTAGGATAACATGGGATAAGTGCTATTAGTCCAAATGGCTAAATACAATGTCCAGGATCCAAGGCAGTATGCCAGAACATGGGAGGGAGAGTGCTGTTCCCCTCATGTCCTGCTGGTGAGTTTCCCATGGGCAGTTGGCCACTGTTTGAAAGGAACATTGGAATAAATGGACCTTTGGCCTGACCAATCATCAAGAATGGCTCGTATGTTCTTGATGATTTTCAGTCTGTGTGTTGCAGAATCCCAGAGCAATGTCATAAGAATCTGGATGTGCTTTAGGACATGAGGGCAGTTTATGAACAGTGGCACACAAAGAAGGAGTTTGAGGCAGGTGAGCAAGGCCCCGCTGATCAAGATAAACAGAAGGGCTCCGACAGTGCGACAGTGCCTACTCACTACATGTTGAAGTAAGTGAAGTCAGTCTTGTTATATCCAAGCAATCCCTCCACCCCCCATAAGGCCTTTAAGATTAAAGGATGGGCCCATAGAACCATTAAGTCCAGCCTTCAGCATTCTCCAAGTGCAGCACTATTTATACACCACCAATTGGACCTCAACAGTGATGGCCATTTTCTCCATATGAACTGTGTATGCTCTAGAACATTTTCCAGCCAAGGACTTCTTGGAAAATTTGCCAATGTAAAAGGCTTTTTCTGAAGGTGGCAATTGTAAGAACTAGTAAGCCGTAGTAGAAGAGTGGGATAGAAATGCTTCAAATGAATAAATAAACCACCATCTAGCCTAGATTTCTAGCTTCCAGAGCACCTTTACAATTATCTGCAACTCAACACATGATTATCTAGAATCTCAGCCCGGCCAGAAAATTATGCCTTACTTTGAGGATGGCATATAATGTTCTGTTGAATTGTATCATTTGCTCCATTAGTGCTAACATTAATAGATGGTTAGCACTATGAAATATCACAACTGGGGACAAAATGATGAACCTGATGAGTAGATTTTGCACAAAATAATGAAAAACAATGAAAACTGAATCTCAAGATTCAATTTAGGAAAAACCATTTAGGAAATTCGGGATTATAAAGGGATTTGGTAGACCCCCTGTGATGTTATTGACCCTTAACATAATTTGCAATGATGTTGAGGAAATTGACTAATTTGTAATTTGTCTGTTAGGAAGTATACTTTCTCACATAAAATGGAAAGAACAGATTTTGGATTAAGTTTGTGTAGATATAAGAATTAATGAATAAGTTTAAGATTAAATAGCCTTTTGCTGGCTCACTTTCACCCTTTTTTCTCAGTTCTCTCATTGATTCCAACAGGGGTAAATTTACACCAATGTCATAAGAACCAAATCATGATTTTTTTTCATCAAATTAAAGAGGGAGTCCACTGACAATTCACACTTCATCACTGGAGTTGTAAGAGCTTAACACAACAATGTTTTTGGTGGGGGTCCCATTGCTGTTGGGGTACAATAGACCTTGCCTGCCAAGAGATGGTTACTGTTTGGTAACAAAAACAGTCTTTTTTGTATAAAACAGGAATAATAATTTAATGGAAGATTTTAAAACTAAAACATTTAAGAATATTTTTTCAAACCTATTATTATTTATTTCTATTCTGTCAAGCAGCTGAAGCTCTCTGGGTGTTTTAAACCCAACAATATGTACTAGGTTTATTAAAAATACATATTAAATTGTATATGTAGATCAGTGGACCAAATAAGTACACAAATAAAACCTAGCAAGCAAAGAGATAGCTGTCAATGAGAACACAAAGTGAGCGTAACAGATCAATAAAGCACTAATCTCACTGTTAATCAATATCCACTGCTTCCAAACTTCTCCAGCTTATGAACCTGGTTGCACATGCTGGACCCATCAATAAAGACCTGGGCATTTGTATTTTTTCCGTTTGTGTTCTTCTTCTGTAGGAAATGGGAAAGAGAAACTTTGTATCATAAAATAATTATTCATTCTTCTGAGACCTGATTTCCCTAAACTGACACACAAACTTATGACAAACCATGATTTTCCACATCTGGTCCTAATGACAGGGAGAAGATAAAGGTTTGTCTTTATTCAAGTTCAGCATAAATCCCATAGTCTAATCCCAAACTAATATTCTATAACTGAGAGCCAAAAAACCGCATAACTTGTCTTAACTTTGCTAAAGTGTAATTCTTCCATTGAAATCAATGGAATTTTAAAATACTTAAATTTGGCTGGGATCATGATTTGGGCGCTTTCCTCAACCAAATGGCAACTGGTGGTTTAAAACAAGCATCAAACCCAACATTGGCCATCTCCCAACAGAATGGAAACTGTTGGCAGAATTGAGTTGCAGCTGTATATAGAGGAACAGGAAACTTCCTGAATAGATCTTGGTTCCAAGGGATTGCAAGGATAAGAGCCTGGAGAGCTCCCATTACACAAGCAGAAGTTCCTGCCTGTGTATTAACCTTGGCTGGATTTTACCTATTATTTACTGCACATAGAAACTTCAATTGGATGCTAGGAATACATTAATGCTGTCCTATTCATTTCAAAAGCCATCAGGGTTTAGCAGGCAAGCTGGACAACTCCAAAAGTGAAGTAATACATCTGAGCATGCTCAGAAATGTCATTTCCTGCCAGGATCTTGGGTTTGTAGTTTTCATTTCCAGGAGCAAGACATCAGTGCCTAGAAGTGGCAGGCTGAGACAGACTGCTTGCAAGGGAGGATTTCTTCCTTTTCACAGCTGGTTCTCCTTTCCATAATGCTAAAACAAAAGAATTACTTGTGGAGGAGAAGCCAGGAAGAAGGGATTCCACATTATAAGCTATTTTGTGAATTGATCCAGATTTGTATGCATCTGAATCAGCCTGCAAAGGTTGTAGATTTTTAATGGGGTGATTGGCTTTATAAGCTCCCTCTAAAGTCTGAGCACTTCACCATCCTTACTGGACGTATCTTTGCTATTTAGAGGACACCTGACAATCTAGCCAAGTCAGACAATAGATTTTGACAAGGAAAACCAATGAGAGACCACTGGGGTGTGCGATCAAAGGAATATTTATGGCTTATTCAGACATACAGGAAATACAGGCAGCATGGAGGTAGCCCTCAAAGGGACTCCCAAGATGGACGTTGTACAACCAGTTACATTCAAAGTTTGAAGAAGAGGAGGAGAACCACATAGGCAGTTTGCCATAGCCACATGAGAGTAAACAAGGGTTGAATGGATTAAGGCACACAAAACAAAAGGAAGAACTCTCGGGACAAGCACATGTTAGCATCTCCAAGGTGTACATGGGGAGAAAGACTTGCAACAAGGATTCCTATTCAGGTCAAGAATCCCCCCCGCATTAAGTCTAAACTTGTGCTTGCAGAGTCAGACCTTCAGCAGCCATATTATGGCAGAGCTTTTGCTCATTTTTCCCTGGCAATTTCTATGTTTACTTCTAAGAAGACATGAAATATATCCCTTAGGTTTTAGGATACATATTTACCAAAAGACAACACAATGCAAAGTGTAAAATAGAAATGAATTAGGATGAGAGCTATTCTTTAAACATAGCTTGATGTGCGAATTATATAAAATTGAGCCAAAAATAATTAATTTAAAATAATTTAAATGAACAAGACTATAGTATGAATTTTGAAATACAATCCCTTGGGTGAAGTATGTGAGCTACGAAGTATTTTCAGATTTAAAAAGGGATTGTATTTCGCAAAATCTTAACGAAACTGTGTCCCTAGTGACACTCTTTATGAATTTGACTGCAGCTTGACATGCAAAATTACCTTAAGCAACCACTGTCAATCTTGTGCACAAAGTCCTACTTCTTAATTTTTGCCTTTCCAATTTCAACACAAAAGCACATTGAAAGGATGATAGGCTTACCAGAAGACAGTAAAAGCAAAAACAAGGAAAAATTAAAAAGCATTTAGGAGACAGAGCAACAGGTCTGTTAAGGAACTGTGTGCAAGAAATTATTCTACTACAGAATAACAGTTGAATTTTGTGAGACACAATGCAAGACACATTCCATTTTTTTAATAAAAAATATACCTCAGGTGACTATTACGCACAACATAATTGGACTGCATATAAAATAAATAGTTAAACTGATGGCCCTTGTTCCTACACTCATTCTGCACCTGTAAGTGTGCCCATGTGTCCTGCTGGATAGCACATTGCTCTTTTTTGATGGCATTGTCCATTTGGCGGACTTTGATCTAAGGCCAGTTGAAAGAGAAAGACCCATGTGAAGGAAGGGCCTTGAAGATACAGCCCTGTGGATTTATTTTTATTTATTTATTTATTAAAACATTTTTATGCCGCCCCATTCGCCGAAGCCTCGGGGCGGCTTACAACAAAAAGATTAAAATAACATTTTAAAATATATACAATAAAATACAAATATATAATATAAAACATACACTATAAAACCTTGATACCTTTACCTTGATGTCCATCGACCCCCAAATTGAGAGGCTTATGACCATCAAATGCAGATTGGGAGGAGCAGGTAATTTCACTTCTTCACACTTCCCAATCTGTGTTTCAGCTAGACTTCCATTTTCCACTACCTTGTAACCCAATCACCCATCTTCTCCTTCATCCTTCCCCAAATACTCCCTTTATCACTTTCAGAGGTCCATTTCCCTACTCTGGGAATAGGTGGGATATAAATAAATATTATCATTATCATCATATAATTTCCTGAGGTTCCTCTGTGCCAGCTGTGAGGGGGGAAGGGGTATTGAAGTGAGAGTCCCCCAGCTCTGAGACTGGACTACTGTCTCTGATCTCAGATCTGGGAATCCAATTCTCGTATGTATTCTCCCCTCCCACAACAATGGCCTTATGTGCCATAGGATCACTGTCGCAGATGCCCATGAATTGTTAGCATTGAGACAGCTGGCTGAGGAGGCACAGGAAACATCATGAAGTTATGTATTATATTTCTACTTACAGTAAATTATACTGATTCCCAAAATTGTGAGTGTTATGATGTGCAAAGTTTATACAAGCCAGCACCTTCTTTCTTCATTTTTGCCACATGTAACTATACTGCAACTTAGTCATGGAAGAGTAGCTTAAGGCTTCGTCACCCAGCAATTTGAGCTAGAAATGTTGCTTGAATGGCCCAATCATAAGGCACATCAGTTCACCTGATAATCCAATAAAACAACGGAATATCATCTCAGCTGAACCTTCCAATGACTGATTACTTCCATTTCAGGGCAGTTCAACCCAGAGGCATGTAACTCATTGCTGCCCTTGTTAAATTGATGGGCCATCAAGATGATGTCACACAAGCCCAGTTTGCCTGTATAGCCTTGATGCACCAGAGTTCCAGCCCAGTCAATGGACATGTAGGATTTTTCACCAAGAACCAGTCTCACAATGGCAGGAAAATAGGCAGCTGGTCTCTAAAAAAGGGGTAAGGAAGAGCTGGGACTACAGTCCCCATCACCCCAGTCCATTGGCTATGCTGGAGTTGGAATCTAACAACATTTGGAGGGCCACATGCTCCCCATTTCCTGTCCTAGACATCCCACAGCTTTCTCTTTACTTGACCTGCCCCAATTACTCTGCTGATTCAGCCAGTTATTTATTTGCAAATGCCCTTTCAAATCCACTTAAAGTGTCATCTCTTGCAACGGAGTACCATATTTATTTATTTAGAAAATTTCTATGCCGCCCCATTCGCCGAAGCCTCGGGGTGGCTTACAAATAAATCAATTAAAATACAATAAATTAACAATATAAAACAAGTTAACAATATAAAATAAGTCGCCCTGGCCAAAAAATAAAATAAATAAATAACTATTAACAGTTAAAATGACGCTTGAATAGAAAGGTCTTGGCCTGGCGCCGAAAACAAATAACGACGGCGCCAGGTGGATCTCTCTGGGGAGCGCATTCCATAGATTGGGCGCCACCGCAGAGAAAGCCCTCCTCTGAGTACTTACCCTCCTAATTTCCTTCACAGAGGGTTCCCGGAGAAGGGCCTCTCCTGCTGATCTCAGGGGGCGGGCAGGCATATATGGACATAAGCACTCCTTCAGGTAACCAGGACCCAAGCCGTTTAGGGCTTTATAGGTCATCACCAACACCTTAAATTGGGCCCAGACTTCAATGGGAAGCCAGTGAAGCTGATGGAGGACTGGAGTCATGCGAACATAACGCCCAGTCCCCGTCAGCAGCCTGGCAGCTCTATTTTGAACCAATTGAAGTATCCGGACCATCTTCAAGGGCAGCCCCATGTACAGCGCGTTACAGAAGTCAAGTCGGGAAGTCACCAATGCGTGTATCACTGTCGCCAGGCAGTCGTTCTCTAGGTAGGGGCGCAGCTGATGGATCAGCCGAAGCTGAAAGAAAGCGCTCCTTGCCACCACTGTCACCTGAGCTTCCAGTGAAAGCTCTGGGTCAAGGAGTACTCCCAAGCTGCGGACCTTGTCCCTAAGAGGGAGTGCAACCCCATTCAGGACTAGGTTCAATTCACCCTCACCGAAGCCCGATCTGCCAACCAACAGGACCTCCGTCTTGTCTGGATTGAGCTTCAGTTTATTGGCCCTCATCCAGCCCATTACCTCGGCCAGGCACCGGTTCAGCACAGCCACTGCCTCACCTGGATTGGTGGAAAATGAGAGGTAGAGCTGGGTATCATCAGCGTACTGATGATTCTGCAGCCCACACATCCTAATGACCTCTCCCAGAGGTTTCATGTAGATGTTAAACAGCAAAGGGGACAAAATGGACCTCTGCGGTACTCCATGGCATAGCTGCCATGGTGCAGAGCCATAGTCCCCCAGCACCACATTCTGGAAACGGTCATTGAGATAGGAGCGGAACCACTGCAAAGCAGTGCCTCCAACCCCCAATCCCGCTAGCCTATCCAGAAGGATACCATGGTCGATGGTATCGAAAGCCGCTGAGAGGTCCAGAAGAACCAACAGGGACGCACTCCCCCTGTCCTTCTCCCTGCACAGATCATCATACAGGGCGACCAAGGCAGATTCAGTACCATACCTGGGTCTGAAGCCGGACTGAAATGGGTCCAGATAATCAGTTTCATCCAAGAGTGCTTGGAGTGTCCCGCCATCACCCGCTCCAACACCTTGCCCAGAAATGGGATGTTGGCCACGGGTCTATAATTAGTGGCCATCTCTGGATCCAGTGACGCTTTCTTCAGGATCGGTCGGACTACCGCCTCCTTTAAAGGGGCAGGCACCCGACCCTCCCTCAGAGAAGCGTTAACCACTTCCAAGATCCAGATCCCAATCCTGTGCTTGGCGTTATTTATTAACCAAGATGGGCAAGGGTCCAATAGGCAAGTGGTGGGACGTACTCGTCCAAGCACCTTGTCCACATCATCAGGCCGCAATAACTGAAATTCATCCATTAATTTTGGACCAGACGGCGGCATTGGTATCTCTCCAGAAACCTCTGAGTCACTAGTAGAGTCTAGCTCGTGATGAATCTGAGCGATTTTCTCCCTGAAATGCTTGGCAAAGTCATCACAGCGGGCCTTCGAGGGTGAAACCAGATCTTTCTTAGGGCCAGGATGAACCAGGCCTTGCACCACTCGAAAAAGCTCTGCTGGACGGCATTTTGAGGAGGCAATGGAAACGGAAAAGAATTTCTTTTTCGCCGCCCTCACCGCCACAGCATAGGCCCAGTAATGGGCTCTTAAGTGTGTTCGGTCAGATTCATCCCGTGATCTCCTCCACCTACGCTCTAGCCGTCTCCCAGCCTGCTTCATCGCCCGCAATTCAGGTGTATACCAAGGGGAAGAGTGGGCTCTGCCCGGCGGGAGAGGACGCTTAGGAGCGATCGTGTCAACAGCCCTGGTCATCTCCCCGTTCCACAGTTCGACCAGAGCCTCGACAGGAGCACCAGTCTTGTCAGCCGGAAACTCCCCCAGGGCCTTCAGGAATCCATCAAATGGGCAGGCAGAGTATTCACAACTGCGCAGCAATGGGTTGGTTCCAATTAGTTATGTTCCTATTAAGCTAAAATGGGGAGAATGTAAAATAATACCTTCATTAAACACAGTGTGTGTTCACAGTGTGGCATGTAAGCTTTAAAGAGAGATGCTCCTAGGAAGGTCCATATGTTTTATTCCTATCTGTGCCATGCTTCAGACTAATATAGGACTAGCCATACTTGAGAAGGCACTGGTAAGACCAGTGGGTGGCCATCCCCCACCCACTCCCAAAAAACTTTGCCAAAGAAGAGTAGGGCAAGCCTTGGACTTTTTATGCATGTGAAGAAACACCAAGCCAAACATCAAATCTTGACTTGGCAGATAAAGATGCACCACCATTCTGTTCTCTATGGGAATAATAAAGAGAGAGAGAAACGGTACAGCAATTGGTGCTTTCTATAGATGGCAACATCTAGGTGTTAAAGAGTCATTCAGGGTGGGATAAAATCACAATTGGTGGGAGAGGCACGATGATGAGATTGCCCCCATTGTGACTGCGTATTATTCTTTCAACATTGTTGAGTGAGAAAAGCATACTTGCTAGTTCACACTGCACTAAGTTGTAGTATCTAGCAAGATCATGTTGCCTTGTACATCTGTTCCAGTGCAAGATCAGTGGCACGGCTCCCTGGGGCATGGGTCTGTTCTTACATCCCTGGTTTCGGGAGGAGGAAACTGCCATTCCAGAGATGTGGCACTGCCAGACATTTTCACAGCAGCCCATAACGTGATTGTCATTCTGCCTTAGTAGAACTTCCTTGTCACCTGAAATCAGATCTATTGCATTTGGAAAATAAAAAAGAAAGCCATTTTGTTTTATTTTGCAGCTGGATCACAAGATAAGTGGTTATTGGAAGGTGGATTTTTAATGGTCAGGTTATACACTAGAATCTCTAACGATTTATAGCATGTAGGTAGAGAGGCACTACACTAAACATTATAATTAGGACTATTAAAGTGCTTGATAACTTTGTTTTTCCTTTCTTGATGAACTGATTAAAGCCCCTTAGGTATCTGCTTAAGAACTCAGAAATGAAGGATTTGGATGGTTTTGTTTTGTTTTGTTTTGTTTTGTTTTGTTTTGCATTCATGGGAGAAAAACCATACTCATAAAATCTAGGTAGTTCTGCTAAGCCAAATTCTAAGCACTGCCAGTGTGATATGAAATAAAAATGAATGGTCTTAAAGGTACTAGGACTCTGGGGAATAAATGATAGAATTTTCTTATATTTCCTGTATATGCAGATAACAAATACATTTAATACAAGAAGGAAATAGAATTTTAATAGAATTTTTAACTATAGATCTTGAAACAAAACTAGACATACATTTTAATTGAATTTCTGGCTCAAATTACAGCAAACCATTATAAATCATTAGGAATCAGTTTTAAAACTGCTTTCACTTTTAGCCGTATTACAAACACAGAGGTAAGCTTTTACAGCTACAGATAAGTGTTAATAAATTACCCGAATTTCAAAATTAATGGCTGCCCGGCTGCTTTGGGGAGATATCATTGTGTTTCATGAATATTTTGATTTTGTGATTAGATCAAAATGCACTGAATTCCTAAACAGTCATAACTAAGGTCTGCTGATCATAAACTGTTCTTTTTTTAATAAATTATATTCCTCGCAAATCTGCTGATATGGAATAATTAGAAATTGGTTGCCTGCATTTACTGTAAGATTTGCATGACTTTAGATCTCCACCTACTGATCTAGTGGCTGGCAGGAAATGTACATTTTGTACATTTCTAAATATACCTTGCCTGCAGAGATAATGGTTTATATTGTGATGTTAAGAAGGTTTTTATTTGCAAAAAACAAAGCAGTGTCACTTGCCAGTTCTGGAAGACATTGATTAGGCTGTTTATGTCATTCCTATTCAGAACTTATTATTTACAGCTTTTCTGTTTCCATTCCTTTGTATGAGATAATGATCTGTCTCTTGTAAACTGCTTAAAGTGTGTCTATTTTCCCTCTTTTTAGCCAGTCTTGAAATACATTTTATAGAAATGCGGGTATATTAACGTGGAATGTAAATGTTGCAAAATGCAGCATATTAATCGAACACGGTATCTGCCAATATGATCTGCAAGTGGTATATAAAATATTTAGAGTTCGAGGAAAATGGAAATGGCACGTCCATTTTTCAGCATGGAATACTTGCTATCTGACTGTGACCCTATTGAAACATGCATATTCTACAATTAAATGTGCTTTACATTTTAGATGCTGTTCGTGTAACTTGCTCATGCTCATTGTTTCCTACGGATTTTCTGTAAAGCAGAAAGGTATTGCCCATTATATTGAATCCGGTGCTTCGAGTTTGGTGTGGACAATCATTCATGGGCTTTAGGATTGTTCTGAATATAGAAAAGTCTCTGTAATATTTGTCTATACACAGGGAGCCTGTATGTATGTGAGTGTGGATGTACGAACTTTCTCACCATGCAGGAGAAGGTCATTGTTTCTGGTATGGTAGGCTGAGGGCACAAATGATGGGCCTGTATACTAGTTTAATAACTAGAATGTTTCTTCAATCTCACAGTCCCTGTTAGCTTTCCTACAACTCTGTACTCTAGAAGTCAGGACAATATCGAGATAACATCCAAGGGCAGTAAGCAAAATGGATAACCCGTACCCTATCTTTACAATTTACTATACTCTTCATATTAGGAAAAGTGGCCCTTTCAATCCAGGTTATTGCTGGTACTACCCTTCCTACTGTTGTAAAGGAGAATAACCTCAATAGTGTACAAAAAAGTTCCTTCCAAAGTGATTCCACAATAATCCCACATATTCTCAAGGGATGTTTGCAAGACCGTACAGAAATACAGAAAGAAGTAGAACTACTGCCTCTATATTGGTTTACACCAACCACAGCATCATTACTAAATATCTGTTGCTGCTGCTGTTTAGGATTGCTTTGTTTAAGAGGAGGGGGCAGGGAAATTGAGGAGGTAAAGAAAAAAGGAGAAAGACAGGAGAGCAAAAATGAAAAAATGAAGAGAAAGACCAGCACTATGTGCACAACCCTATGCAAGTTGAAGCCAAGCTCAAGGAACCAAGGTTCAGTTTGAATGCCAGGAAGCACTTCCTGACAGTGAGGACCCCGAGGGTATGGAATGGGCTTCCACGGGAGGTGGTTGAGGCCCCATCGGTGAGGGTATTCAAAGACAGGCTGGACATGCACATGTTGGGCATGTCATGAGCGGAGCTGGCTGGAGCCGGGGGTCACACTAGATGGCCTGGGAGCCCCTCCTGACTCACTCAGTTTCTGTGTTTCTATGTTTAGACAGAACAAGTCCTACAAAATTACTGGGGAATGCTGGAAGTTGTAGGAATTTTTCTGCCTACACCCTGACTCAATCATCAATTAAAACAAAGGCTATAGCCAAGAAATTCAAACAAGGCTGAGATGGGCAGCAATGAAGGAACTAGAGAAGGTCATCAAATATAAAGAAGTTTTGCTGGAGACCAAGGCCAAGATCACTCACATTATCATATTCTCAATCACTATATATGTGGGTGTGAAAACTGGACAGTGAAGAAAGCTGACAGGAGGAAAAATGATGTGCTTGAAACATGGTTCTGGAGGTATTCATGAATACTGTTGATTAGCAGAAAGATGAACCAGTGAGTCCTGGGTCAATTCTAGCCAGAACTTGTCCTGGAAGAAAAAATGATAAAACTGAAGCTGTTGTGCTTTGGGCATATCAGAAAGGAAAACTAAGCTAGGGAAAGTCAAAAGCAGATGAAGAGGAAGTCCAACCATAAGATGAACTGACTCCATAACAGAAGCCACAGCCTTGAATTTACAAGAGCTGAGCAGAATGATAAGACATTTAGGAGGACATTCATTCATAGGGTTGCCATAAGTTGGAGACAACTTGATAGCACATAATAACAAGAAACACTATTAGAATTGCGCTCTAACATTAAAGAAGCTAAGTGGATGCAGTCAGAGGCACTATTAAGGCGTGACTCTGAGGTAGCAATCCCTCTCAACAGAATAGATGGGAGGTTCCCTGGGTGCAACAGAGCTGGAACTCACCCTTTGTTGAAATAAGTGCAATAACATGTATTCCCATCTAAAAAGGAGAGGAATATGTGTTACTAAATTCCATTAAATATATGTAATCTAAAACCATTAAATCCATTATAGGTATCACCTAACTACATCACTGGATCCAGTGTTGTAAGTTAGTCTTCAGTAAGGCTTGGTTCTGAAAAAGCTAAATACCATTTTTATTAATTGTAAGTTAAGGTTATGGGAATGGTAAAGTTACAGCTAATGTATGAATCCCTAAGACATTCAGAAAGTACAAAATGAATATTTATAATCTTTCTATTGAGAGCCGTTAGTCTATTTTCTTTTCTGTTTTACCTATATGACCATTATCAACAGCCAAAGTAAAACTCTCAAAAAGATGTTGAGCTAAGTAAGTCAAATGTAGTTGTTTAAAAGCAGAGTTTCTACTGTTGTTCTTAAGGACCAAACTTAATGTTATATTGGAATTCCATAGCTGGAACCCCCAATGTAGTTTTCTTCTTCAATAAGTAATTCTAAGGGCTTGTTGTTAGCTGGTGCCTTCTGTATTTCCTTCTGGTCATCAAACTCAAGACAGTTCCTTGAAGTGCAAATCTTTTACTGAACCTAAACAGATTACCAAACAGTATGAATATTAAACAGCCTTCTGTCAGGGATAGCATCTCCCCATGTAGATGAATGGATTCCCCTCCATCCCTCCCTTTCAATGAAGCTTCTGACTGTTCTCAAGGTGGCTCTTGTGGCTTAAGAACAAAATGGCAGGAATGGCAGAGACACTCCAAGTGAGCAGCTCATTTCTCCCATTGCCTCCTAACTATGTCAAGGACTGCGTCTTGCCCATGATCCCCCTCCCATCCTGAAAACCCTTCTGCTGCTTCTAAAGCAGGCTGATTCTCATGCTCTCCCTGAGAAACTCTACTAGGTAACTTTGAAAGGTTTCCCCCACTACTATCTGAATCTATACAGATAGAGAGATGGGCCCTCTCGCTACAGATTTTAGACTGGGATGAAGGGGAGTTTAACCCTCTGGCTCCACCTTGATTCCCCAATGCAAATTCTCAGTCTCACCCCCAAACCTTTCTTGGCTGCTGAGGGGAAATATATGCAGCTAATAGCTGTGGAATAAAAGCTGTAGCAAGGCAAACAGTTGGACTTTGTCCTGCAGCCCCAATTCATACTCAGGCCCCTTCCCCACCATTGCTTTTTAAAGAACTTTATATTGGCAAGACCAGGTCAAGTATGATTCTTGATTATCACTGTTTACAGAACTCAGCCAGACTCACTCAGAACTGCCTTATACCAGATCAGTTTATTCATGCACCTAGCCTAGTAATTTCTAAACAGAAGCAGATCACTTCAGCTAAACAGGCAGGAATATTTCTTCTTTCACATCACCCACAGCTTGATGTTTTTGACTAGAATTGCCCGGCATGGAAGCAGGGACTTTTTGCACACACTGCAGGCGCTCTACCACTGAACTACAATCCCTCCCAGCTTCTCAGAACCTGCAGATTCTTCCCCCAACCTGGTGTATTCCAAATGTTTTTTACTTTCACACCCATCAGCCCCAGCTAGCATGGCCAATGGTCAGGAACGCTGGGCAATGGTGAGTCCAAAACATCTGGAAAAAACCAGATGGGGAAAAACTGTGCTGGGGTGTGATTGGCCTAGCAACAAGGTATGTCTTCCTCTCCATTCTTAGTCCAGTTTGAGTGATGGGAAGCATTGCTGACATAAATGCACTAGTGTGGGTGATTAGCAATACCTTTGTTGGATTACTAGCTGATTTATCGACATGGTTTTCACCTTAAGGTGCAAAATCTTGGGCTCTTACCTCATGTAAACCAGAAACTGAAAAAGCACTAGCAGCAGAGAAGTACCTTCAGCATCTCATCCACTGAACTTTAGAAGATCAATTCTATTCTGCAGCAGAGTGGAGAGTTCCTGTCAGTGTCATAAAAGCCAGCCAGAGCTTATCCGAGAGGTGTGTTTGCACAGGCGGTCAAGAGACAACAGCAGCCAGTGATGGGTTAAACAGGCCAGAACTTCATAACAGGATTTGCAAACAGGTGATGTATTTCTGTGTGCTTATCGATTGCCCAAGTCTTGGATAGCATAATGAATCAACAGGAGATCGACTACTTGGACCAAGCTTACCATTCCTGGCCCACTCTATTTCCACAACTGGTGTCACATAACAGGTCTGAGACAGTCCCTCGAGGATTAAATAAAATCTTCAGCTGTGATAAGAATTTTGAATCAGGTGTCATACTCAGTCCCCATGTCTGATAGGTCCAGATGTGCTGATTAGGAAACAGTAACCTGACCACTTTATATGTTAAACTCTTTCTCCCTTAATCTTGGATCACTGGCTTAAAGAGTAGAATAAGGAAATTTGTTAGGAAATTGGTCTTGACAAAGCTCCAGTCTCATGTTGAAGAAAACATACACATCTGTGTTAATGAATCTGATTGGGAAATAGGAGTGGAGCAAGTGCTTGAAGCCAACTAGAACATAAGAGACATGTAAGATCAGACCAAAGGCCTAAACAGTTAAGTATTCTATTTCCACAGTGGCCATCCAGAAGTCTCTGGGTATCCCACAACCAGTGCCTGAGGATACTAGCACTCCTCTGTGCATGTTTTCCAGGAAGTGGTACTGGGAGACACTCTGCGTGAAAGCCACTGTCAAGTGGTGGTTGGAGTTTTGGACTGAGGACTCTGGAGATCCAGGTCCTGATTCCCTGGGTGCATGGGCCAGTCATGCATGCTCTGCCTAACCTACCTCACATGTGAAGATAAAAAGGAGCAGAGAAGGACTAAGTAAGCCACCTTAGGTTCCTTGCAAGAGATAAAATGGTGGAATATAAATCCAATGATATAATATCAATATTATCAGTTAGCAAAAGTGACTTGTTTCAGCTTTCATGGTTCAGGGAAAACTCAGTTGTCTCACAGAATTTGTATAAAGATGTTAACCAGAAATCTGGATGCATTTCAAGCTTAGCAGATATTCTTGTTCCTTCCATGACTCCTTTTTGAACTTCCCTTGTTCTTTCAGTCTAATTAATGTAAGTCATGGGATGGATGGACTAGCTTGTGATTTAGTGAGGCATTCTAGCCTGAGTTCCTGGTCCAACGATGGGACTGTCACAATATTTGCAGGTGTCTGACAGTTTCCCTGCATGAGGCATTTATCCCACAGCTTTACTGAGGCTTCTTCCATTTTTGCTGTAGGAGGAATATTGCATCCTTTTTACATGTTCCCCCCACCAGGGGTTTATTTATCTGCCTTTCTATGTGTTCAATTAAATAACCACAAGTTGACAATTGCATATGTTGAACCATTGCACAATTGCAAAGACTATACAGCCATTTTCTAGCTCTATCTAGCACCACAGGAGATAAAACTGCACTATCCTTGCATTAAAAAGCCACAAAATGGGGTGGAAAACCTGGACGATGGCCATGTCATGCAAAGAACACACAAATTCTGTGAGTGAAGGAGCATAAGCACACAATACATGCTTGTATAGAGAATCCCTCTGCTATTGCAGAAGAAAGCAAGAGTGTGCCCTGACAGGAAAATATAACTCAGAGAAAAGAAGAGAAATCAGCCTTTCTTGCTTAGCTGGGACCAATACTTGGAAGGAGAGAAGTTGGTGGCTAAGAATAAGGCTAAATTGCTGAAAGTCATGTGCACATGAGTCCCCATTCAAAGTATTTTGTGGGTACTTTACAAAATCTCATATCTTCTGGGGGTTCTTCTGCTCTTTGCATCATTTTTGCAACCTTTTTTGTAGATTGAGGAAAGTCTGTATTATTTGTAAATCACAGCATGAAATCCACATGAATTTGCACTGTTCCACCTGTTGGTTGTGTAAATAGAACATACAGAGAGACAGAGAAAAGAATTCCAGAAAAAAGCATGTGCAAAAGAACAAAGCTTAATTTCACAAAGAATCTAAAAGCAGAAGCCTTGGTAAGCATATGCCTCACTGTTGTTAGTTGCGAAGTTGTGTCCGACCCACCGTGACCCCATGGACAACATTCCTCCAGGCCTTCCTGTCCTCCACCATCCCCCAGAGTCCACTTAAGCTCACACCAACTGCTTCAGTGACTCCATCTAGCCACCTCATCCTCTGCCGTCCCCTTCTTTTGCCATCTATTGTTCCCAGCATTAGGCTCTTCTCCAGAAAGTCCTTCCTTCTCATTAGGTGGCCAAAGTATTTGAGTTTCATCTTCAGGATCTGGCCTTCTAAAGAGCAGTCAGGGTTGATCTCCTCTAGGACTGACTGGTTTGATTGTCTTGCAGTCCATATTTTAGAAAAGCCCTAAAAAAACAAGTTTTTTTATTTCAACTTTTCAATGTGCAGAATGAAATCATGCAAAAAATTTGCTTGAAATCCCAGAAAAACATGATGCAATTTACACAGAATCATGCTCCATTGAGGCTGGTTGCTTCTTGCCCCAAACTTTATCAGGTGTGTAGGAATGGCAGGGTTAACTATTAACTAAAAGATCCTAAATCTTTTCTGAAAATAGACAAAGAGGATTCTTGTTTATTTGTTTCTTTCAAATGAAAACAAATGATTTACTTTTCTTGATCTTGCAGCCATCTGGTAGTGAAGTCTAAGAAAACAATTCTTAAATTTACTGGAGATCAATATGTGCACTGGAGCACAGTTATCCGTATTTTGCCTTTCCTGAATTTTGTAGTGCAGGTTTCCTTTTAAAAATGTGTAGAAAAATGATATTTGAGGGTAAAAATAATTTAGAAGTATATATTTTGATGATATGTTCAGCAATACTTTTAAATTTATGAATGCTTATTTGTATTATTTAGTTGCACATTATTGTGGAAACAGGATGCAATGACTTCTAGATGAACACAGATGAAACTTCTCATCTTTAAAAGTTACTGTCTGTAAAAGCAAGGGAATGTAGTATGGGGAGAGAGGTACCCTTAGGCACAGTAACTTAAAAGTAAGTCTGTTTCAATGAGTAGTTATTTCTTAGGCTCAGGCTCAGAGAGAGACTGGGAAACAAGGAACAAGAAGAACACCTATTTTGCTAAGGAGGTTCCCACACAAAAGGTTTAAGTCACCCTTGGCCTGGTTCCAACTGAAACCATTGTTTACAGCCCAGTTCTATGAATGAGGAGCCAAAACAATGGAGCACTTTGATCATGGAAGCCCTTTTGTGTCCAAAAATGCACCAGGCCCTTGCTGGCAGGATAGGAGAAATGGTGGGGGTGTTTTTGGCTTATTTCTCCTCCCAAAAGGAATTAGTTAGGCCAGTGTCAGTATTGATCTAAGTTCCCCTTTGAGTTCAGGGTGAGGTTGGCAGCTGGATCTCTTGGGTTCACAGTTGTTTCTTTTCCACTTAAAGACACATGGTTATTATGCACCATTTCCATCTTTGTAGAGGGAACCAACACGGAAACCTCTGCAGCAGTTGTATGGAGTTAGGAAGAGGCCTACAATGTTGGGAAAACCTCTCCAAGTTGTGTACAGATGTGCACTTTCGCCTTGTGTAATCCACTTAAGGAAAAACAGCTGCAATGGCTGAAGCAGGACCAAGGAAACCTTTCCAATCCATCAACCAAACAGGAAAGGTCTCAGGGAAGCATCCAACCTAGGGGTGGGTCCAAGGGCCCAGTGGAGTCAAAACATGATTCTTTCCATTTTACACCTGCGCAGAAGGAAGCAGACCCGAATCACTGAGCAGCACTTTCAAATACCAAGTATCTTCATGTCCACACAGACAGAAGGATAAACAGCATGTCTATCCAAAAGTAAGCAAGGTGAGTCTCCACCTGAAGCATCCGAAGTATGCAGAAGCTTCTTCCCCAGACCTCCTCTCCCCTGTAGGGAAAAGCAGTTGTCTTTGAGCAGCAGCTGAGCAGTTCCCTCATTTCCTGCCAAGCACCAAAGAAAGGAAGCCTAACGTTGTACCCAAAAGGGGAAAGCATTCTTGCAGAAACAGCGATGAGTATCAAGGCTGATATGGACTTAATAATCAGAGTACAACAATTTTGGGTACACACAGCTTCATTGGTAATAACAGCCTAAGGTGACTGATACTTTCAGAAGTGGAAAACATAGCGAGAGAGGGCCAGTTTTAATTGCGAGCACAAATATTGAGATTGTTGTTACAGGAGCCATGCATGAGGTATGTGTTCATACAGATCTTTGATGCTCCCTATTAATACTGACTGTGCTATGTTATTTGCAATAAAGGAGGTAATAGCAATAGCAAAAATGAAAAATGCTGCTGTAACCCATGACTCACTAGTCACAACTCATACCCCTGTGTCAAAGTTCTGTTCCACCTCCTGAAAAACATAGGAGAAAATGAACGGTTTCTAATAAAGCAAAAGGATTAATGTTCTCCAATGGACATGTTATCAGTGCAGATTGTATCCAAGCTAATTGATATCTAAATTGCAAATTAAAGTGAGTTGTGCAGAGGCCAATAGAGGAAGATAGTGATTATAACATTGTCTTCATCTTGCTGTGGTTTAGGTGTCCAAGGCAAACACGATACTATCTTTGCTAAAGTGGATTGCCAGAATACAAAGCAGAAGCCTGTTCTCAGCCCGCAGGCAAAGCCAGATGCTTAAAACTTCATACCTGGCCACTAATTTTTGACTTTTTTATACAAAGGAAGCCCCATCTTGACATAAAAAAATCTTACGTATTCTGAACTCTTGTCCTGGACTGCTCACTAACATGCCCCCAACATGTGCTTCGATCAATACTAAACGTTTAGCTTGTTTGATAAATGCTGACACATTTTAAACACAATGAAAAGGTGTTTCTCCCACGGAGTTTTTTACTTGGGGTACAGTGCATGCAAGCAGATCTTTCATGAGAGATGGCAGTACAGAAATTCTCTGAGAGATTTTTCTATATGAGGCTGTTAATCACTATATCAACTTTCTATTCCATCCCAAAAATCCCAGAACTGAGATCCAATTCTACATAGCAAAGAGATTTTCCTTTTCTGCTTTTCCAGAAATCACAGTGGCTCTGTGCTATACCAAATTATTTATTTTTCATTTTTATGTATTAAATTTGTTTGGAAGCCATCCATTAGCATCACACCCGTTAGCATAGTGCAAAGTAGGACTTTTACTTTCATTAGTAATACCCCAATTTCCCTGTACTAAAAAGTTCCAGGAAAGGGCTCTTAAAAAAACAGAAGTGAAACTGGAGGTTCACCCTGTCATCTAAATAACTTGTAAAAAAAACCTGTAAGGATCATAAGTGCAGAAAGAACGACTCATACAGAAAAGGTCAGTTTGTTCAGTTCCATGTTGTGGTCTTTTATATCTGTGAATCTTAATGGAGCTTTCCAAATGTCTTACTGTAATTGTTCTGAACACAGCATTACTTTCGCCCATCCTTTCAATATAACTACAGTAATGTGTAATATAGGCAGAAGAACAAGGACGCAAAGCTGGCATTTCTGGCATCCCTAGCAAGCTGAGAAAACTCACTAATCTGTACTTTTATATTTTCTGTACAATCCTCATAGCAGCAATTCTTCAGAACTTTCCTCTTGAATTCTCACTTTATTTTATATGATATCAGTATTCATGGTGAGAGCTCCCATCAGCTGAAAACCAAATTCTGGAAGGAAAGGATCCTACATTTTTGTTGTTCTTTTCAAGAAAACTTCAGTTAAGCTTAAATCAGTTAAGCTAAACTTAAAAAAAAAATTAGCATAGTGCATGCTAATCAACTTGTTTTGTTGGTAGCAACCAACTTGCTTTGTCTCCAGTCTGTTCCTTGAGTGGAAGCGGGATGCTATTGCGACCATTTTTATTAGCAACACAAACACTTTCTGTGATGGAATGCACAGAGGTATGCACCAGGTTCCTTGGTAATTTCCTATCTGGGAATTGACCAAAGTCCCATCTGCTTAGCTTCAGCAATGCTGCCACAACATCTGCTTCCTGACCATTGCATAAAGTCAATTTTACTGTCCCTGTCCCATGCCTTTAAAAACAGAATGATGCATGGGAGATTTCATAGATGGAGCTCTTCTGGTACAAAGATAAAGGGATATGGAAAAGTTTCACCTTCTAAATTTGTCAGGTCAGATGATTGTTAAAGAGTAACAAGCTGGCAAATTAACCTTCCATCTCATGCTGAGACCTAATGGAGCAATTTCCTTTTACTGTTTTCCTACAGATTTTACAACAGTCCATGGGCACACATGACCATACCTACAGTTGCTATTCAGGATGCATTCCTATTGGGATGCCGATGAGCCCCCAAACGCAGAGGCCCGTAGGTATCCAATATAGAGAGGAAGTGGCAGGCATAATCTTTGTTTCCCCATCTTCCCTTTCTAGCTGAGGAAGGAAGGAGACTGGAGTAGTCCCAGGGTACCTCACATGCGGGCCACTCCAGTTTCTTCCATACCCCACCCCCCAATGCTTCTTGTAATCCTGCTCTAAGATCACTCTCCTGACCTTGGAGAGCAACCAAGGCTGTTTTTTCCGGACACGCTGTGGGGAGCAGTGGTGGAGCTCCGTTTCCCTGCTCTGAAATCAGAGAACCATCTCTAAGCTCAGAATTACACTAAGGACCCTCAGATACAGCCTAGGGATCTTTCCCTACACTGCTTTAAAGAGAGATTTGCCAGTTGAATTGCCATTGCCTTCTCTAAGTCAAGCATGTTTAGTCAGATAGTTTATTTACGTACACTTTCATTAATACCCTGCCTTTTTTCTTCTTGTAAGGAAGTCAAGGTAATTTGTATGCTTTTTCTCCTCATCATCTTTAAGTTATCTTTAGAGTGACCAAGTAGAGTAGGCTGAGAATCAGTAACTGGCCCAAAGTTGTTGTCGTCATTGTCATCATCATCATCATGGCTATCTGGACAGCTTACAAGACAAAAAATATATTATCAATACAAATATAACAATGTGGTCAAGGAAATACAATTGCAAGTACAAATATACACATTTAGCTACAAATCAATACAAAATCAGCAAAAAAAATACATAATGCAAAAGAGTAATAAATTACAACTAACCCCCCTGCCCCCCAGCACCGATCCCCATACCCACCAATACAGATAGGCTGAACAACTCAGCCAGCACAACCCCACCTCAGGTAAGTAGGTCTAGGAAACAGATTTCTTATGTCCCGCTCCAGCTTTCTAACTATTAAGCTATGCTGGCTGTCTGCAGAGGCTCATAAAAAGATGGCTGAGGACTCTTGCCTTATGCTCAGATAACTGAGCTTATTCCAAACCATGCCTCAGGCACTATCACGTCTTGGCTTGGTCATCAGTCCGCCAAACTCAAAGTATTACTCTTTCTTCACCCTGACCTCTCTGCCAGCAAAAACTATTCCAAACAATGAGGTTGACTTGCATTCAGAAGCATCTGGAATATTATTATTTAAGATAGCATAGCCTTGGCAAAGGACTGGCTAACTGTACTTCTATTTGGCACACAATATGGTACCTTTAGTTGTTAAATGTTTACATATATTAAATTTATATCTTATTTATCCCAAAGCAAGCTGCAATATTTCTAAACTTGGATTATCTACTACTATAAAGGCCATCCTTTATATTCCATTCAGCCTCAGAGGCCTTTAGATGCTTATGTTGCGTGAGGTCTAACAGATGCCTGCTACAACCAGAGCCTTTTCCATTGTGGCCCCAGAACTGTGGAATGCATTTGCTAGTGCAGCCTGCTAGGCTCAGATGTTTTTTAGGTTCAGGTGACAGGACTAAAAACTGGCTGTTTTCCTTTTACCAGATGAATGCTGTCTATTGATTCCCTTTAGGTCACTTTTGGTTGGCAAGGCTGGGCTTTTGCTATTGTTCAGTTTCCATTGATTTGATCACTCGTGTTGTTTTGCTAGTTTCTTTTCATGGAAGGTACAAAGAATATGACAGTAAGAAAGCCAAACAAGAAGTTCACGGCCTCTTTTAAGCAACCTTCATTCAAACCAGATTCAACTAAGCCTGGTGCCAACTTGTGACTGAATGATATGACATTATCCACACATTTCATGTTATCCTTAGTAGTTTTTCATTTGTTGGTATATTGTTCTAATATTATATATCGTATACAGCTTTATAAAATAAATATTATAGCACATATGTGAGGTATTACATAAATACAGAGATACAAGATCCACATTTGCAGCACATGCTACTGAGATTAATTGCCTCTCCAAACCTTTCCTGTCCTCATGGGGTGGTCTATGCAAATATGTCCAAAATGAACATTTGAGCGGTGGTTGTATCAGTGAGCAGCAAAACTACGAAAATACATGCTAATTGAAGTTGTGCATATTCAGTGGCATAATTTGTGACGTTTCTGACACTGGGCAGCTACCCAAAGGAAAAGCATAATAATGTAAGATGCACTACCAGGGGAAAATCTGAGGGAACATATTTTTAAACGCAGGGTCTGAGTGCTGATTGACATGCTTTGTATGATAGTAAAATCTGGCAGGTGCATTAACTTGCATTCCTCTGATCTGTACACATCCGCACTTGTCTTCTTAGGGTACTTGGTAATAAGCTTCTTTAAAGATCCCTGAGTAAGCACTGAAGATAATATCTGGAGTATGTAGCACTCAGTCCTTTTAGAATGGCTTTTTCCTGCTCCTTTCGTTTTCTTAAGAAAATGTCAGTTTAATCATATCTTAATGCTTTGATAATGCGTTTCTTTACATAGCTGTAGAACACTCACTTCAGTGTTTTAAAAGAATTAATGTAGATGTAAAAAATGCCAGTTAAATGAGATTTCTTTCCAACAGTCTAATAAAACTGGAGTACAAGTCTTCACCAACTCAAAAAACATTGACACAGTAACACAAAGATGGGAGGCCTTCCCTGAGTTTGTGTGGAGCCCTCTGGGAGAAACTTGGGGAACATTTAAGTACTTTCGCATAATGCACGCATTGCCCAACACTTTATCTGGTGCCAGATACTCTGATTGCATACCTGAACACGAATCCTATCCCATGCAGGTGTATAGCCCTCCGGTCCAACTCTACAATCTGCCCAACTCTGATAGAATGTAAGTTTTGAAGGTGGGGTGGACGATAAATTCAGTATGATCAATAGCATTGTCCTTGATCCATAAAAATCTGCAGATCCGGAAACTAAGGGCAATCAACATCATCTAGATGTGCTGTGTAACCTGAGTGCCCCTATGGTGCCAGCTTTCCCCCTTCCTTAAAACATTTGCTCAAGACCTTCTTCTGGGAATAGTTTGGCTTAACCCCTTCATCCTCACTGATTTGTAACTGCATTTGTTCATATTTATGCAACTACTTCCTTTTTTTCTTTCTCTCCCTCTGTTGTCTCAACATCTTTGTCAAAACACACATGTAGCATTCTCACGCAGCTACCAGAGCTGAACAAGGTCAGCGAATTTAGAACTTCACTTGGCAAAATCAACCTTATAAGCTGCATCCAGAAACTGACCGAGAGCCAATACAGCTGACATAGTGCAGACTCAATGTTCCAGATTGTGACCTTCTTCTGGAACAACTCAGTTTTCAATGCATTTTTAAATGCAATTCCACATGCTACTCAAGGAAGGCTTTTTCAAAATTGTCCTATTTTCAATAGATGTTTAGCCCTATATTAGGGTTAGGGGTGAGTTCCAGGGTAGGGTTAGAAAAACGAGGTGTCCTGGCATGATTTTTATGTTTGGAATGGGTTTAGGATGGGAGAAAATGATGAGCTGTGCAGAAAAAGCTACTCATGGAAGAGTTTCTCAAAATAGGCCTATTTTCATTGGAACCTTAGCCCTATACTAGGGTTAGGGGTGAGCTCCAGGGTAGGGTTAGGGTTACAAAAATGAGGTGTCCTGGTATGATTTTGATAGTTGGAATGTGTGTAGGAATGGGCAGAAATGATGAGCTGTACAGAAAAATCTCCTCAGGAAAGGGAGTAAATAGAGGGGGCATTTGTATTCCTGGAGCAGTGAACAAGTGACGATCCTCCCAAAGTGCCATTTCAGCAACAGTAGAAGGAAAGTCATTGGTGGCATGGGCTTTCTTGCAAGCAAGCAAAAAGAAAAAGACAGAAAGGGAGAGAGCAGCATAGGCTTTTTTGCCACTCTTGCCATGAGACTCTGTAGCAAATCATGGGAAACCACTATGAAGTCAGTCTCCTGGTATGGCAACATGACAACCCAGCATGTTTACAACAAACGTACAACAAGCCATAGTTTATCTGCATTGCTTATTCCCCAAAAATATTCCATCCCTTGGAAATTGCTTCTAGATCAACAAGCCCCCAAGGCTGGGTGAAAGCCAGCTCTCATAGCCAGACTAACAGCAACAAGAAAGTTTTTCTCTTGACTGAAGAGATCACTTGAAATGCAGCCTCCCCAAATGATTAACAGTGCATGTGTCTACTCTGAAGTAAGTCCACATTGTAAGTCTGCTACAGTTGAACCTACACCCAGGGAAGAGAGTATAGGACTGTGGGCCTCAATATTTCACATCACTTAGTTTTCTTGCTTAGTTTTCCTCAGTTCTTAAGTTTACCTGCTCAGCCTCCTTTTCCAAAAGAAGTGTCTATCTATCTATCTATCTATCTATCTATCTATCTATCTACAACTTTTGTATACCATCCCATCACAGCTGTCTTGGGACACTTCACAACAACAATAAAATAAAATAAAATCACAGTATCCAATATTAAGTGTAAAACCACAGATTAAAGCAAATTAGCAATTAAAGTAGTGAGAGAATAAAAAGGTTTTGGCCTGGTGCCGAAAGAAGCATGGGGAGCATGTTCTACAGTTGGGGCAGCGCTGCAGAGAAGGCCTTCCTCTGGGTAGCCACCCTCTTAATCTTCTTCAAGGAGGGCTCCCGGAGAAGGAACTCTGCCCTCAGATCTCAAGGGGCAGGAGGGCATATAGGGAGGAAGGTGCTCCTTCAGGTATCCAGGACCCAAGCTGTTTAGGGCTTTATAGGTCATCACCAGCACCTTAAATTCGGCCTGGACTTCAATTGGTAGCCAGTGTAAGTGATAGAGGACTGGCTTTATATATGAATACCTGCTGGTCCTGGCAGCTCTATTCTGAACCAGCTGAAGTAGCCAGACCATCTTCAAGGGGACAAAGAAGGAAATTAAGAAGAAGAAAAAGGGCAAACAGAAGCAGCGCGTGATTCTTTTCCAGTCACTGTTTGGAGAGGACCAGCAATGAATAATACCTGCACCAAGCCCTCACAGTTTGCATGCATGAGTTCTGCACTGGGAACCAAACATACCTGGAGGCACAGCATCACTGTCCTGCGCTCTGGTGTCATGCCCACAGGATCGTCCTCCAGAACCACCTTGCTCTCAAGAGCACAGCAAAGCATTAAGAAAAGTCTTCTTCCCCGCCACACCTGGTTGCCATCACAGCAAAAAGTTTAAAAATGAAATATAATATAGGCAGCCGTTAACCATGAAATGCCTCATTCCCTTCTGCTGATACAATCAATCTGATCAGATTCAAAGTGCCACTTGCTTTATTGGAGGGGATGGATATACTGAGATAGCAAACTGAAAACATACATTATAGATACATATTTCCCCCCTAGCCTGATTGCTCATTTCCACTTAGATGCAAGACTGGCTTCCTGAAAGCCCATGATTATTGCAAATTGCTGCAGTGTCACAATCGCAGCCTCATTTAGTCTCTTCTCTTAAAAAAATAAAATAAAATTGTTGAGCTTTTGAACTACTAATATTAACTCGTATTTTCTTGTCTCCTTGCAACAATTATTCAATCAGTTTTTCTATTGTAAAGGATGGAAGATAAATTCCTCCGTAGCCTGAACAACTATAGTGTCATGCATGAACAGCTCAATCTTAGCCCTTTTTTTTACTACAAATAAAATTGTGTGTTCTTAAATAATCACCAGATAAAGGTTTCTTCTAGCAATGTTGCCTGATGATGAAATAAATGGCTTTATGCTAAAATTAATAGTGTAAACCTGGTCCTGATTCCCTCTCTCTCTCCCTTGCTTTCTCTCTGCCTCTCTTTGTATTTCATATAACATTTTATACAGGTGCACTTCTTGGTTAAAACAGGGAGCCACGGGTTTCATTTTTGATTCTGTTACTTATCCCATTCTGGATGCTGAGCAAATTGTGCCATCATCTAGTACCTAAGCTAAATTTAATGTATGTGAACAGGCAATGTCTCTGTAGTACACAGAGTTGGAAAATATTTAAATTCCTAGGTGATATTATAGCTTTTGCAGAAGAATCACAAGCCTAAGCATTTGCTTTCATTTATTCAGTCCTTTCTCTAATGAACCTGAAGGCACATCCATGGCCCTTGCCTTTCCTGCATGGTCTGTGTGTGTAGCACATGCAGCTGCCATTTTGAATATGCAACTCCTGCTCGGAGCTGAACTGATGAGTGTGGTGTATGTATGGGGGTTATGCAAGGGTGGCTTAATTCTCCTATAATTCTCCATGGCTGAATACCCCATGAAACATTGTGATGTGTCATCAAACCCAGCTGGTGAGTGGCCCATGGTGAGTTTCCAGTCCCGGCTGGGGTATGAATTTAGATCTGGCCAGACTCGTTCAATGCTCTAACTACTACTCCAGCATAAGACACAGACAATGATGGGGGAAGGAATCCCAAAAATCTATGTACCAGCATAATTTTTTTGACATTTAGAAAGCCACCTCTGCTTAGCCCTCTTGGTCTTTCATAGATATGTCCTCCATGAATTTGTCTCATCTCTTTTGTGAAACAGAATTCGATGCATGTCTACTCAAAAGTAGGTACAGCTGTGTTCAGTAGGACTTATTTGCAGGTGCATATAGAATTATACCTCAATGTCATCTAACTTGGAGGCTACCTCCTCATCTTATGTCAATGAATTCCAGAAATTAATTGTTTTGTGTAGAAAGTATTTATTTTTCTCTGTCCTTCATCTCCTGTGAATCAGGTCAAGTAACATTTTAGTATTATGGGTAAAGGGAAAAAACTCTATCCATGTTTTTCATACCATGCATAATTTTATAAATATCCTCCTCCCTTAGATGTCAACTTTTAAAAAATGTCATATCCTTTTTTCATAGGCAAGGCATTCCAATTCTTTGATCATTTTGCTTTTGAGCCCTGAGTCCCATGTCAAATTCTGCATTCAAAAAAAAGCTCATTTCTTATTTTAAATAGGCACCTTGATGACCGCCATGGCTTAGAAGCACATGAGAAAGGGGGAAGGCTAGAATTTCAAATGCTTTTCAAACCGGCATAAAACGAGGCATTCAAATTTCCCGATTTGTAACATTAATTCCGATCAGATAATTTAGATTTCCATGCTGTCAGTTTTAGATTTCTTGTAAAATTTCAAAACACAACATTGAATATCATACCCATGAGAGTGTTCAAATCTGGAGCTTGCACATTGCAGCCACATTTCAGGATTCCAGGCTCGGTGTACTAAACGCACAAGCAAAAGCCACCCTTGACCTGTGTCTCTCTGCGTAGTAGTGAAGCAGGGCCCTTCTGAAGTTTTCCACAGATCAAATGCTACTAACCTACACTAAGCTGGCCTAGCAGGGGGATGGGATTAGCCTTTTTCGGCGGCCTGCTAATATGGACTGTATCAGGACTCTGTTCCATGGGGAAGAAATTAAGCTAGCAAGTGGGTGATGATCCACCTGCCAAATAAATCAGCAGAGGCCAGGTGTCCCCGACATGAAATTGCAGGCCCATTTGGGAATTTGAGAAACTGCTGTGGTTGCCACTACAAAGTGCTTAACCATCGGGATGCTGCTTCGGAGACCTAGCACTTCTCTGGATTTTAAGCTATGCCTTATTCAGCAAAATGCTTGTTTCTATTGGACACTACAAAATCTTTTTTATAAGGGATTATTGGTAGTGCAACACAGCTAAAGCTTCTCTTAAATACTATC
Source organism: Varanus komodoensis (assembly GCF_004798865.1). Taxonomy (NCBI): domain Eukaryota; kingdom Metazoa; phylum Chordata; class Lepidosauria; order Squamata; family Varanidae; genus Varanus; species Varanus komodoensis. Next base: position 15,693,048 of record NW_025335349.1, on the reverse strand, counting down.
TTTTGGCAATGTCCAGGAGTTGCTTCTTTTGGAAAGGAGATTATTACACGGATAAATATTGTACTGGAACAGTCTTTAATGCTCAGTAATGTTTACTCTAAAATTATATATCCCCTTCAATGAAATGAACCAATGGAAGGGGAAATGACAGCTCAAAAACAGTCAGATTAGAATGAGAAGGACTCACCTCCTGCAATGCAATGGCTTGAGGACCTTACGATGCTCTTACTGCATGAATGGGTGGCATATAGATGCCAGCGTCAAACGGATACTTATCTGCATATTTACTCACTTAAAATCAGTTGCATGCATTTCATACAAATCTACATACATATATTTTATAATGTGAGTTCTTATAGGCACCATGTTGGGAATCCCTGGCAGCTTCTGTTCATCTACTCTTTCATGCAGCTGCTCACATATACAGGAAGAAACAATGACTATGGAGACCTCACTAAATAAATGCAGATGCAAAAAAGCCTCCCAGGAACAGCAAACCTAGGATGTAACAAATAGAGCTGCTCTGCCAACAGCAGCTGCTTGTTCATTTCAAGATGGATTGTATTTCCAGATGGGCAATGCTGATCTGTATGTGATCCCTTCCTTCACAGAGAGAACTGACTTTTTCCCCAAAATGGGTCAGGTGGCCAGGTAATGTTCCAAACCTTTTTCAATTTATTAATTATTTTTTCATGGAGAGGTAGAACCTGGGGAAGTGAAAAGGTCCTGGCAGTACCTTCAAGACTCCAGTCTTCCACTGGGGATAAACTGCATTTAGAAAATGTCCCTCCTAGATGCAAGGGAGCAAATGCTAAAGCTTCTAGGCCACTGGCACCTCAGGACCAAGTCCAACATGAGCAGGCTTGCTCATTCAAATGGGTCGGTCACTAAATTCATATCACCAAAATGGGAAAACATATTAAAGGAGAGCATGTTGAAGGACAGATGTGAAAAGCCTACAGGCTCAGACATTAAATTAGGTTACCTGATGGACCACCTGCGCCCATATGAACCTACCCAAGCCTTGAGACAGGCTCCTGTCACGCTGCTCAGAAATTTTCCATAGGCACAGTTAGGATGGTGGAAACCTGAGAGAAGGCCCCCTTGGTGGTGGCTTCCTATATATGGAACCCGTCCCCCTGCAGGAGTATATATTTAGTCCCCTTTCTGTTTTATTTTAGATATGTCCCCAAGGTATTTGTATTTCCATTGAACTTTGCTCAGATGTGGAGCTGGTTTAAATAACACTGTTCTTCTTTCATGGTTTCTTTTTGTTTTGTTTTTGGTTTTTGGTGTGTGTGTTTTTTTTTTGCTTGTTTTTGTTTTTTGTTTGTTTGTTTGTTTGTTTTGCTGCTCCGTTAGATTTTCAGTTGTAAAACCATTAGTGGAAGTTTTAAAACTTAGTGTTATTTTATTGCATTTTTAAACATCCTATTGCTAACCACTCTGGGAATGCATCTGGTCTGGAAAGGTGGTATATGGACCTATTAAAAAGGGGGGAAATGGCCATTTACATTTAATGCCAAAGAATTACATTTTTAAAAACCCAAATTTATTAAAAGCCTCCTGTATGACTTTAAAAAATAAGCAAGTGGCTTGAACTGAAAATGACAGAACCTTTTGAAACAAAGAGATTTAAATGTAACCACATGGATTTATGCCTTATAACATTTTTTAAAAAGTAAACCCCATTAGCTTCCATTGAAATTTGTTCCACAAAAATGAAATTAGGATAACAATAAAATTGAATGTTACTTTTCCCACATTTGTAAAAGGTATGGAACAGCTTCTGTATTCAGAACATGCATTAACAGAACCATCCTAACAGGTCTACTCACACTTCTGTCCCATTAAGTTCAGTGGTTCCCCCTTCCAAGTATAGAGTTGAATGCAGTGCAGTGTCTTTCTGAGTAAATTGTATCAGATTGCAGTCACTTTTAAAGGTCCATTTTCTGTTTCTTGTTAGCATTCATATGCCACACATTCTGGACAGAGAAGGAGTCTCTTGTAAAAAATACTCAAAGATAATATATTTAGGTTAAAACAAATCTTCCTTTCAAATGCTTCTAGTTTGAAAAAGTACTGGGAGGCCGGGATTGCATATAAGCAATGTTAAAAGCAACAACAACCCCAGAATATTCATCCTGAAAAAGAAGTGAGGGTGGGGAGGAGAACAGCACTTTTCTAAAGTGCCGAGAGTTCAGTCTTTGCAGCATAATTCAAATTGGACATGTAATTCAAGTCCTGGAATTAACCCACTCAACCAAAGCTTGAAAAGATTTAGATTTACTCAGTCTATCAACAATACAATAATTTCTTACAGTCACACAACCATCCTGGCTTGTGGTGATATAGAAAAACACAACTGGAATCCATCATTTTTAAACTCACTGCTGCTAATTGTTAAAAAAGAAGATCTTGGTTTGTATGGGTGAAAACACACACAGATTCTCTCACTTAAGTAGTTAAATCAAGAAGTAGTTACAAAAATGAACTCTTCAGAGAGCTTCTAAAATTACTGTCCCAGGGATGTTTTTTTCCTCTCATTTTTAAGAGGTATGTTTGGAACGGTATTCTAATATTTTAATCCACTAGCTCGGATGAAAAGGGGAAGAGTGCAATCTTATACATGTCAACTGAGAAGTAAGCCCAAATGAATTCAATGGGGCTTACGTCCATGTAAGCATATACCGGATTGCCACGTTAGTGATTAACAGATCACTTGAGACACCATTTTCTTTACCTACATCTTTTCAATGCGCATTTAAATCTAACTACGGAAGGAAAATACAAATATATTTGAAGGAAAATGCATGACTTTTCTGCAGTTGTTAGCTTTACAATGGCTTGCTTGTGAGTGATTTAAGAAATTTTGACTATTGTATCAATATATAATTTGGCATCTATTCAACCAACAGCAGAATGCAAAATGAGATTTATTCAGGGATTCCATATTCAGGGGGAAATAAATATAACAAAAAGACATGGGTAATCTAAGAACAGGTGAAATGTATGAAACCCTGAAGTCAGGACAGGTAAATACTGTGATCCAAACATGCACTTGTAAGGGTATTAAGCAATAATTCCCCTTTGTGACAAAATATATCACTAGGAGAAACCTGAAAGGAAATTAGTCTAAAGCATTATTAACCATTACATTGTTACATGCTTAAAATACCCCAAAATATACTCTATCTGAAAAATGAAAATGCTCTAACATTATCAGAAGATACAATGCTCTTTAACACACCAAAGGAAAAAAACCTATGCAAAACATTACAGTCTTACCTTTATATGGCTTTCTCCCTTTTAAAACATTTATTAAGCAGAAAGACCTCAGTGACATGTAAATTTCATTTTCTATGCTGGGCAGATTAAAATACATCAGCTTCAGACATCATTCGGCAAAGAAATAATTTGAATACTTCATTTTATTAGGAAAAAAGATTTATGTCAGCATTTGACTATGACAAGAGAAAAACTGGAAGCACATGTACAATGCTAAAAACAGATTTTCCATGGAAAGGAGATGCATTGAACAAAACTGTGCCTGAAATAAATAATGTGATTAGTCAATGAGCAGTTAACTACTAATGTTATATGGTGGGGGGAATGAATTTTCATTCTCAAACATTTTGCACTTGTCCCAGTTCAGGATTTCTTATTCATACTTCTGTATTCATTAGTAATTTATTAACAGAATTTATAAACCACCCAATAACAATGTTCTCTTGGGTTCTTATAATAATATTAAAACTTTGAAACAGAACTATAAACAATTTTTGAAATTACACACAGCATGCAAACTCAACAATAGAGAATAAAATCAATACAACAAAGACTATTGAACAATGCAAGAAAATACTTTAAACAGACTTTAAGTTTAAAATGTAATAGCTTAGAAGAGGAGTCCTCCACATTCTGTACTGGTTGAGGCTGATAGAAATTACAATTCACATTATAATATAATTAAGCAAAAATCATGGACATTTGGAGGACAATAGGTTCCCCACCTTTGGTTTAGAAACTGAAAGGCATTTGGAAAATAAAGATGTTCACATGGTGGCTGTAAAGGCCCAAAAGTCAGTACTAATGCCCTTCCAGAGCTGTGCTATCACCACTAAAATGTGTCTTTCTCCAGTAGCTTGCCACTACACCTTGCTTTGCTGGGGCACTGAAGCAGGACTTCTGAAGATGAGCTCAAGGTCTAGGCTGGTACACATGGGAAGAGGTGGTCCTTCAGGTAATCTGGTCTTAATTTGCAAAAACAAAGCTTTAAGTTCAAAAGCAGCACTTTGAATGAAATGGACTTCAAATTCTGTTGATTATGGCCACCCAATGGACAACGGAAGGAATCAGAGTCTAGCATTGGTCCCATGCTCCTTTTAGCCAGCTAATTTTATCCCTCTGAATGATTTCCCCTTCCTCATGAGCAGAAAAGGCTAAAACACTGCCAGGATTCCTCAGAGGATGGCAGTGCTCCATGTCTGCCCTCCCTTTTCCCTGGAACTAATCCCCTGCCCAACTCCGCCTCAAATATAGTCCTCCATCTTTGGAGTCCAGCCAACATGGAAAGAACAGCATCAGCTACCAGCGTAGAGATGGCTTGCTGAGACTTGAGTCCTAGCCCTTATCTTAGAAGACATTTCTTATCCGGGACCTGGGACTCCAGCCTATCCAATGCCCTTCCCCACAGAAAATGTTGGCAGGTCATAGAGTGCACCCTAATGTATCTCATAGGAAGTTACCTTTGAGGTTTAGGTAATAATTTCTTTGGACCAGGACACCAATCTGTTAGCTGAATATTGAAGTCCAGTCCTGTCAACTATCTTCCTGTTAGTATTCAAGATAGCATGTGGCAAACCCTGCTATTTTTCATTCAGCCTATTCCATGACACATTTGTGCTGGTATAGCAAGGGATATGTTACATGCAAAGGTATCAGTCTGATGACAGCAAGTGTCAAAAGTTTGATCTAGGACTTTCCTTTATGTAATGTGTTTTAAGATAAAGAATATATTATTGCAAAGCCTAGGCTGTTTTATGCTTGAAGAGCTGTTGAGAACCTTGATCCAAGAAAACTGTAATTTAATGGGAATGTCAATAGAATTATAATAGTTCATTAATAAATTTTACCTAAAATGCCAGTTTTCAATTCTCTACCTCGTGTTCCTGAAGCCACTCCTTGGGAAGAATTTTTAAAATCCAGGTCTTCTACCACTTGGATCCAGATTCCAGCAAATCCCCACAAAATAAAGAACTTGCCATGCCTAGCTTAAGTCCTATTGATTTCAGTTGTTCGATACTTTGACTAAATCTGGCTGTAACCAATTGCTTGGAATACCATGGACTCTTCAGTAGTTCTCCGCTCTCACTTGACCTTATGAAATCCTGTCACTTCTCTCCTCCCACTATTGCTCAGTGTCATTCTTATTCTACTCACCCGGTCCCCAAATTCTAAGCTGGGTACTGGGTCAGAGAAGCTTCTGCAGAAATCATCTGAGGAACTCTTGAGTGCTACAATTTGAAGTTTAGAATAATATGAGAAGTACACCTTCTTTCCCATGTCCCAAGTTAATACCTACAATAATCTAAAATCACCTCCTTGGATTCATTGACCATGTGCCAAACTAGGACTGACTGCTGAAAGAACCAGAGAGACAGTGGTGCAGCTATGTAATTTTTGCCCCTGTACTGAATCATCTTCATCACACAGGTGTACGCACTGCAGAGTCAGCCTAAACTTTGCAGCACTGTCCACCTTTCTCTGCCTCCATTCTGCACTTTATAGTTGCTTAAACTCACTTAACTCATCAAAGGGAGTTTGCATCTGCTGCCCTGACGTAAACACATGACCTGTGAAATAAAGCACAATTGTGTTGGAGAAAAAGTGAAAAGGTTTTAAGAGGGAAAATAATAAAATGAGCCCCAGTAAACATATACCTGCTTGTTTGGCTGCTGTATGCATTGAAACAAGAAGAAAAGGCAGATGCTGCAGCAAACGGCACTAACCCCAATGAGATGCGGGCAACCTCATGCCAGAACAAGCACCCCACACCCCCACACTGGGCCTTACCAACCCTGCACAGCAAGAGTGACTGAACTGAGTGAAACAGGCATGTCAGGTAGGAGATGCTGGAAGGTGGCAGCAAGGGGACACGAATCGGGGGTCACGTGGCCTGCCCAGAACCCTCGAAGCTAGTCTGGTGCTTCGGAATGCTCTCCCACTGGCAACATGGAAGCAAGAACCAAGACTCTCTGGCTGGCTTTTGTATATGGAACAATCCATCTTATCCCTTGGCTCAGGCAGCAAAATGCCCTGGCCAGCCCTGCTGCAGGCCCAGAAATTTCATCTCCAGGGTCCAGTCTACAAAGACGCAGAGGGATATACTGTTAGCAATTGCTACTTAAGTAAAGGATTCCCTTCCATGCACGCAGCAAGTCCCAAGTCTAGGCTTCTTCTGAAAGCAGCATGGATATTTTTATATGGTTGCTTGCTTTAAATAGCTAGTGTTATGGAAAAGGAATTTTAGGAGGAGGCTTAAATACCCACCCAGAACTTTGGGGAGAGGGCCAAATGGGCCAGAACCCACCTTGATGGCCCAAACCTGGTTCAAATCCAGTTGAGAGATCCTCTTACATTAAAAAAAAGGAGGGAAATGAGGGTCAACTATTCTAAGCAGTGATGCATTGCTCACTGCACACAAATCTCTATGGCATGAGAGATAGACAGCAATATTACTCCTACCCTCCTTATTAAGTACCATTCATTTATTAAGGGCTGTAAAGTCAGAGAGCCTAAAAGAAAGATGAAATCTTGGGGAGATCTGAGGGTAATATAGCCTATTTTTATTAGTAGAAAGATTATTTGACTTTAGAGCTGTAATAATGATAATTTCTGTGACCAAAAGTGTCCCCTTATGATTAATCAATTATGCAAACCATCACCATTTCAAAGCTAGTAAAGACTTATTTAATGACATTTTTCATGCATCTCATGTCTTTAATATATTATCATTCCCCTTTATCCTGACAGAGCCATCCGCTGCAGTGCATCCAGCACCATTCTGCAGCCTCTGCAATCATCGACTCACATTGGGAAACAATAGTTTATTTAGAATAGATTTTTCAAAATTGATTGCTTTCAGAGAGCCGCTGACCATTGCTGGGCAGTTGGATTGCTCCTCTGCAGCATGCCATAATTTTCCAGAGGGAAATGCCTTAGCATAAGGAACAGTTAGCTAAGCTTAACTAAAGCCTACTACATTTCCCTTTTCCTCCCCTCTTTTAATTCCCCAGAAATGCTCCCAGTTCAGCTTGGGGACCTCAAGACCATATATGAAAGAAAAAGAAGCCATTAAGTTTTTTATTGCTTCACTTCTGGATGACTTCTGGACAAAAGCTAGAAACAACCCCAGACTAAACAGGGGCTATTGTGCACTTCATGCACACGCACACTCAGAAAGCGTGCCAGGCTCATTTTAGGGAGAAATTACAGGCACACTGTTGTATTGTCCAATGCTGCATTGTGTGTAAGACAGAAAAACACTTAAAACAAAGGAAATACATTTCATGTATTAAATAAGAAGAACTACAAGGAAAGTCATTGCTTAAAATAATAACATCGCATTTCATTATTTTTTGATACTTGACATAAATTGAGTTACACTCAAGTTAGACTGTATACTGAAAGAACCAGGCATCTTAGCTTAATTACTCTGTGCCTTCTCCTGTATTTTCGCTTGAAGTCCTTGTTTCCCTTTCCTCTAGCAGTGTAGAAAAAAGCAAGTTTCCTACAGCAAAAACATCCATCCATAATTCCAGAACGGGCTTAGAGGGGTATCTGTTTAAGCTATATATTTTCCATCAGAAGTGCAGACCATAGGAATCTCTGGGGCACAGGAAGTGCCCACCTTTTGCCGTTTGGATTCCTCCAGTTCACTTTACTGGCAAGGATCTCACATAGAGAGAGGAATATAAAAGGGAAATCAAGAACGCCTTACATCTCATAGTCACACTAAACCTCCAATGTGCTGGAAAGGACTAGGAAAAGGTAGTATTCTGCTGGGTCCCAGATTCAACACACACTCTCACGCCTGTGCTTGGTGCAGAACAGTACTCCAATCTGGGGATCCACCCTCAAGCAAGTGCTGGGAGAGAGAAAGAAGCCGAAGGCAAGATATGGGGAAGGTGAGGAAAAGGGTTTGGGCAAGCATTGCATTGGTACAAACAATGTGACTTGGGTGACTGCAATTTCTTGGAGCAGATGATTATCCTTGCTTTTCTTACCCTATGTATCACAAACCAGATCATTTCTACAATGAGTGGTGTGCTTCATAGAAAGCGGAGCACACAGGGACAGTAGCTCACTGCAAATTAGGTAACAGAACTTCCACAATGTAATGAAACCCTCATTTAGCTCATATGTTTAAAATGTATACTTGGGTTAAAATTTTAATGAATAAAGTTTCATTGCATAGATTCTGCCATAAAACATATTTTTAGAAAAAGAAAAATGTCAACAAAGATTTCGTTATGACTCAAGATCTCCATCTAGTGGCCACATATAACTTTACAGTCTCCATTCCAAGATGACCCTTATTTTTCCTACCTTGTTTAGTTTTCTTTCCATGAGACATGTGAGGTTTTATCGCTTTGGCTGTAGAATCTCTTCTGCGTTTTGGTAACTGATGAACAAAACAAAATGAGTGACACAATTAAATATTGGGCGCATTACCCCATCCCTTTTGATAGCCATATAGTATATGGATAATTATTGTTCCAAAGACCTCATAGGGAAGGAAACAACAGTAAAATGTCCCTGTAGCCCTGGGAGATTGTCACAGGGACATTTAGATTCTGGGGGTTCCATTTTTTAGAGAGAGAGGCTGATGCTTAGACAGGGAGGCCAGATTTTGCAACCTTCTTCCACAGTACTTCAGAAAAACCTGCAGACAGCACTTCCTGGGGCGTTTTATCCATATGCGGGAAGAAGTTTGGATGAATAGGATACAAACCCTTCCTGTGCCCTGGTGCACGCACACACACACACACACACACACACACACACACACACCCCTAAAGGGGAAACTACATAAGTCCTGGAGCTGGCTTCACATGTTTCCATTCCATGAGAGAGCAAACAGCCAATAAACAGGAGATCGTCTGGGTACCATTGACTTTTTTGCCGCCCTACCAAACCCAGCACAGGTAAAGGCATTGATCCACCTCAGTTATTTCCTCTGAGACATGATTACTCCACCCATCTGTAGATTTAGAGAGGTTTTGCCTCAAATGGTGGTCCAGAAATAATGTTAGATAGATAACTAAATTGAGAAGAAACAAGAAGGAAAGAAAATGATCTGAGATGGTTAAAGCATCCTTAAGCCACCACCTTCCACTTGATCCCCCCCAAAAAAATATTTCCCCATCTTTGCTTAATTGTTCATAGGACTTCTTACCCTACTCTTCAACATTGCAGGATCTTGTCAGTCTTGCCAGGGCTTATACCTTCCAGATGTGTTGGAGTACAACTTCCAGCACTCCTGACCACTGGACATGCTAGACTGAGTTTGTGGAAGTCAAAATCTAAAACATCTGAAGAGTACCAGCTTGTGGGTGATGTATGAAAACCTGGCCCTTTAACGAACCAGGTATCTTGCTTTCTTGGGCTTCAGAGTTAAAATCCAGTCCTTTGCACTGCTCTGAGGAATAGACCAGGAGTAAGTCTGATGAAATGTTACCACAGCATTTCACTACAGAGAGAACTTCCTACATAGACATGATTGGCACCCCTTCCTTCCTACCCCTTTATGCAAATCAGCTCACCTGAAGGGATCGTTCCTTTTTACCCTCTCGGAAAAAATAAATTAGAGCAATAAACCTAATATATAGCAGATTTAATACAGAGGCATGATTAAGAGGTATAATTAAAGCAGATGAGACAATAGGAGCAAGACAGAAATACTGTGCCCGTGTGTTTCTCCAGTCAGTGCAGGCAACAGCTAGAAGAGGCAAGTTTCACTGAGAACATGACACAAATGGGAAAGTTAAGCCCTGCACCCCTGCACCTATCTGGATCAGGATGCTCTGTGCCTTTATTAAAATTTGCAGAAGTATTATAGAGGCAGAAATTGATTTGTACCTCTTTGTTGTCGCATCTAGACAGGTCTTATGCAGAAGTGCCGGTGTTGATTAATAGTTGGGGTGCTTCTTGCCCCTCCCAAGCTGCCAAGCCATTCCCCCACACTTTTGCTTGGGTCTTCCCTCCCAAACCTCTTCTTTGCTCCACTTCAGTTTTACCAGCTGAAGTCATTTCTATCAACCATGACAACTGAAAGAACTTCCATGTTCAGGGGCAGTCTAACTCTGATTACCAAATGCTCAGCTCAAACTACAGCAGCTATTTCTACCAACTCCTGCTTGGTAGCTTCCCAGAGGCTTTACCTGGCTGCTGTTTGAAACACCACGCTGGAGAAAATGGTCAGGCAGATGTGGTCTGTGCCCCAAACATCAAGCTCCCAAAACCAAGTCCACTTGCATTAATTTGGCTCTGTTTGCCAAAGTGACAGAAAGTTCCCCATTTTTCTTTCACCTCATTCTTATCCTGTACAGAGTTCTCATTCCATGAAGACTGACCCTGTACAATCATGGCCAGGTCATTCATGGCTTCCTCAAGCTTAAAGAGAGTAAGCAAACCCAGCCAGTCAACTAGCCTGCTTCTATTTCACTAGCCCACCAGGCTACTGCATCCAGATGCTAAGCTGATGCCAACATGGCTCTCCAGTTTCCACTGAAAAGACAAAAGGGAGAAACAAAGTGCTGACTGATTCCACAAAGAACCTTGAATCACCATTTTAAAGGAATACCAAAAGGAAAGAGAGAATGTGGGTTGTTATTTGAGATGACAGTTCAAAAGTCTCTGGTCTCTGGATAATGACTCACAGGTGTGTTTAGTACTTTGGATGGAGATATTTGAAGAGGTGCAGCCATTGCTAATTTTTCTCCCATATGACAACCTACAAAGACAAGGAGAAATAGGATTGTGTACATTATCTTACAACAAGTGTAACCGGGAAGAAATCTCCTGGCTCTGTCATCAAATCTCCAGACTTATTCTCCCTTTTGTTCCTCTGTTTATTTTTTTTAACATTTCCAACAAAAGCTCCAACTTCCTTTAAATGATCCTTTTTCTATTGTCACAAACTTACTTCAATAAAAGCATTTCCTAAAAAATACTGATGTCCAGTTGATTTTTAATGGAATGTCTATATAAGGTGTACACCTCTGATCTAACTATTGGGAGTATACCTTAGAACCTCTTCAAATACACTTACATGTGACTTGTACACATAGGTAGATTTCTATCTAAAATAGCTCTCCACATGTCCAGGTGTACCTTTTTGCAGATGGGGGCAAGGGTTAAAGGTGGACAGAGTTGGCAATGGGTTGGCAATGTGTTAAACCCCACATGTACAGCAGCACCTGTGTGTGTGGGTATGAGGACGGGAAAGGGGACTGTTCCATATGTGCCATGTAGCACAGAGCCACAGGTCTATCAGGTTGACCACAGGAAGAAAGAACAGGTGGTGCCGGAGACGAGCACTAGAATTTAACTACTGGGAGACCCGGCTTGATAGTGTCCCCTCCTCCTCATGCCTAACAGACACCCATGCATGGTATCAAAGGTCATTTGATGAGCTTGTGGCTAAGACATGATATAACAGGGCTTCAACGGGGCTTACTCTCAAGCAAGTATGCAAAGTATTGCAGCATCACAGTGCAAACCTCCACATATCTACTCAGAAGCAAGTCCTAATGAATTCACTGGCACTAATGCTTTGGGCACATCCACTCATTTAGTGTATCCCACTGAATATTATATGGGACTTACTTCTGAATAAACACACTTAGGATTGCGCTGCACCATTTTTATTTGAAATTGCATGCAAAGAATGAAGGGCAGGCATAATTTTTATTCGTAAAAGGCAGCTTGCAGCTTCTTCAGAGATTAACAACTTTAGCGAACGTGTCCGCTGTTACTATTTTCTCATTATAAATCTAACAGGCGAAAGAAGCTGTCCTCTTTGTACAGTGCATTTATATAAGCTGCCGGCTGCAACTGCTCTGCACCACAGTCATCCCAGTAAAGTGAGCGGGCCTTTTTTGGGCACTATGGCTTGAGCACTACCCCACAAGTTAGGAAAAAGCAGGTCTCATAGTACCTAGACCAGCAGCCCTCTTCCCATTAGTTCAGTGGGCATACATTTTGTAGAACTATGCCGTGCTGTTCGATAAGATTGCAGGAAGGAAGCTATTTTCTGATTTACAGATAGAATATCTCCCTTCACAGTTTTCATGGCAGTTTTAAAAGTTCTAAACACATTTGGTTTCCCATTTGCACTTACTCTGATGCCAGAGACCAGATAAAAACATGTCAAATATTATCACACTAGCAAAGGTTCTTCATTATTTGAGATACAGACCTGGGCCCATCTTTATCAGATCTCAATTCTTCAGGTAAACCATGAGTCACAAAGTGAAGCATTATGCTATAATGGCTACATTAACGGGGGACCTAAAGATAAAATTCTGGTCATTTTGACTGTGCACCTCCTATCATTAGGAAACTTTCATCTTAGGAGGTGATTTGTTGGCAAAGATTAAGGCTTTGGTTGGGTAAATTGCCTGGTCTTATAAATAAATCAGTTTTTTAATATCCCTGTTTTTCTCTCCTTCCATCTAACTTGGGTGAAAAAGTTTTTCCATGAACCACACCTGGTTAAAACATACTTAAAATATACTTGATATCATGTTTTATATCAACCTTCCGCAACCCAGGATCATTCAGATATTTGGAATACAAGTCCTATCATCCCTGGTCACTGGATGGGTACTTGGCTAGGAATGGGTACTGTAGTTCAAACCACCAGGAGGGCATCAGCTAGAGGAGCGTGGCTTGATATACTTGACTTTGATGCTTGTAAGAGGTTACTTAGTGCCCATTTTAAAAATGACATGTATCATGATGGAATCTCTGAATGTTCATTGAGAATGAAGTCTTGTTTGGATTACTGAAATGTACATAGAGCTGCCTTTGAAAAGCATTTGGAAAACTTCAGCTGGTCCATAACACTTCAGCTAGTATTTGACTGGGACCTTATACATACTGAATGTGATTTTCTTGTTATGACTGACTACCAGTCTGCTTTCAGGCACAATTCAAAATGCTAGTTTTATTTATTTCTATTTAAAATAGCTCTTGGCTATCTTTCAGGTAGAAATTACCTAAAAATGAATGTGTAATTTTAAGCACCAACAAAATTGGCAAGCAGTTCTAATTTATAAAACCCTGAAATTCAGTGTGGTACATTAGTTTTCAGTGCTGGACTCAGGAGAATTTGGTTTAGGCCTTCTCTTGGCCATGAAGCTCACTGAGGGATTGGCCATCCCTGGACTCTCAGCCTGACCTACCTCAAGATGTTGATATGAGGATACAGAGCTGAATAGGAGGATTATGTTTGCTGCCTTGGGTTCCCTGCAGGACATGACAAGATAGAAATACACACATAGATGAATAACTTGGCATCAGGCTATTTGAAAGACTATATAAACCTCATTTTTAAGATATCTGGGAGAGTGCTTTCTCTTGTCTTGCTGCCATCTGGTGGAGATGCCATCCAGTGGTCCATCCATCAGGGGTCACTCCCAGGTTCTAGACCTTCCTGTCAAGGGAGGTCAGACTGGGATTCTTTCTATTGTCCTTTCACTAGCAAATAAATAAATAAATATTCAGACAGTCTCTTAAGCTGGAGTACTGTTGGAAGCAATAGTAACCAGTAGCGTATTGCCTTCAGTTATAAGTTTACATTATTGATAATGACAGGGTTAAATTTTGTTCTTAATCTGATTCGTTTGGTGGTGCCCTTCCAACAATTTCTTAATGGTTGACACTGAATTTGTATAAGTCTTCTGCAGTCATGACTTTTGTTTTCATGATGTTCCACTGCAGGCTTTCTTTTGCAGTTTTTTCTTTCTATTTCATCAGGAGTTGTTTCAATTCATTACCGCTTTCTGCTAGTAATATGGTATTATCTGATTATTTGAAATTATTGATCTATCTTTTGCCTATGTTCACTCCTCCTCCCTGTGATCCTAATCCAGCTTTCTGTATGATGTGTTCTGCATGCAGATTGAACAGATAGAAAGGTAAAATACACCCTTGTCTAATGCCTTTGCATATAGGAAAGTATTCTGTTTTGTTTTTGTTTTTTCATATTCCATCTTCTGAAATCCTTCAGTGTCTTCCAATAACCAATGTGCATTTGCAATGTGATCTCAAATGTCTCCTCCACTACCATAGTCTGTTCCTGGTCTTCTTTTGGTAGCAGGAATGTAGCTTCTCCATCTTCTCCTCCCAATTACATAGTCTATACTGGAGATCTGGTGATGTCCATATGTACAGTTGTCTGATTGGTTGCCTGAAATGTGTATTTGTAATAATAAGAGTGTTGGCTTCAAAGAATTCTATGAGTAGTTCTCCTGTTTCATTTTCAACCTCTAGGCCAAATTATCCCACAACATTTAATTCTGCTTTGTTTCCATCTTCTTCTTCAATATCTGTTGTTGGAACATAAACTTGAATGATTATTATCATCATGAGCCAGACCTTTTCATGCCTTAGGCTTCCAAAGATGCTACCAAAGCCTGATTAGCTGGAGGTATTGCCCACCCCCACCCCCAAAGTGGTGGGTGGTGCTTAAAAGCACTCCATGTGATGTAAGCAACATGTCATCTCTCAACCAGTTATTTAGAGCATTAGTGTCACTGGGCCTGTTTTACACTTCTGCTTGGTCTTAGGGTTCCTCCAGCTCTGCTCTTTGCCTTTGATCTCTTTGCCGTTTACATCATCCCAGACACATCTCTCTGGATTCTGATGATGCACAACCTAAATAGTGTTCAGAGCCCTTTCCCAGGCCAGGACTATAAAGATTCTGTCCTTCACACTGAATTCTACATGCAGATGTTGTTCACTGCTTGAAACTAATCACCCATGCCAGGCACATTAGATGGGAATCATCAACAGATGCAAAGGTTACAGCCTTCTTTTTCATGGGCACCAAGCTCCTGCAGCTGCAACCACTTAATGACTTGCAAAGTGCAAGAGTTTAACCTATGGTGCAGCCAGTTAACTTTAGGCCCCAGAGTTAATATTCTCATCAGAGAATCCTTTGGATGTGCATGTGTATTTATTCAATGTTGAAGCAGAACAACTAACATTTTGTTTCCTGTCTTCACCTACTGCCACCATTCAATGCATTACAATATTCCCAACATGTTAGAATAACAGCTATTTTATTTATTTATTTATTTATTTTCCATTTTTCTATACCGTCCATTACAAAAAAAGTCTCTGGATGGCTAACAAGGAACAGGAAACCAAGAACAAAACCATAACTATGACACACAGCACACTGCATCCAAAATAGTAATAAAAACAAAGATAAAACCAATTAATTGTTAAAATACCAGGAGAATAAAAAGAATAGAGCAAGATGCTAGGCAAACCTCCCTTGTATTTACCTTACTTGATGATGATGATGATGATGATGATGATAAATCTTCTGAGCATGTGCAATTTTAAACTCACAGAACTATAGCACCATCATGACTACTGGGATAAAACAAGAAAGTGTTCCTGCTGGCCAGATGCCATTCTCAACTGTTGCTTCCTCAGTAGTCATGGAAGGAGCTACAGAGTCCTAGACTTTGGGCCAAGTTCCAGCAAAAGATGCCGTGAGAGGATCTGTTTCCCTTATTGCACTTAAGGGCATCATAACAAGACTCTTGAAAACAAAGGGAAACTCTAAGAATAATTTTTTCTTAAAGGGCAACTTCAAGAATATTGCAGGAGGCTGGTGTTGTTTTTCCCATCAGTGGCTTTATCTTGGCTGTGCTAATGAAAAAAACATGTGAGAAGAAGCAAAGATTTCTACCATCCTTCTTTCACTGCACACGGTACTGACCACCTCTTTAAAAACCCCAAACCATCCCTAACAAGGAATAAAGTAGCATTCCTCTGTAAAAAGGGTATAATCAGAAACCCCCAAATGAATATCTGATCACCATGAAGACAAGCTGCTTTATATAAGTGCTGCTATGAAACATTCAGACAAGAAACAGAACAAGAAGCTTCAGCTCAGACTTGTGTGAAACAACCATGGAATTCCATTTGTTAACCATCTCAGCATGGCTTGCCATGTTGCAGCTTTTCCAATGAATTTCAAGTTACCAATTCCATGTAAGGGATAGCATTTACCTACCCATGATCCTGCACCACAACAATGAATTTAGCCAATGCATGTAGAAACATAGAAACAGAGCAAGTCAGAAGGGGTCTCCCGGGCCATCTAGTCTGACCTCCGGCACCAGCCGGCTCTGCTCACAACATGCCCACATTAACCTCCCTCCCACATGCATGTACATCTGTGGGAGGGAGGTAAATGACTCCAAACACACCAGAGTTTAAATAAAAGCCACAGTAGCAGGGTGCCTAGAAAGAGAGATGTCCTCAGGATCATAAAATTAGGATATGCCCGTTCAAATTGTGAGTACCAAATATGGATGTTCAACCATCAATGTTATGTATGTTACTAGTGAACACACCCGGCTTTGTGTGGATTGCAGTGGAGTAGGACACATTCTGCCAAGCCTGTATGCCAGAGCTGCTGAGGGAGGGGTCTGTCCATTCCGTTCTCCGGAAAGTAGGCCTCACTGTAGCAGGAGGGAAAGGTAGACACATACTTCTATCCCTCAGCCTACTAATCCCCCCTACATATGCAAAAATATGCTGGAAGTTTGCCCTGAGAGGTTGAAGATATTACTACAGATTTCAACCAGATGCATACATTTGAATTAAATAAGCTTAAGTTTCAATTCTGTGCAAATTTAGACAGAAAAAGCCTACAACTTCCAGGATGCCCAGCCAGTGTTTTTCTGGCTAAACTTCCACAGGATTACATTAATGGGTTTTAAAACAAGAATAATCCCAAGGTGCACACCTGTAGGATCTCCTTAGAAAACAGGGCAGGTTCAGGTGCCTAGGTTCCACAACCTTGGTGCTGACCAAAGGATAAATATCCCCTTTTACTAGTTTACATAATAGTTGCTTGAGAGCACTTCCTGTAAAATCAGCAAACACCATGATCAAAACACAACTAGACCTGACCAATCCAGAATTCCTAACTGCCACCCAACTGATCCTTCACTCTCTGGTGCCTGAAGAAGACTGTTGGAGGCCTGAAGAAGGACTACTCACTACCACAGAAGACTCTGCATTGGGGGAGGGGGCATGTCAATTTGTGATATAACCAAGAGTTACCTCTGTGGGGAGTGGGGATAGAGAGACACAGAAAGCAAGAGTAGAGAGAAAATAGCTGTTCTCAAAACACATTGGTAAGAGTTACTTCCACTGCCCTTCTGTTTACTTGAATATTGCCTCCAACACCCACAGAGAGCAAAGCTGCCTATCTGTTGAAATTAAGACGTAAGAACCCCTTTCCTTCTTTGTGCATAGCCATGAGTTGTGATTTTTCTTTTCATAAAGAACACCCTGTCCTTCCACAGATGTAAAGCATGCTCGGATTGGCACAATCTACAAAGACAGTGTCTCCCAATCTTCTGTGTGTGTGTGTGTGTGTGTGTGTGTGTGTGTGTGTCCTATCTTTTTGGCTGGAGTCTGGAGAAATCATTATCATTTGCCCTTGCAATTCAATGCTTCTCTCTTTCCAGGTTGCCTGAAGGATCTTCTTATCTCTCATTTCCACTAGAGTCACAAGAATTGTGTTGTTGGAAGAGAATACCTTTGGGTTGGATCTGGGTGAGTATTTTACAGCAATCAATCAATACAGGAAGCATCTTTGTTCTTCAGTGAGTCTAGAATAGCAACCATAATTTCAAAAAAAGAAAGAAAAGAATGGAAAGACATCTGGTAAATTCTATTCGCTAAAATTAACAATTCTGTTTACTTCCTTTTGGTGGTGCCTGAGCATTTCATCATATATATTAATAATGAGCTATCTTTGCCATTGGTAGCCAAAACAGTGACACCCACCCTCACAAAGTCGCTACGAGCAGCTTTGGATAAACCCCAAAGTTTGAAGAGCTCGAAAAATCCTTAATGGGGGTGGGGGAACTTAATATGAACAAGGACTCAGAAACAGCCCAATAAGGAATGAGCCTGCATGGTGATGCTCAACTGATATAATGACAGTCATGAAATGCCTACTAATCACAACAATATATAATCCCCAATATCAGAGTTGATGCAGTTCCGAATGCCAGTTGCTGGAGAATATGGGGGAGGATGTTCTGGGCTTCCCAGGCATCTGGTCGGCCAATGGGAACACAGAATGCTGGACTAGATAAGCCTTTTGTCTGATCCAGCATAGATCTTCTTGCATTGTTAGGGGAAAATGGAAAGTGGGAAGAGGGATGGAGCATCCCAAGCAGGACTGCTCCGTGCTGCAACACCGTTTTAGATTCTGCTTCTAATTACACACCATGCAAAAACAAGTGTTCATATTCAGCATCGGTGAGAAGAAAAGCATCTCTATCGGAGCTCTAGGGACTGACCAACCAAAAGGAGCATGGTTTCCAGACTCCAATCCAGTTATGGAACGATGTAACAAATAGAAAGGGCCTAATTAGAAAGGGCCGAGGGGAGGGCAACAAAAATGATCCAGGGTTTGGAAACACTACCCTGTGGAGAGAGATTGAGAGAACTGGGCATGTTCAGCCTTGAGGAGAGAAGACTGAGCGGGGACATGGTGTCACTCTAGAAGTACCTCAGAGGCTGTCACAAAGAGGAAGGTCAAGATCTCTTCTTGCTGATGCCAGAGTGTAGGACACGGAATAATCAAGTCAAGTGGTGACAACCCAGATTCAGGCTGGACATCAGGAAAAGCTCTCCCACACTAGAGACATTCAGGAAGAAACTGGACAGCCATCTCAGTGGGATGCTGTAACATGGTGTCCTGCAACAGCAGGGGGTTGGACTTGAGGGCCTTCATGGCCCCTTCCAACTCTACTGGTCTATGATTCAATGCCCACTTACTTACCCATCGCACTCAGTGGGACTTCTGAACTGCCAATCACAGGGCTACATTGTTATGAGACTTTAATCTAACCATATTTCATTTTCTACTTGATGCATATCAGTGTGTCTATACCACATATCTGTAGGGTCAGCAAGAGGAAGAAGCATAGAAGAGAAAATGTTCTGATGTGCCAGAAGAAGCTTTGATAAGCCCAGTACATTTTGGAAAAGTCCTTCCACAGGGCCACTCATCTTATTCTATATCTATCTTGCAAAATTGTCCTAAAGCTTCCTCTTTTTCAAACTAGACAACAATATTTTTCAGAATGTTTCCTCCAATTATGAAAAAGAGACAGAGAACACAATTCTGTAGCTGGTTGACACTGTTGCTATTGCTGTATAAATGTTTTGGAGAGAGGAGGAGGCCATCCTAGCCTCCAAATTCCTCCCACTTCTGAGTTCAGAGGGTTGTCTGCAGCCACATAGGATGCAGGCTTAAAATCATTTGTTATAAAGAAACAAAGAAAACCTCCAGGTGGCCAATGGATTCCACCTGCATTTTTGTCTGTAAAGTATGGTGTTCTTGAATACACTGCTCTCTATCAAGCAAGATTTATGTTTGATGTATTTGTTGTTGGTCACTGGAAAAGAAAAATTAAAGTATCCAGACTTTTTGTTTTGCTGCAACAGACTAACACAGTTGCCACACTGAAAATCACAACACAGATCTGATCATAGCCAAATAAAAGTTTTGCATAAGGAAAATGGAATATAAAGCATAAATGAAGTATATAAAAGCAATAGTTAATGTTCCACAGATGAACAAGATTTCACATCTGTAACAGATTGTGGATGTGGAATAGTTAATCTATTCTGTTACATTTTTAATCTACCCAATAACCAATAGCAATTTGTGTACTACTAACTGGCCTTTGGACAAATGAAGGAATGGATCAAAAATTAAGAAATTATTCCAAAAATGCTTTTTTGTATAGAGCTTCTGGCCTGGGGGCTTGGCTAAAGATTTGTATACTAAGCTGGTGGCTAAGAAATTAGTAGCACAGTATTATAGGTATCTGCACAGCAACATCTACACACTGCATTTAATGAAGCTTTTGCAAAGGTAAAAGGATATATGATGCACCTGCAAGTAAGTCAGTCTTATTAAACTCAATCGAACTTCTAAATAGGTCCCATTCAATGATAAACTGTACATGTAAACCTACCTAAGATCAGGGTGTACACATTCTTTTTAAAATGTTATGCAGTTACTAAAGTTGCAGTATAGATCCTATATAATCAACAACATTTTAAGCAAGTTTATCCTTTTTATGATCTGGTTTGCATTAGTCTTTAGAAAGTGCACATTAAAATAAATTGTGTTCAGTAATTTATACTTTTTGGAGTAGTTTACTGTGTTTCTAACTTTTAAAAATTCAGTATTTTTCATTTTATTCCACTAGAGGGTGCTGATCTGTAAGCAGAGAAAAATAGTTTTTGCTGCTTAATGGTCCAGAGGCAGGAGAAAAAAAGCTACTCCTACTTCCAATTTGCTCTTCCAGGTGGCACTGTGAGTCATACTGCTTCCATATCTTGTCAAACAATATGATGATGCATTTGAATTTGCAATATATTTTTTAAAACACCCTATTACTGCAGTATTTTGTATTGCAAACTTAATCAAAGAAAGAATGACGTCTGTCTCTGACGGAAATCTAAAACAGCATCAATGTGCAGTTACATGTTATGACACCGGATTTCCTATTGTGCAATTTATATTAAAAAGTCTGCTTCATGATAAGGCTGCACATATGCTGTAAGATCTGTGGATTCACATTTTTAATGGGGATGATGATGCTGGTAATTATAAATGTGAGGAGCTGGAATTTTGATAAAGGGAAATGTGTAGGGGCTACAATTCAGTCCTACTTCCTCTCTCATATTAGCAATGGAAATCACCCAAACAGTTATTTGCTCTACAGGGCTGTTGGGGGGCAGGGGGGCAGCTGTTTGTTCTCTCCCCATGCTCACATTTAGCAAATAGGAAATAGAATGGACACTAATGATAAACTGGAGAAAGACATAAGGGGAGTATTGGATCTTCCCGCCATGTGTCTCTTCCTGATCAAACTAGCAGCCCAGTGTGGCTGCACTAAAGTGCTCCATTGGGGGGAGCAATGGACTCAAATGAGGAATTTCTGATCTCCCAGTGCAAGGCCAAGGCTAGGTTCAGACAACACAAGAAGCCATGGTGGTCATTTATCATTACTGGTTTGCCCTGCTGCCTGAACCCAGTCATGGTGTTTTCTATAGTAAATCTGGTCTTTATACATCATGGTAAGAACAATAGTTGCTTCTATGGTTTCTCTAAACCATCATGGCTTGTCATGCTGTTTTGATCCAGAATCATGGTTTCCACAGTCTACAGAGTCCTCTTGAAAGAATGGCAATGGTAGGAGCCACTCTAGCCATCCAGTCTCTATGCAAAGACCAGAGAGAAAGAAGCTAGTCACATAGGCAGACATTGATCTACTTTGAGATCGATTACAGCTACAGTGACTACTGGAATGCATGCCAACAGTGAGAGGACTGAATGAGGAAGATGATAATGACTATAAAATAGAAAGTACTTGATTGTCTGTCAGGTAAATCACAATTTAAAAAAACTGCAAAGCTTGGTAAACGGACACGGTTGCTTGTTGTATTGGGTGAACGCAGCCTTTATTTATATTTCTATTTATTTATTTATTTAAACCATTTCTATGCTGCCCCATTCACAAAAAGCCTTATGACACTTGTATGCCACCCCATAGCTCAAGGGCTCTCTGGAAGGCTCACCAAAATAAAAATAAAAATGCTCTTGCTGAGACTGTAAACCTATTTGTGAACTGAATCTGTTTGGAGTTTTCATGACTGACTATTCTTTCAGGCAAAACAAATTCCCTGCACACAGAAAACTAGATGTCAAACTCAACATTAGACATGATAGTTTCCTACATACATGGAATACAGAGGTTTTAATGTGCCTTTGCAATTCTCACGTGTGGGTGATGTAACTGCTATCAGAATTCTCCAATTTTAACATTTGGAAGATGAGGAGAGCAGAAAAAATCCAGGATTGGGGAGCATCACAAAGTGAACCACAAATTTCTACCAGTGTGCTTGTGTTACTCCTCTATACCACAGAACCTTCTTGAGTTATGTAATAGAAAACACAGAAAGGCAGGGAAGGAATTCAAGTAAATGAATAATTTCATGTAAAGCTCTGATCTTAGTCCTGGAATGAATCCAGTAGTAGAAACAGGAAGCAGCCTTGTCTGCATAAGCTCCTCAAGACTCCCTTTTTCCTTGGGAAGCACAGGAGTCTTTCCACATGCCTGCATTATCCTCAGGAACTGGTTAATTCCAACTTGGAGTTCATGCAGTGCCTCTTACCAACCAGCTACTTCCCACTGTAATTGTGCACAGTTTTTAATTTCTTTGTATTCAGCAAAACAATCTCCTTCTGGAAGAGAAGATGTAAATCACTCTAAGATCACTGGAGTTTTCCAGCAGTATCTGTAAGCTGGTATGTTTAACAGAGAAAACATTCTAGGCCCCACTTGGCTATGCAGCCCAATGGATGATTTTGGACCAGTTACTGATTCTAAGCCTAACCTACCTCATGGGATTGCTGTAAGGACAAAAATGAAAAAAACAAACCCAAGAATGTTATATAAGTTGTCATGGATTCCTTGAGCTCTCTGAGCATGAGTATCCCCAGTGACGATGCATCAGCACATGAGTTAAGCAACCTGTGAGAAGGTAAGTACTACTGATCTTATATATGTATTGGTTACTCCAGGTAATGCTCTAAAACTCATAGATTGTCAGCTGAAGCCAAAACAATGGCATAGGTAGTGAGAAAAGGGTTCCTAGGAGGAGAACTCTTTATAAACTGGGAGCTGGGAGCTAATTTCCAGGAGGGCAATCTAGCAGGAGTTTACCGTTCCTACAGCTTCACTCCAAAAGTCAACCTACATTCAAACTAAACCCAAGTTCAGAAAGTGGAAAAAAGAGCTAATTTGGTTATCTAATGACAAGAGCCACTCTGCGGGCCTAGTAAGTAGAAAAGTCTGCTTGTAAACACAAAGTGAAGCTTACCTTCAATTGGGGCTGAGTGCAGGCTAAAGTTTTTAGGGCTTTTCAAGAAGCACAGAAGCTAAACCTCAGCAATAGACCCATCCCAGGTAGGAGAGTCCACATTATTACTTAGGGCTTCTCTACTTGATGGGCTTAACCCACTGCTATATACACACTTCTTCCATTTTTGTTGCAGAGATAAAATACAGTATCTACGTGGGGCTTTTTCTAACCCTTTCTATATATTCTAATAATCAACCACAAGGTGGACCATGGCAGAGTTCTATCTTATCTTGAGGCTTTCCTTCCAATTTTTCACAATTCAAAATTTAATACCAGATTTTTCTTGGTCTAACAAACCTGTGAAAAAAAATCTTGAAGATTCAGGACAACAATAATGTTGTGAAAAGGCCCCTCAAATGTCCATAAGGGATTCCAAGAATATAATAAATGTTCCTCATAGAGTAGGCCATCCGCCTGGCACCGTCGTTACTGGTTTTTCGGCGCCAGATAAAGACCTTTTTATTTAAACATCATTTTA
This sequence comes from Varanus komodoensis, assembly GCF_004798865.1. NCBI lineage: Eukaryota > Metazoa > Chordata > Lepidosauria > Squamata > Varanidae > Varanus > Varanus komodoensis. The sequence goes on along the minus strand of NW_025335349.1, from coordinate 15,669,290 downwards.
ATTGTTAAAATATATGATCTGGCCAGGGCAACTTCTTCCTTCTCTTTTCCCCTCCTGTATTATTTATTTACTTATTTTATACTGATAATTTTAATTTTATATTATGATGTTTGTGACTCAATGTATTTTTTGGTATTTTTGTATTTTATGGTAATTTATTATGTTCTATTGTATTTCAATGTATTTTATTGTGTTGTAAGCCGCCCCGAGGCTTCGGCAAGGGGCGGCATAGAAATGTTATAATAATAATAATAATAATAATAATAATAATAATAG